>NC_134360.1:87020105-87322605 GCF_048569485.1 Anomaloglossus baeobatrachus | reverse complement strand
CTCTCGGCCTCCCCTAGCCGCATCCTCGGTCGGTGGCAGGCTCTCCCGCTTTGGCGACGCCTGGTGGCCACATGTTCAAGACCGATGAGTGAGAGACATTCTGTCTCACGGTTACAGGATAGAATTCAGATCTCGTCCTGCGGCTCGTTTCTTCAGAACCTCTCCGCCCCCCGCTCAGGCCGACGCACTTTTTCAGGCAGTGGACGCTCTGAAGACAGAAGGAGTTGTGATCCCCGTTCCCCTTCAGGAACGTGGTCGCGGCTTTTACTCCAACTTGTTCGTGGTGCCAAAAAAGGACGGATCATTCCGTCCCGTTCTGGACCTCAAGCTACTCAACAGACGTGAGAACCAGACGGTTTCGGATGGAATCTCTCCGCTCGGTCATCGCCTCGATGTCACAAGGAGACTTCCTAGCATCGATCGACATCAAGGATGCTTATCTCCACGTGCCGATCGCACCCGAACATCAACGTTTCTTGCGTTTCTCCATCGGGGACGAACACCTTCAGTTCGTGGCATTGCCTTTCGGCCTGGCGACAGCCCCACGTGTTTTCACCAAAGTCATGGCATCCGTCGTGGCGGTCCTGCACTCTCAGGGCCACTCGGTGATCCCCCTACTTAGACGATCTCCTAGTCAGGGCCCCTTCTCGGGTGGCGTGTCAACAAAGCCTTACCGTCGCTCTGGCGACTCTCCAGCAGTTCGGGTGGATCATCAACTTCCCGAAATCCAAGTTGACACCGACCCAATCACTGACTTACCTCGGGATGGAGTTTCATACACAGCCAGCGGTAGTCAAGCTACCGCGGGACAAACGGCTTTCTCTGCAGGCAGGGGTGCAATCACTTCTTCGGAGTCAGTCACACCCCTTAAGGCGCCTCATGCACTTCCTGGGGAAGATGGTGGCAGCTATGGTGGCAGTGCCGTTCGCGCAATTCCATCTATGGCCACTCCAATGGGACATTCTCCGCAAATGGGACAGGAGGTCGGCTTCCCTCGACAGGAACGTCTCTCTTTCCCTTGCAACCAAGACGTCACTTCAGTGGTGGCTCCTTCCCAATTCTCTATCGCAGGGAAAATCCTTCCTACCCCCAACCTGGGCTGTGGTCACTACGGACGCGAGCCTGTCAGGGTGGGGAGCGGTTTTTCTCCACCACAGGGCTCAGGGAACCTGGACTCCGATAGTCATCCCTTCAGATCAATATTCTGGAGATAAGGGCAGTGTATCTAGCCCTATTGGCTTTCTATCGGTGGCTGGAGGGCAGGCAGATCCGTATCCAGTCGGACAACGCCACTGCCGTCGCATACATCAACCACCAAGGCGGCACTCGCAGTCGTCAAGCCTTCCAGGAAGTCCGGCGGATTCTGCAGTGGGTGGAAGCCACAGCCTCCACCATCTCCGCAGTTCACATCCCGGGCGTAGAAAACTGGGAAGCAGATTTTCTCAGTCGTCAGGGCATGGATGCGCGGGAATGGTCTCTGCACCCAGAAGTGTTTCGAGAGATCTGTCGCCGCTGGGGAACGCCGGACGTCGATCTCATGGCGTCACGGCACAACAACAAAGTCCCGGCATTCATGGCACGGTCTCAGGATCACAGAGCTCTGGCGGCGGACGCGTTAGTTCAGGATTGGTCGCAGTTTCGACTGCCTTATGTGTTTCCTCCTCTGGCGATGCTGCCCAGAGTGTTACGCAAGATCAGGTCCGACTGCAGTCGCGCCATTCTCATCGCTCCAGACTGGCCGAGGCGGTCGTGGTACATGGATCTGTGGCATCTCACGGTGGGTCAACCGTGGGCGCTTCCAGACCGCCCAGACTTGCTTTCACAAGGCCCGTTTTTCCATCTGAATTCTGTGGCCCTCAACCTGACTGTGTGGCCATTGAGTCCTGGCTCCTAGCGTCTTCAGGGTTATCTCAGGATGTCATTGCCACCATGAGACAGGCCAGGAAGCCAACGTCCATCAAGATCTATTACAGGTCTTGGCAAATCTTCTTATCCTGGTGCTCTGATAACGGTTTTCCTCCATGGTCGTTTGCCTTACCCACTTTTCTTTCATTCCTTCAATCCGGAATGGACAAGGGTTTGTCACTCTGCTCTCTTAAGGGTCAAGTATCGGCGCTCTCCGTATTTTTTCAAAAGCGCCTAGCCAGGCTTCCGCAGGTCCGCACGTTCCTGCAGGGAGTTTGCCACATAGTCCCACCTTACAAGCGTCCGCTGGAACCCTGGGATCTTAACAGGGTGCTAACGGCTCTTCAGAAACCACCTTTCGAGCCGCTGCGGGATGTCTCTCTATCACGTCTTTCACAGAAGGTGGCCTTTCTAGTGGCAGTCACATTGCTCCGGAGAGTGTCTGAGCTTGCAGCGCTGTCATGCAAAGCCCCCTTCCTGGTGTTTCACCAGGATAAGGTGGTTCTGCGTCCGGTCCCGGAATTTCTCCCTAAGGTGGTATCCCCTTTTCATCTCAATCAGGATATCTCCTTGCCTTCATTTTGCCCTAATCCAATTCACCAATGTGAAAAGGATTTGCACTCTTTGGATCTGGTGAGAGCACTCCGGCTCTACGTGTCTCGCACGGCGCCCCTGCGTCGTTCAGATGCGCTCTTTGTCCTTGTCGCTGGCCAGCGTAAGGGTTCGCAGGCTTCCAAGTCAACCTTGGCTCGGTGGATCAAGGAACCGATTCTCGAAGCCTACCGTTCTTCTGGGCTTCCGCTTCCTTCAGGGCTGAAAGCCCATTCTACCAGAGCCGTGGGTGCGTCCTGGGCATTGCGGCACCGGGCTACGGCTCAGCAGGTGTGTCAGGCAGCGACGTGGTCTAGTCTGCACACTTTCACGAAACACTATCAAGTGCATACCTATGCTTCGGCAGACGCCAGTCTAGGTAGGCGAGTCCTTCAGGCGGCGGTTGCCCACCTGTAAGAGGGGGCCGTTTTTTCGGCTCTTGTTTATTGAGGTATTCTTTTACCCACCCAGGGACTGCTCTTGGACGTCCCAATTGTCTGGGTCTCCCAATGGAGCGACAAAGAAGGGAATTTTGTTTACTTACTGTAAATTCCTTTTCTTCTAGCTCCTATTGGGAGACCCAGCACCCGCCCCTGTTCCCTTCGGGCTGGTTGTTTTGTGTACACATGTTGTTCATGTTGAATTGTTCTTTTGGTTCATGGTTTTCAGTTCTCCGAAGATCCTTCGGATTGAATTTACCCTAGACCAATTGATAAGTTTTCTCCTTCCTGCTTTTGCACCAAAACTGAGGAGCCCGTGATCCACGGGAGGGTGTATAGGCAGAGGGGAGGGGTTACACTTTTTAAAGTGTAATACTTTGTGTGGCCTCCGGAGGCAGAAGCTATACACCCAATTGTCTGGGTCTCCCAATAGGAGCTAGAAGAAAAGGAATTTACGGTAAGTAAACAAAATTCCCTTCTTTAAGTCCAAATTCCTGCCATAAATTAAGACGTTTTCCATCAAACAAAGCTAATTTCAAAGGGTTTTCACAGGCTTAAGACAGGTACACTGTGCAATGTGCACAATCTCATGATTCCCTTGTTTGTCGGAGTGCCCTCATGCATGTATGAGCTTTCCTTACTTTCAGTGTCACGTGCAGGCTAGATTGTTGTTCACTTCTTTGAATGGCGCATTGAAGAGAAGAGGATCAACAGCTAGTGTGTGGTTTTGTTTTGTTTTTTTTTTTAAATATCTGGATGAGCCCAAATTATCAATAGGGAAACGAGGGTCACATGACTTATGCCATAAGTATTTTCGTTACCTGGACAGTTTTATCCGAATAATAAAGGTCATCGGGTCATCTAACAGGTGAATAGTACCTCATGGAGGAGAAGTGCTCCTCTGCAATGCTTCTAATTGCCTATCTGTTATAATAAAAAAACAAATGATTCCAACATTAGTTGTATTGATTTCTCTCGTGTGTTGACCCAGGACTATTGTGTGACCCTGCTGCTTACAGAATCCTTACACCACTGACAGAGTTCTGTTTTATATTCAGTTTTTCATGGGGCTGATCATGGGCTACACTAGGCCTTGTGCATAGTCAACTGCCCTGAAACAAAAGCACAGATTACATGTATAATAATTTGTATAGTCACATAAAGTTAAAATTAAAACCTGGAATACTTATTCTAAAGAGTAAATTCTAAAGAGTAAATTAGGCCCTTAGACCATTAGATGTGTTTAAAAGAAATGTTTGTGCAGAGATGGTTATAATGCTTCCTAGTTCAGTGCCCGACCACGTAGAGGGGCTGTAGCTGCCGGGGCCCCCGACCACGTAGAGGGGCTGTAGCTGCCGGGGCCCCCGACCACGTAGAGGGGCTGTAGCTGCCGGTCAACACAAGTTGTTTCTATTGATGGGCGGCACGGTGGCTCAGTGGTTAGCACTGCAGCCTTGCAGCGCTGGGGTCCTAGGTTCAAATCCCACCAAGGACACAATCTGCACGGAGTTTGTATGTTCTCCCCGTGTTTGCGTTGGTTTCCTCCGGGTTCTCCGGTTTCCTCCCACACTCGAAAGACATACATACAGATAGGGACTCTAGATTGTGAGCCCCAATGGGGACAGTGTTGCCAATGTATGTAAAGCGCTGTGGAATTAATAGCGCTATATAAATGAATAAAATTATTATTATTATTTAATTATAATTATCCCACTGAGATTAGCAGTGGAAAGGAACATAAGTGAATATACTGCCCTGATACCACTGGAAGGGGCTCTTCCAGCTGCTAGTTTAGATGATGTTGCAACCCCCTACCTATAAGTAGCCATTATATTTTATAAAGTAAAGGACCTTTTTAAGCTCCTCCTCTCAATAAATCACACCCAAAAAAGTACAATGAGCTGGACAATAATAGAAGTGAGATTGTGGATACAGTCCCCCCCCCCCCCCTCCCCACCCCCCCAATATATGGAGGTTGTTTAATCTGGTTTCTGGGAAATCCATTCCACTCTGCACGGATCAGACTTGTCAGGTATTAAGCAGATTTGTTCAAAGAAATAAATGTTTTGCTTTTAACTTGTATTGCTGCATTGAAAAACATTTTTTCTTTTTGGTGGCTTCATTAAAATTAGTAACATGGGCATAGAAAAATATCTGACACGTTTAGTGTTTGGCTGATTAATCAGCCAGACTCGAAACGTGTCAGATATTTTTCCTATTGCCTAAACGACTATATTACTGTAACCACAATAAAGAATTTTTTTGCTTTTAATTCGCTTTACTGGATTAGAAAACTACTGTCATAACTTGGAACAGTGATCTTCTTGTACTGCGCAGGTGTGATTTATTGAGATGAGCTCAGAGGTCCTCTGCTACAGCGAATGTTACTGAGATAAAAGGAAGTAGCAGAGAGGAGTAGGGTCATATATATTGCCATCCATACAGTATATTCACTCTTTCTTCGGCGCTCCATTGGGAGACCCAGACGATTGGGTGTATAGCACTGCCTCCGGAGGCCACACAAAGCATTACACTAAAAAGTGTAAGGCCCCTCCCCTTCTGGCTATACACCCCCCGTGGGATCACGGGCTGCTCAGTTTTCAAGCTTTGTGCGAAGGAGGTCAGACATCCACGCATAGCTCCACTGTTTAGTCAGCAGTAGCTGCTGACTATATCGGATGGAAGAAAAGAGGGCCCATACTAGGGCCCCCAGCATGCTCCCTTCTCACCCCATTCCTATTGGCGGTGTTTGTTAAGGTTGAGGTACCCATTGTGGGTACGGAGGCTGGAGCCCACATGCTGCTTTCCTTCCCCATCCCCCTGAGGGGCTCTGAGGAAGTGGGATCTTACCGGCCCCCAAGCCCTGAGGCCGGGCTCCATCCACAGACCCGTAGAACCTGCTGGATACGGAGCTGGGTACCGTTCAGGGACAAGGCCCTGCAACATTCAGGTACTCTGTGTCCCCGTATGGACAGGCCGCGCACACTCCAGACTTGCTGGGTGTGCTAGTGCGCCGGGGACAGTAGCGCTGTGCACTGGGGTTACAGTCACTGCAGTTTCTCTGAGGGACTTTATGTGTTGGGGACTGCCGCGCCGGCCGCCCCTGGAGCGGCGGCGCGGCTGAGACTTGTGGTGCGCCGGGGACTTAGCGCCGACCGTGCTTTTACGACGGCGGCGCTTATAAATCTAGTCCCCGGCTTTTGCGGCCTAGCTCCGCTTCGTTCCCGCCCCCACCCTGTCAATCAGGGCAAGGGAGAGACGCTGTACGATAGTCAGCGCCGAGGGCTGGAGTCTTATTTACATACTCCAGCCCTCTCACTGAGCACAGTGGGGCGCAGGTTTCCCGCACTTTGTCTGCACACGCCCAGGGCCTGCCCCTCTCCACAGGACGCCGGCAGCCATTCCTACATGCAGTCTGGCTGGAGAACGGACACAGGCTCTGGGAGACCCAGACAAGGGATTTCTGGCGACCACACACCCGCGTTAAGCGGGCGGTAAGCAGCACATTAGTGCTGGCCCCACTAGTGCCACAGTGTTATATTGGTGTATTTTTTTTCTCTATACCATATATATATATATATATTGCACTGTAAGGTCGCTTCTTGACTGTATACCCTATATTGCTCTGAGGAGACGACAACATGTCATCCGCAAAACGCAAGGGTGCCAAGACACAGGCTGTATACGCTACTTGTGCCGCTTGTGGGGCTGATCTACCGGCAGGTTCCAATGACCCCCATTGTGTGCAATGTTCGGTCCCTGTGCCACTTCGTCAGCCGGAGTCTATGGTGGTAGTGGCCCAGGCAGAGTCACCGGTGAACCCTGTCCCGGTGACGGGGACAGAGTTTGCAGTTTTTGCTGACAAGATGTCTGTCACTATGACAAAAATCCTAGAGACCTTGCAGGCCAGGCCAGTTACTCAGACCATGGACACTGCTGCGTCAATGTTCCCCGGTCCCCCTCAGTTGGAGTTAATCCGTGCTTCAAGGGGGTCCCAGGCATCTCAGGCTGAAGGCTCTGACTCAGATGACAGTCCCAGGCAGCCTAAGCGAGCTCGCTGGGAGAGACCCTCCACGTCATCACGCGGATCAGGGTCTCAGCGAGAAGAGTCTCTGCATGATGAGACAGAGGAGGGTGATCAGGAGTCTAATCCTGAGACCGCTCTCAATCTGGATACTCCTGATGGTGACGCCATGGTAAATGACCTTATAGCGGCCATCAATAGACTGTTGGATATTTCTCCCCCAGCCCCTTCAGCAGAAGAGGCAGCTGCACAGCAGGAGAAGTTCCATTTCAGGTATCCCAAGCGTAAACTGAGTACTTTTCTGGACCACGCTGACTTCAGAGAAGCAGTCCAGAAACACCATGCTTATCCAGACAAGCGTTTCTCCAAACGTCTTAAGGATACACGTTATCCCTTTCCCCCTGACGTGGTCAAACGCTGGACCCAGTGTCCAAAGGTGGATCCCCCAATCTCCAGGCTTGCGGCTAGATCCATAGTTGCAGTGGAGGATGGGGCTTCACTTAAAGATGCCAATGACAGACAGATGGACCTTTGGTTGAAATCTGTCTATGAAGCTATCGGCGCGTCGTTTGCTCCAGCATTCGCGGCCGTGTGGGCACTCCAAGCTATTTCAGCTGGTCTGGCACAGGTGGACTCTATCATACGTCCAGCAGTGCCGCAAGTGGAGTCCTTAACTTCGCAAATGTCTGCGTTTGCGACCTATGCTATCAACGCTGTCCTGGACTCTACGAGCCGTACCTCAATGGCGTCTGCCAACTCGGTGGTTTTGCGCAGAGCCTTGTGGTTAAAAGAATGGAAAGTGGATTCTGCTTCCAAAAAATGTTTAACCAGCTTGCCACTATCTGTAGACAGACTGTTTGGTGAGCAATTGGCTGAAATCATTAAACAGTCCAAGGGTAAAGACTCCTCCTTACCCCAGCCCAGATCAAGCAAACCTCAACAAAGGAGGTGGCAGTCGAGGTTTCGGTCCTTTCGAGGCTCCGGCAAGGCCCAATTCTCCTCGTCCAAAGGGACTCAGAAGGAGCAAAGGGGCTCAGATTCCTGGCGGGCTCACTCACGCCCCAAGAAAGCAACCGGAGGAACCGCTTCCAAGGCGGCTGCCTCATGACTTTCGGCCTCCTCCCTCCGCATCCTCGGTCGGTGGCAGGCTCTCCCGCTTTTGCGACATTTGGCTGCCACAGGTCAAGGACCGGTGGGTAACAGACATTTTGTCTCACGGGTACAGGATAGAGTTCAGTTCTCGTCCTCCGCCTCGGTTCTTCAGAACTTCCCCACATCCCGACCGAGCAGATGCTCTTCTGCAGGCGGTGGGCTCACTAAGAGCAGAAGGAGTGGTGATCCCTGTTCCTCTTCAGGAACAAGGGCAAGGTTTTTACTCCAAGCTCTTCGTGGTTCCAAAAAAGGACGGCTCGTTCCGTCCTGTTCTGGACCTAAAGCTGCTCAACAAGCATGTGAACGCCAGGCGGATTGCCTCAATGTCTCAAGGAGATTTCCTTGCATCAATAGACATCAAAGATGCTTATCTCCACGTGCCGATTGCTACAGAGCACCAACGTTTTCTACGTTTTGTGATAAGAGACGAACATCTCCAGTTTGTAGCTCTGCCATTTGGTCTGGCGACAGCCCCACGGGTTTTCACCAAGGTCATGGCGGCAGTGGTAGCAGTCTTGCACTCCCAGGGACACTCTGTGATCCCTTACTTGGACGATCTACTTGTCAAAGCACCCTCTCAAGAGGCATGCCAACACAGCCTGAATGTTGCGCTGGAGACTCTCCAGACTTTCGGGTGGATCATCAACTTTTCAAAGTCAAATCTGTCACCGACTCAATCACTAACGTATCTTGGCATGGAGTTTCATACTCTCTCAGCGATAGTGAAGCTTCCGCTGGACAAGCAGCGGTCACTACAGACAGGGGTACAGTCTCTCCTTCATGGTCAGTCGCACTCCTTAAGGCGCCTCATGCACTTCCTAGGGAAGATGGTGGCAGCAATGGAGGCAGTCCCGTTTGCACAGTTTCATCTGCGCCCACTTCAATGGGACATTCTCCGCCAATGGGACGGGAAGTCAACTTCCCTGGACAGGAAAGTCTCCCTTTCCCAGACGGCCAAGGACTCTCTGCAATGGTGGCTTCTTCCCACCTCATTATCACAGGGAAGATCATTCCTACCCCCATCCTGGGCAGTGGTCACGACAGACGCGAGTCTGTCAGGGTGGGGAGCAGTTTTTCTCCACCACAGGGCTCAAGGGACGTGGACTCAGCAGGAGTCCACCCTTCAGATCAATGTTCTGGAAATCAGGGCAGTGTATCTTGCCTTACTAGCCTTCCAGCAGTGGCTGGAAGGAAAGCAGATCCGAATTCAGTCGGACAACTCCACAGCGGTGGCATACATCAACCACCAAGGAGGGACACGCAGTCGGCAAGCCTTCCAGGAAGTCCGGCGGATTCTGTTGTGGGTGGAGGACAGAGCATCCACCATATCAGCGGTTCACATCCCGGGCGTAGAAAATTGGGAAGCAGACTTCCTCAGTCGCCAGGGTATGGACGCAGGGGAATGGTCCCTTCACCCGGACGTGTTTCAGGAAATCTGTCGCCGCTGGGGGGTGCCGGACGTCGACCTAATGGCGTCGCGGCACAACAACAAGGTCCCGACGTTCATGGCGCGGTCTCGCGATCAAAGAGCTCTGGCGGCAGACGCCTTAGTGCAAGATTGGTCGCAGTTCCGGCTCCCTTATGTGTTCCCACCTCTGGCACTCTTGCCCAGAGTGCTACGCAAGATCAGATCCGATTGCAGCCGCGTCATACTCGTCGCCCCAGACTGGCCGAGGAGGTCGTGGTACCCGGATCTGTGGCATCTCACGGTCGGCCAACCGTGGACACTACCAGACCGACCAGACTTACTGTCCCAAGGGCCGTTTTTCCATCGGAATTCTGCGGCCCTGAACCTGACTGTGTGGCCATTGAGTCCTGGATCCTAGCGTCTTCAGGATTATCCCAAGGAGTCGTTGCCACCATGAGACAGGCTAGGAAGTCCACTTCTGCTAAGATCTACCACAGAACGTGGAGGATTTTCTTATCCTGGTGCTCTGCACAAAGAGTATCCCCCTGGCCATTCGCGTTACCTACTTTTCTTTCCTTCCTGCAATCTGGGTTGGAAAAGGGCTTGTCGCTCGGCTCCCTTAAAGGGCAAGTCTCGGCACTATCCGTGTTTTTTCAGAAGCGTCTAGCACGACTTTCTCAGGTGCGCACGTTCCTGCAGGGGGTTTGTCATATCGTCCCTCCGTACAGGCGGCCGTTAGATCCATGGGATCTAAACAGGGTACTAGTTGCTCTCCAGAAGCCGCCCTTCGAGCCTCTGAGGGATGTTTCACTTTCTCGTCTCTCACAGAAAGTGGCCTTTCTAGTGGCGGTCACGTCTCTTCGGAGAGTGTCTGAGCTAGCAGCGCTGTCATCCAAGGCTCCCTTCCTGGTGTTCCACCAGGACAAGGTAGTGCTGCGCCCCATTCAGGAGTTTCTCCCTAAGGTGGTATCCTCTTTTCATCTTAATCAGGATATCTCCTTGCCTTCCTTTTGTCCTCATCCAGTTCTTCGGTATGAAAAAGATTTACATTTGTTAGATCTGGTGAGAGCACTCAGAATCTACATTTCCCGCACGGCGCCCCTGCGCCGCTCGGATGCACTCTTTGTCCTTGTCGCTGGTAAGCGCAAAGGGTCGCAGGCTTCCAAAGCCACCCTGGCTCGATGGATCAAAGAACCAATTCTTGAAGCCTACCGTTCTGCTGGGCTTCCGGTTCCATCAGGGCTGAAGGCCCACTCTACCAGAGCCGTGGGTGCGTCCTGGGCATTACGACACCAGGCTACGGCTCAACAGGTGTGCCAGGCAGCTACCTGGTCGAGTCTGCACACTTTCACCAAACATTATCAGGTGCATACCTATGCTTCGGCGGACGCCAGCCTAGGTAGAAGAGTCCTGCAGGCGGCAGTTACCTCCCCGTAGGGGAAGGCTGTCTTTGCAGCTCTAACATGAGGTATTTCTTTACCCACCCAGGGACTGCTTTTGGACGTCCCAATCGTCTGGGTCTCCCAATGGAGCGCCGAAGAAGGAGGGAATTTTGTTACTTACCGTAAATTCCTTTTCTTCTAGCTCCTATTGGGAGACCCAGCACCCGCCCTGTTGTCCTTCGGGATTGTTGGTTTTTTTCGGGTACACATGTTGTTCATGTTGAACGGTTTTCAGTTCTCCGATGTTACTTCGGAGTGAATTTGTTTAAACCAGTTATTGGCTTTCCTCCTTCTTGCTTTAGCACTAAAACTGAGCAGCCCGTGATCCCACGGGGGGTGTATAGCCAGAAGGGGAGGGGCCTTACACTTTTTAGTGTAATGCTTTGTGTGGCCTCCGGAGGCAGTGCTATACACCCAATCGTCTGGGTCTCCCAATAGGAGCTAGAAGAAAAGGAATTTACGGTAAGTAACAAAATTCCCTTCTTCACTCTTCTCTAACTTCTGTGGAATCACTAGAAAAAATGGCATTGCGAGATCATCAGCTACATGCCTCATACCAGGCTTCATGAAGGGCAGTGTCTGGACACCGGATGCATGAGGGGGGGCAGTGTCTGGACACCGGATGCATGAGGGGGGGCAGTGTCTGGACACCGGATGCATGAGGGGGGGCAGTGTCTGGACACCGGATGCATGAGGGGGGGCAGTGTCTGGACACCGGATGCATGAGGGGGGGCAGTGTCTGGACACCGGATGCATGAGGGGGGGCAGTGTCTGGACACCGGATGCATGAGGGGGGGCAGTGTCTGGACACCGGATGCATGAGGGGGGGCAGTGTCTGGACACCGGATGCATGAGGGGGGGCAGTGTCTGGACACCGGATGCATGAGGGGGGGCAGTGTCTGGACACCGGATGCATGAGGGGGGGCAGTGTCTGGACACCGGATGCATGAGGGGGGGCAGTGTCTGGACACCGGATGCATGAGGGGCAGTGTCTGGACACCGGATGCATGAGGGGCAGTGTCTGGACACCGGATGCATGAGGGGCAGTGTCTGGACACCGGATGCATGAGGGGCAGTGTCTGGACACCGGATGCATGAGGGGCAGTGTCTGGACACCGGATGCATGAGGGGCAGTGTCTGGACACCGGATGCATGAGGGGCAGTGTCTGGACACCGGATGCATGAGGGGCAGTGTCTGGACACCGGATGCATGAGGGGCAGTGTCTGGACACCGGATGCATGAGGGGCAGTGTCTGGACACCGGATGCATGAGGGGCAGTGTCTGGACACACCGGATCCATCAGGGGCAGTGTCTGGACACACCGGATCCATCAGCTGTACCATTCTAAATTTACCTCTGTACATCAACTTTTTTGTTTTTTTAAACCGCTTGTTGGAAGTGCTTTATTTTTCACTGGTTAAACGGCACTTTTGTTCATGGGATGACCACTTTAAGACATATTTATATTGGAGAACAGAAGAAAAACAACTTCCAGGCATCTTTAAAGAGAACTTGTCACCTACTCACCTGCGGGGTGATCCGATACGTTCCAGTCTTTTGGGCGTCGCTGGTCTCAGGGCCGGCGTCTCCTCTGTACTTGCGATTGATGTCCTCCTTGCTTCGTGCGGATGACGCATTCTATGTCATCTGCTCAGTGCCCTACCTTGCGCACCTGTGCACGCGCACTTCTCTCTGCCCTGCTGAAGGTAGAGCAAAGTATTGTAGTGCGCATATACAGGCATTCTCTGACCGGTCCTCATGCCTATGCATTACAGTACTTCTCTCGCCATGCTGAGGGCAGAACAAAGCGCACAGGAGTGCAATGGAGGGTACTGTGTGGCTGATGTAGGATGCATCATCCACACGAAGCTGGAAGGAGGACGGTGATCACAAAGATAGAGGAAGTGCCGGATCAAGACCAGCGACTCCTATTGGATCGGACAGCCCCACAGGTGAGTTTGTGATAGGTTCCCTTTAAAAAGCACCTAAGATGGCTTTTCAATCTGTGTATGATCCCGGTTTCTCTAATGCTTTTACTACTATGTACATAGGATTAGTGATGGGATCCACAGACGCAATCTCATGTCTGGTGAACTGCTGTTCTTCATTCAGCATGAACTTACATTACAACATTTGTTTTTTCAGCCAAAGACCGGAGGAGGAGGACGACGTCGTGGTGGACAGAGGCATAAAGTAAAGTCTCAGGGGACAGGTGCCCCAGCGGGGGGTTGTTAAACATGACTGCTCAACTCCTGTGTCCGTTCCAACACCTCGAACGTGCCCCAAATCACTGTTTAATGGAAAGAAGCAGACACTCCCAGCTCTCTTGCCGTTCCATATACATCGGTCCAGTGACGCCCTGTGAATTACTATTTATCAGCGGCTCGCACATTAGCCATTGACAATAGTTTTATCAGCTTTGTGTCCTGACGTGCTATTGACTGGCTTCAGGACGATGTAAAGAGCACATGAACTTCATGCTCAGCCGGATTGTAGCTGTAACTCTTATCAATTCAATGGGATTTTTAAAGAGTGGTCTTAACGTGTTTTTTGTTTTTTATGTTCTTCTCTTGAGAAGCCAATTAATTTCCCTGTGTAAAATGGGAGGGAGAAGCCTAATGTGAGCGCGTAATGAACCCTCCCCACTCAAACGCCCGGTTCAAAGTTTCTGTTTCCGAACATTTCCAAGCAAGAGACTTTCAATACAGTATTTAAGATAAATCTATGGCTTTTAATTTAATTATACAACCTCTTTTTACTTTTGCAGCCACGTTTAGTTTTAATTGTTGTTGGACCGTGCGTTGCGCTGTTGTTTTAGCTTCAAAAATCAGACAGCAGAGATTGCTTTTGGACCTCCATTTTTTCACTTGTGGCATGTCGTACCATGTCGCCTTGTGTAACTCTGTTATTTTTCAGACTAAACTATAAAACCAAATAGATTTTAAGGCTCAGTCAGGTAAGCTGTATTTATCCTTCTTTTTTTTTTTTTTTTTATTTGTGTTATTGCAAAGGTGAGGGTTGAACGCCTGCAGTGTTTAAAGGGGCTGTCTAGGCATACTCACCTGTCCAATTTGATATCTGTCATGGAGAGGCATTGGTGCACACTGGCCAGTATGGTGGTCGGAATACCCACAGCAATTGCCATGTATTTGTCCTGCCCTAAATAATGGGACCCATGATACTTGCTGGGCGTTGTGTTCCGGACACAACAGTCCTCTCCACACCCAATGGAATTGGATTGGTGACTTAGGGAAACTAAACCTTCGCTACCAATTTTCCTCACATCTAGGGGTCTAAACAGATCAATTTGCTGATCACGAGACCCTTCTAAAATGGGGATTATGCATCGCTCATTCATTTCAGCCCATTTTATTATAATACTTTTTAAACCCTTTTTGAGGCATTAATTTACTGGTTGGGTATTGAAAAGCTATCTTGTAGGAAAGTAGTCCTGCGGCAAAATATAGAGGATCGGTCTGCCGACTCAACTTTGGGAACCACTTTACAGTTTTGGTAGTGACCTTCTGCAATGGCCGCTCCTCTGAAATGAATGGAGCTGTAATACAAGCTGTGGACAGGTGTGGTGCTGTTCCTGGAAGAAACAATGATTTCCGAATACTAGTGATGAGTGAACTGCTCGGTGCTCCGCAAGTGTAATGAGCATTTTGATGCTTGAACTCATTTACAGAGTATAATGGAAGACAATGGGTAACTGGAGTATTTTTCCGAAAGATTATTGGGAAAAATTCTATAGTCCCCTATAAACTTTAATTCTACTCGGCAAGCATAGTGAGCATTTGAGGCTTGGTACTCGTTTATACAGTATAATGGAAGTCAATAGGGAACTGGAGCATTTTTCTGGGAAATCTAGTGGAGAAATGCTTGAGTGCCCCATTGATTTCCATTATACTCCTGTAGATGAGTATCAAGCATCAAAATGCTCCTTATTTTTGACGAGCACCAAGCAGTTCGCTCATCACCGCCTAATACTTTACAGCCTTTTCTACGTCTTTCCCGCTTATTATATAACGTGACATTTGATGAACTAGAGTCCACCTTTGAAATCCGTATCTGTTTCTATTTGTTTTTCTTTTTATTGTCAAATTTTTATAAATTGAAAAGGAAGTCTCCTTTTTGTTTTTTCTTTAATGCTCATCCACAGAGTGCTGCTGCTCTCGTATTTTCTCCAGTCTCCCTCCACGACAGTACCGTAGGAAACTGGTGCTGTCGTGGAGGGTTCCTAGAAACCAAATTAACCAGTACGACTAATTCTAGTTTTTCCAGTCATCCTCCATAACATGACCAGTTGCCTATGGTGCTGTCGTGGAGGGTTCCTAGAAACCGAATTACCGGTAAGACAAATTCTATTTTTCATTAAAAGGGGCTGTATTAGTTTAGAAAAGCATTTTGTGTTTTTACTGTTCCTATCACAAATGGCGCCATTGGTTTTTCCTCAATGGACTTTGTCTGGTGTTCTCTGGGTTAAAAAAAAAATTTCTTTTCTTTTTTTTTTTCCCTCCCTTACGCTTCTTCAGGTGGTAATGACTTTAAAACTCATAAGTTGTTTTTTTTTTTTTTTTTTATCCCCACTATCCGGTTTATCCAATACACACACTTTTGTCCCCAAGTAAAAGGGTTTGTTTTTTTTTTTTGTGTGTGTGTGTGTTTGAGCCACTCATCTCTAAACAGGGAGAACCATATAATAATTTTGTATATAGCTACGTTTGCACTAGAGTTCTTTCCCTGTGGGTTGATCCCAAGATTTATAATTCACTGATTAAAAGAGAAAAACAAAAACCAACCTGACTGAAAATTTCCAATTCATGGTACATCTGAGCGTCTAGCTTGCAGTTGGCATGAATGCGGCTATCTAGAAATACCAGACAAATACCAGATACATTGCAGCATTTGCGTCTAAGGCTGGGGCCACACGGGGACTACTGCGATCCACTTGCATGACACTCTGCCCGTGCTGGCAGTACAGCAGAGCCGAGTGTCATGTGTGTGTCCTTGCAACTGAGGTCCGTTCGTGCGAGCAGACCTCAGCTGCGGGGGGCGGGCTGGCTCTGAGGAGGGGCGGGAGGGATTTCTCTCCCTCTCTCCTGCGTAGCCGGCTATTGCCATTCTCGCACTGCACTGGCAGTACACCGGTGTACCGCGAGTGCAGTGCGATTTTTCTATCTCCCCATTCACTTGAATGGGTGCGAGAGAAAGAGTCTCTCATTACAATCTCAGCATGCTGCGATTGTTTTCTCGATCCGATTAGGGCTGAGAAAATAATCGCTCATGTGCGCTGACACACAGGCTAGAATTGGTCCGAGGGGAATGCGATGTTTTATCGCACTCCACTCGCACTGTTTTTTTCTCGCCGTGTGGCTTAGGCCTAAAAGAAAGTGTTTGTTTGTTTTTTTTGTTTTTTTTTGCTTTTTTTTGTGTTAAATTTTGATCCTGAACAGCCACGTAAACATTTGTCACCCCTTTGATATTTTCTATAGTAATGTACCGTTTGCATCATTTTGACACATTGTTTTATCCTTCTAAGCCTTAAATCTGTCATCATGCGGTAAAAAGTCTTCAGTCTTTACTAGTCTAATATAATAAATGTCGTCAAAGCTTAAAATATGTTGCCACTTTATTTAAACCCCTTATGACACAAATTAATCAAAAAATGGCACTTAATCATTAAATCTGTTTCCATATACACTTGACTGGTCAGATGTTTTTCTTTTCCCCCTACCTGATTTAAAGGATTTGTAACTGTTTTTATTGACTTAAAGGGGTTGTCCTGACTTGGCACAAAGGTCTGCAGACTGCTGAATCTAGACAGTGTACAAAGCGTTGTAGTGATTGCCCGGTATTACCGGTTTGACCGTGGAGTCAAATGACCACCTCTATGTGATTGGATGAATTCCTGTAGTCACACTTCTACAAACTGTGTCTGCCTTTTCTCCATTCACTTCAATGGAGAATAGCCAAGCACATTCAAGTCGGCACGTGACCGCTTTTATGCAGAATACATAAATAGAATCACACGACTTCCATTGATACCAGGGAATAGTGTCAGGATTTACTGTGTTTAAGTTTTTAAGGCTATGTTCACACCATAATTCCTGAGCCTTAATTGCAAATTTTATCACACTTGATGAAAAACTTGTGCTATATTCAGTGGGGCTTTTTTTGTATTTTTGTTTTTTTTTTTTGTTTCTTTTTGTCCCTCCTGTCCCCAATGTGTCCAATGGAGTCCTTATCAGAACATTACAGACGATCACTGGATAGTGGTGGTGGTGAGTAATGGATGTAATAGTGTTGTGGCTTCTAGCTAGTAAAAGTGCCAACACATAATTCAAAGAAGTGGAGGGAAAAAAGGGGCCCACCAAACGTGAAGGAAAGAAGTGAATGGATCCAATAAGTGCAGATAGAATAAAAGGGTATTTAAGTCTATATTTTTATGATACTACACGTTTCGCCTGCATCAACCCTTCAGGTGTTGACCTGGAAAAGCTGGTTGCAGTTGAAATGTGTAGTTTTTTTTTTTGTAGGGTTATTTTAATAAAGTTTATATTTTTATATAACTTTTATTCTATCTGCACTTCCTGGATTGGTTGCCTTCTCTCCTTCACATTGCCAGAGATAGAAATATATACAAATATTTTTTACCCTGTTGGAACTCTCCATGGAGGAATTTCCCACAGTATACCAGATTGGCAGTACGCACCAAATTCCATTAAGGTGCATTTGGAGTTGTGCTCAAAACAAAACGTTGCAAATGTAGAACATTTTCTACAATTGGTTTTAACTATTTATTAACTCCCCTCTCCTTTTTCCATCAAGGAAAATTCATATATTTAACAAATGTGTGAGTGCACAGTGTGCAGAATTATTAGGCAAATTAGTGTTTTGATCACATGATACTTTTTATACATGTTGTTCTACTCCAAGCTGTATAGCCTTGAGAGCCAACTACAAATTAAGTAAATCAGGTGATGTGCATCTCTGTAATGAGGAGGGGTGCGGTGTAATGACATCAACACCCTATATAAAGTGTGTTTAATTATTAGGCGACTTCCTTTCCTTTGGCAAAATGGGTCAGAAGAGAGATTTGACAGGCTCTGAAAAGTCCAAATTTGTGAGATGTCTTGCAGAGGTTTGCAGCAGTCTTTAAATCGCCAAACTTTTGAAGCGTGATCACCAAACAATTAAGCGTTTTATGGCAAATAGCCAACAGGGTCGCAAGAAGCGTGTTGGGCAAATAAGGTGCAAAATAACTGCCCATGAATTGAGGAAAATCAAGCGTGAAGCTGCAAAGATGCCATTTGCCACCAGTTTGGCCATATTTCAGAGCTGCAATGTTACTGGAGCATCAAAAAGCACAAGGTGTGCCATATTCAGGGACATGGCCAAGGTAAGGAAGGCTGAAAAACAACCACCTTTGAACAAGAAACATAAGATAAAACGTCAAGACTGGGCAAAGAAATTCCTTAAGACTGATTTTTCAAAGGTTTTAAGGACTGATGAAATGAGTGACTCTTGATGGGCCAGAGGCTGGATCAGTAAAGGGCAGAGAGCTCCACTCCGACTCAGACGCCAGCAAGGTGGAGGTGGGGACTGGTATGGGCTGGTATCATCAAACATGAACTTGTGGGACCTTTTCGGATTGAAGATGGAGTGAAGCTCAGCTCCCAGACCTACTGCCAGTTTCTGGAAGACCACTTCTTCAAGCAGTGGTACAGGAAGAAGTTGGTATGGTTCAATAAAACCCATTATTTTCATGCAGGACAATGCTCCATAACATGCATCCAACTACTCCAGAGCGTGGCTGGCCAGTAAAGGTCTAAAAGATGAAAAAATAATGACATTGCCCCTTGTTTATCTGATCTGAACCCCATAGAGAACCTGTGATGCCTCATAAAATGTGAGATCTACAGGGAGGCAAAACAGTACACCTCTCGGAACAGTGTCTGGAGGCTGTGGTGGCTGCTGCACGCAATGTTGATCGTAAACAGATCAAGCAACTGACAGAATCTATGGCTGGTAGGCTGTTGAGTGTCATCATAAAGAAAGGTGGCTATATTGGTCTCTAATTTTTTGAGGTTTTGTTTTTGCATGTCAGATGTTTATTTCTAAATTTTGTGCAGTTATATTGGTTTACCTGGTGAAAATAAACAAGTGAGATGGGAATATATTTGGTTTTTATTAAGTTGCCTAATTATGCACAGTAATAGTTACCTGCACAAACACATATCCTCCTAAGATAGCCAAATCTAAAAAAAAAACCTCCAAGTTCCAAAAATATTAAGCTTTGATATTTGAGTCTTTTCAGTTGATTGAGAACATAGTTGTTGATCAATAATAAAAAAATCCTCTAAAATACAACTTTCCTAATAATTCTGCACACTGTGTATATTTTGATATAATCTGTATAGCTAAAGACAGGTGAATAGACTTGGGGGAGGGGAAAAGGGGTTTGGAAGCCACCTAATTTTTCAGGAATGAACAAAGAGCCCACTAATGAAGTTATTTCCAAAGTTTCATACATTTTTGACCAGCATGGAAAGTTATCTTTAAAAACAAATGTAAGGATTAGTTACTATTTAACACGGCCTAAAATGGTCCCTGAGAGCTATCCGTTCTGGTGGTCTAAGTGACTTTATACACATAGTTGAATATATTTCTTCAAAGGGAAACTGCACCAACATGAGCATACCTACTATGGAAGTATTAAGTATCTAAACAAATGGTTACTAAGACTGGATTCTAATACAAACTTATTGTAAAGCGCATGTCGTTGTTTGGGTTTTAATTTATTTTAGCCTTTTTTTTTTTTTTTGGGTCAACTGAAGTTAAATTGTACAATTCCTAGTGTCGTTGTGGTTTAGTTTTTCTTTTTTCCCCTCCCGTGAAAAATCTGGCCCGATTTTGTGTTCTTTTTTTACATTTTGACTATCGGGTATCAAATAATTGTCAGCAGGACCTCCCATTGTATTTCCAACTGAAATTTTGCAGTCTTATGTGCCATAATATGTAATGTAACAATTATGCAGCATTGAAACTGTGCCTGTGAAAACATCATACAAAGCTTTGCTGCACTTTGTTTTTTTATAATTATGGTAGCGGAAGGCTGGGGAATGTCATGCTTCTCTTTGACTGTTTAACAGCATGGAATATTGAGAAATAAATAAAAAAAATTTGTTCTCTACTTGTTTTTTTGTCTTTTTACATTCTAATTTGCTAATGAACACATTAAAATCCACATATCCAAATCCACTACATAGCACTCCCTAGCCGGGATGTTTGGAGTCTCAATTTTCTCTTCGTTATACACCTTGTGATTGCTTAGGAACTCCAAGATCACTGTTACAGAGCAGCTCTAAGGCCATGTGCGCACGTTGCGTTCTGTACCTTGCAGAAATGAACGCCTCCTCTGGCAGAATTTGTCATTGTCAAATTTGGTTTTGACCATATAAACGCATGAAATACGCATGCGTTTTTCTTGCGTTTTTGCTACGTTTTGACAGCGTTTTACATGCATTTTCAATACAAAGACACAACTAAATCAAATTTGAACATTCAAACACTAGGATAAAATTGAAAAAAAAAAAAAAAAAATCATGCTTTAAATCATACACTATAATGATACTTTTCCTAAAAAGATTGAGTTAATATTTGTTAAAAATAAATTTAACATATTGTTTGACACTTTTTTTTTTTTTTTTTTTTTTTTTTTTTTTTTTAGTTGGGCTGGATGTGAGGGCAAAAGGAAACCTCTTGACCTCACTATAATGCCAAAAACGCATGCTTTAATTTTGACAAAAAAGCATGCGTTTTGCATCAAAAATGCATGTAAAACGCTATGATTTTGATTTTAGGATGCGTTTTCACAACTGTCATTGACTTCAATGTTAGCTAAACGCTGCCAAAACGCAAAAAAGAATTGACATGCTGCTTTTATAAACGCAGAGATTTTGACAATTTTTTCACTCAAAACGCTGCATTTAAAAAAAGCATTGTGCGGGCGAATTTTGTTAAATTCCCATAAACTTTTCTTGGAAATCAAAACGCAAGCTTTTTGGCATTGAAACGCTGCAGTTCATAACGCTGCGGAAACGCCTGAAAAAACGCAACGTGCGCACATGCCCTAAGGGTTCTCTCATGTCTGCGTATATAAAAGAGTTCTGATTCTCATCCAGAAAGGTGGGACAAGTGTAATGTGTATGTCAATCCGTGTGCTATGTGAGTGCTCAATATTATTTTTTTTCCTTTTCTTGCCAAGTATTTGTATGACATGTTCATGCTATGCATTTTTCAGAACAAGAGAGGAAGGTGACATAATTTAGAAGCGCACATCAAGAGAATAACAATAATAAAGTGACATATTTTTTATTGAATCCATGGAAAACACACAAGATAAAATAAATCCAAAACCAGAAAAATACAAAACGACCTCCATAGATGTTTAATAATGGCTCCTGGGATGGTCCATTAGAAATATAAAGTATAACACAATCACATTGTCATCATCAGGTACCATACAAAGCGATTTGGACAAGTGAAGAACTTGATTATATATCAACAATTGCCAGCAGGTATCTAGACTTCAATTAACAATAAACATCATGTAATGGTGAAAAATAAGATATCACAAAGGGTCATGATGTCTGATAGTAGAAAAAATATATATTTTTATTTCCCACACAATATAGAACTGTGATTGCTAATGAAACCAGATTATGGCACCAAATACCCATGAAACTAATGCTGGTAACTGCATGTGAAATAATTCACATAATAGAAAGGATATAATACCTCTGAATGTTATAACTTCTGTATCAATAGCAGTAGACACATGTTTATAAAAATGCACGTAACAATTTAACAGCAGAATACCAAATGAGCATATGTCTACAATATTAAATAGCCCTAACAATTTATCAATAGAAAATTGCATGTATTATCATAACTAATTAAAGAGGAATGCAGTTATAAATTCCTGTATCAATCACAATAAGTATATGTTACATGGAATATCTACCCCCAGAATAATAATGACTGGAGCTATATGGTAATTATGCAGTTCTTTTTCTGGACAAAATCAGTCCAACGTAAGGATAGAGCAGTCAAATAGCAGCTGATACGGTTGTATAAGAACCATGCATGGTAAAACGGAACTGGGGGGGAGAAAATAATATGCCAGCCAGGAGCAATGAAAGAGCAGAGTTTGCTAGAAGGAAAAGAGAGGTCGTGAGAGGCTGTGATTGTGTTATACTTTATATTGCTAATGGACCATCCCAGGAGCCATTATTATACATCCATGGAGGTCGTTTTGTATTTTTCTGGTTTTTAATTGATTTTATCTTGTGTTTTCCATGGATTCAATAAAAATTGTCACTTTATTGTTATTCTCTTGATGTGCGCTTCTAACTTGTGTGAGTGACCTTCCTCTCTTGTTCTGAATATTGCCTTTCACACAAGAGGATGCACTCTTGTTAGTTATCAGTTAGGCTGTACACCCCTAACCCCCATATATACATGCAATGCATTTTTAACATTCTTTTACATGCCAAAATTCTCTGTAAATTAAAGTTAATTGTTATAATAAAGTAATCTTCTCTAAAAGATATTTAGAGAGATCCTGCAGAGAGATAATTTTATACCCTTTCCCCCCTTAATTATAAACTTGCACCCTTTTGTGCCTTTCATGTAGCGTTTGGGCTTGCTTGTCTTAAAATAAATAAAAAAAAGTGGGGTCTTCCCTGTTTTTAGTAACCAGCCAGGATGAAGCAGACCGCTGCAGGCTTATATTAGGCTGAGAAGGTCCATGGTTATTGGGCCCTTCCCAGCCTAAAAACATCAGCCTGCAGCTGCCTCAGAAGTGGCACATCGCAGCTGCCCCAGACATGGCACATCATATTAGATTTGACAATGCTGGGGCTTCACCTTGGCTCTTCCTAATTTGCCCTGCTATGTTGGCAATCGGGGTAATGGTGTTTGGGGTTTAAGTCAGCTGTGAATTATCCAAAAACAGAGCTGACATCAAGCCCTGGTGTTAGGAATGAGAAGTGTCTATCAGACACCCTCATTGCTAACCCAGTAAGTTAAAAGAAGAAAACAAAACACACCTTTTACACAACTCTTTACCTGGTTCTCCTATTTATTTAAAAATACAGCAAAAAAAAACAAACACAATCTAACACAGTCGACAAACAAAAACTTGAAATGCATAAAATGAGACAAAAAAAACATGACTGTCCCTTGTTCACCAATTTATTAGGAAGCAAAGTTCCCATGGAGGTCCAATGTGGTCCAGTGCTTCCCACAACAGTCCCCTTTATTGCATAGATCAAAGTCTATGGGGCATTGTTCTTACACTCCATAGGCTTTAAGTGGCAACCGCACGAGTCTTGCATCGTATCACCCGGCACGGCCGCACACTCTCTGGACATGAGCATCTCGACTGCATAGAAATACATGCAGCCGACCGCTCCTGTCAGGAGAATGTGTGGCCGTGTCTGGTGATGCGATACCATACTCACACAACTCACTCGCAAATGTTAC
Organism: Anomaloglossus baeobatrachus; assembly: GCF_048569485.1. NCBI lineage: Eukaryota > Metazoa > Chordata > Amphibia > Anura > Aromobatidae > Anomaloglossus > Anomaloglossus baeobatrachus. The sequence goes on along the minus strand of NC_134360.1, from coordinate 87,299,090 downwards.
TCCGGCTTTATGAGCGGTGGTGTGAGTAATGTTAACCATGCTTCAGAAGTTCTGCGTCACACTATGCTGCGCGACACTCTGAAGAGCAGTAACATTACTGACATCACTGCTTATCGGGGTCCCGGTGAGTGAAGTGTGAGCCTGAAGTGGCTGGTGCTCAAAATCTATGGAGTGTAAGAACAATGCTCTATAGATTTTGATCGACGGAATCTGTCTGAAGTGTGCATGTGGTATTTTTTCCTTACTGGGTTAGTGTTACAGGGCTAGCTACGAGTGTTAATCATGGTTTGCCTCGGCTATTAATAGTTCAATAATTATTTGCTAATGATTACACTGGCTGTCCAAACCAATAGGGGAATGCCTCCACCAACTGTTGAAGGGGTGTTCCGTATATTAATAACGTCAGCTTTGACTAATAATAATTAATATACAATATTAAGTATGCCTAACACTTTCTAGTAGTTTGATAAATAAATGTTACTGGCTACTGAGACAACAATAAAAAGAATGTTATATACACCCAAAAGTCTACCTATAGTAGTATACTACTAACTACCACACAAATGGCACAATACTGTAACAGCACAACAATATTAACACACCATTAATATTTCCCATCCATATTACGTAAACATACAGGCAAGAATTACAACCCACCCTCCCATCACTCGCTATTTCTATGGAGAATAAAGGGTTAATAGCAGTGCAAGGGTTTTATACAAACAGGGGTATTAGAATGCAGGGGTAACAGAGGGGCAATACAGGAATACCTAGCACAGTCTGTAATGTGAGTGTACAGTTCTGGGATGCTGGTCTCCAGCCCCAAGCAGCAGAGAGTGGAGGCTGTTTCAGGGAGAGAAACAGTGGGGAGTTGGTGGAGAAGGATGAGGTCTAACAGAGGGGGTGCAGAGCGGTGGTGAGAGGGGACACGGAGGGAGCTACAGTGGACAGTGGGGCTGCGTGCTGAGATAAGGGTCAGAGCAGACAGGGCTGAAGAAAGAGTGCAGTGATGTGGGAAAGGGGGGCTGATGACAAAGAGAATTCGCAAGAGCCCCTGAGTGCCACCGGAATAGTTAAATATGTGATTGCAGTGCATGAGTGCCGGTCTGGAGATATGACGTCACTGCTCGGGCACGTGCATCCCCGCTCACCATCTTGCATGCGCCCTAACGGCAGGGCGCTTTGACGTGTTGCACGTCCGCAGCAATATGATTCTGTCACTGGAGACGTCCATACTCTTGCAGGCAGTGGTTTTGGTCTAACCAAAGGATCTCTCTAATCCCTTCTTTTGGCATCCTGTGGACAGCTTCTGACATGTTCATTAGCCATGTCAGAAGATCTCTTGTCACATGGACTTTATTTCAGTCTTCTTTGACATACCCGGACTGGTGGTAGTCCAGGACCTACAAATGAATCTCCATAAATTTAGAATATCATCAAAAAGTTAATTTATTTCAGTAATTCAAATTCAACACAAAAAAGGAAATGCATGTATTATATCTGTGTATCATTACACACAGAGAGATCTATTTCATGTGTTTATTTCTGTTAATGTTGATGATTATGGCTTACAGCCAATGAAAACCCAAAAGTCATTATCTCCAGAAAAATTAGAATAATTACCACAAAATACCTGCAAAGGTTTCCTAAGCGTTTAAAGTGGTCCCTTAGTCTGGTTCAGTAGGCTACACAATCATGGAGAAGGTTGCTGACTTAACAGATGTCCAGAAGGCAGTCACTGACACACTCCACAGGGAGGGTAAGCCACAAAAGGTCATTGCTAAAGAACACACAGCGCTGTATCCAAGCATATTAATGGTAAGTTGAGTGGAAGGAAAAAGTGTAACAAAGAAAAAAATTACAGCGCAGAGAGCATGTTAAATCACACTGTGTTTTAACAGCGTCATTAAACAGGTTAACAATTGCAGGCAGGGTTCCACTATACCTGCGATTGTTAGCATGAGGTCCTGGTTGTAAGGCTGGGGCCCCCGGGGATTACTGCGCACTCCACTCGCACCGATTTTCATGCCATGTGGCTTAGGCCTAACACACAGCCATTACCTCACAGCTCACCCTGTGAGCCCGCTCCATACATGTACAGCAGATGTCGTAAAGGGGTTAATTTTAGATTTTGATTGAATTTAAACGTAGCCATAGCAAATATTTATTTTTTTATATTTATTTTTAATAAAGGGGATGTGGGTGATTTAAAAGTTTGTTTTTGCAGACATTTTTTTTATTTTCATTTTTTACTTTTTTTTTTTTTTTTTAACTCCTTAAGGGACTTGAACTTGTGTTTGGCAGATCACTTATACTTTACTGCAATACCCCACAATATTACAGTATATAATGGAAAAGACATTATCTTATGATGCCTTTTCACAGGGTGGACTTTACAGGAGGATCAAGAAGACCATGACAGGGGCTTTCAGCAGACCTCGGACTGCCACAAGCCATGAGTTCCCCAAGTTTTAGGGAGCCGGTGACCATGAGCTGGCAATTTGTGCTGTTAAGTGGCGCTGTCAGACTGACAGCAACATTTGAGGGGACTCTGTCAGCACAGAATGACTGTTCAAACTAGGCACAAGCGCTTGGAGCATCATTGTGTGGCCCATAATGTAGGGAGGAGAGGGTGACACTGACTAAATACGAATTGTTAAATAAGTGTCCATGTGTTACTTGTACAAAAGGGCTGCCAAGTCCTGATGTGAGTGGAACAAAGTTATAGTTTTCCTTTATATATCCTGAGTCATATTGCAAAGGATTGTTAAAAATCCACTTGTGACTTTTAGGATCGCTACTTCCAATAGGTGGCGCTGTGCTAGAGTTTGTCTCCTTTACTGGAGAGACAATTTGAATATTTCTTAGAGGGGCGTGGCAGCTATAAGTCCCCTTACCTGGCAGCCAGACTGGCTTGCAAAGTCTCCTTAAGGAGTATAGTGTTCCCCCGTGGTCCCCACATAGCTTTCTCATGAGCCAGATCAGACACCCCCATACTTTGCACTGACGAGGGGCAAGCACCCCGAAACACCGTGTCTGCAAATTGGGATTCTGATCTGGCTTATATATCCTGAGTCATATTGCAAAGGATTGTTAAAAATCCACTTGTGACTTTTAGGATCGCTACTTCCAATAGGTGGCGCTGTGCTAGAGTTTGTCTCCTTTACTGGAGAGACAATTTGTAGTTTTGCTTAGAAAGTCACTTCTTTTAAAATAACAGTACCGTCAAATGACACTAGATGGCGCTCTGACATCACCTGAATTTCCTTTCCAGAAATGTCAATGTAAATCCTAGCAAGGAAAAGTAGCATTACGGGTCCAATGGGCTGTCGTAGGATTTCCAGCACTTTAATATAGCAGTTTCGGTGTACATTAGTTCCAAGAATCACAGGAAAGTTGTCATGTTCTGGGACTTGGATTACTACCACCCCTTGCCATGGGAATTTGATCTCTCTAATGCAAAGTGTGGGTTCCCAGTAGCCTTGTATGACTACTGACTTTCCATTGTTCGTTGTGATGTGGAGCCAGGCCTTTGGAAGCTGTATCAGCTGGGCTCAATTTCGGCACTCTTCAAATACCATATGCCCAATAGTGGTCACTTGAGACCTGTTGTCAAGGCAGGGAAACTCACTCCATTAATGCTGACTTCAACCGTAGGGCGAGAGCCCACGTACTTCGGCATCCAGGCTGAATCTATGGGACTAAGGCTGCTTTCACACATCCGTTTTTTGCTGAGCGGCACAATACGGCGCTTTGCAGAAAAAAACGCAACCGGTTTTTTTTTGCCGCCGGTTGCGTTTTTTCCGCATAGACTTGCATTAGCGCCATATTCTGCCGCATGGCCTTGCGTTGCATCAGTTTTTTGCCAGATGCGGCATATTTAGCCCATGCGGCGGCCGGATGGAACGTTACCTTGCATGTTTTTTTGTGCGGGGAAAAAACTGCATTGCACCGGATTTGGCGAAATGCAGCGCGATTTACAATGCAAGCCTATGGACGCTGGATGCGGCGTCTTGCAGCAAAAACCGCATCCGGCCACCGGATGCGGTTTTTGCACTGCGCATGCTCAGTATCAAGCCGCATCTGTAAAAAGGACGGGCCGCATGGAAAAACTTATGCAACGGATCCGTTTTTTTTCACCGCATCCGTTGCATAGGTTTTTGAGCCGGATTGTGTCGCTCAGCAAAACCGGATGTGTGAAAGCAGCCTAAGGCTATGTGTGCACGTTGCGTTCTGCCATGACACATCTTCTGCATCATTCATGCGTTTCAGAACACAGCCGAAAAGCTGCGTTCTGGATGCATTGTTGAATGCAGAATTCATGCGTTCTGGATGCTTGCTCTGCCATAGACAGAGTGGGAAAAGCATCTGGAACGCACAAAAGAAGTGACATGTTGCTTTTTAGAATGCAGCGTTTTGGATCACAATTTCAGCATCCAAAACGCTGCGCTCTCAAATGCAATGTGCAGTTGGATTATGCCCAATCTTCATAGATTGTGCTGGGGACGTAGGACGCATGCAGTTACGCTAAAGTTCTAAACGCAGCGTAAAAGCATGCAACACGCAGACGTGCGAACACCGCCTTAAGGTCTCCTGAGGGGAGTCCCGCTGCCTCAGGGGGTAGCCCTTTAACTGCCAGAAATCCCCTTCTCGGTGACCACATTGATGGCAGAATTCACATTGTAGCTTTTGGGTACTCTTATACCAGGTATCCGAAGACTTTCCTGGCGGTCAGCATCTGTTCTTTCTTGATCCTGGAGGTAGCTGTTCACAGATCCTCTCTTCCCAGTCTAGAAGGGTACTCCAGTAGCTCCCACCGCCTCATTGCCTTTACCAGGTTTTTGGCGAGACGAGAGACCTGACCAAGCAGTGTAGCTTTATATTCTGAAGGTGGGACCCGGGCAATTTGCTCAGCAATATGACTTGAAAATGGGAACTCTGCAGCAGGCTTAACCTCTCGATTTTCTTGGGTCTCAGACTGAAGTTTCTCCTCCAGAACCACTATAGCAAATTTTTTGAATTCCAGGAAAAAGGTACCCGAATGCTGGACGGACATCTTTAGTTGACACATCAAAGTCTTGTCCAACACACCTTCTATGAAATGTTCTCAAAGAGTCTAATCTTTACCCTCAGCTTCTTGAGGGTCCACATGGATGATGGCACTCAAGGCTCCCTGCAATGAATGGGCAAAGTCTTTTGAGGGACTCTTATGGTTTTTTCCCTCTTTCCAAAAAAAAATGCTTCTTCAACTCTGAAGCGGTCCTTGATTCAAAAGTGACCTTTAGTCTCTCCAAGATCTTATCTATGGTTTGGCATTCAGTGCTTCTCCTTGTCCAACTAAAGGCCCTGTCACACACACAGATAAATCTGCAGAAGATCTGTGGTTGCAGTGAAATTGTGGACAATCAGTGCCAAGTTTGTGGCTGTGTACAAATGGAACAATATGTCCATGATTTCACTGCAACCACAGATCAGCCAAAGATTTATCTCTGTGTGTGACGGGGCCTTAAGATCTCCACTTTCTGCTCCTCAGTGACAGGATACAGTTTAAAGGTAGCTTGCATTCCCTCCATGACCTCTCTTTATGTGTGAGGTGCTCCCTCATAGTAGGGAAGCCAGGGGCCCCGAAAGTAATATGGCATAGTCAGAGGCATAATGCAACTGGCTGCTATTACTAGTGAGGATGGACTAGCATTCAGTGGGGTACTAGATAAACTTCTTAGTGTCCTTAGTGTCTACGTCAGTTGCGTCGCTGATGAGTCTTCTTGCTCCATGCTGTAGCTATCTTCACTGGAAGACATTACTTTTAATACCCAGCACCTTACTAAATGGGTCAGTTTGAGCTAACTCGAATTTTTTTCAGGTGTTGCTATGGGCAACAGCTGAGAAATGGGAGCATGGCCCCTTTAAGAGTTGCAGCGGTAACTTGCTTTGGTAAAGTGGGCTATATCAGAGGGCAGATAAACATTCAGACAGTCTCTCCCCCCTTGGTTTCCCCAGTTGTACTCACTCAAGTAACTGTAGCTCGCTTTTTTCAGCCCAAGATGCACATAAGGCACAGAAGTAAATATCCTGTTTGTGACGCCAAAATTTTAGATGTAACATGTCACACCCGGGTTGTAGATGCAGGAGGCACTATTAGGCTGGTTTCATACGTCCGTGTTTTAGGTACGTGTGACATCCGTTTTTAACACTGATGTCACACGTACGCATGTTACCCTATTGTGTACTCACACGGACCGTGTGGCCCGGCTATTTCACACGGACGTGTCCGTTTTTTCTCCAGCAGCACGGGTGTCACACGGACCGCACACTGATGTGATCTGTGTGACATCAGTGTTACACGGACCGGAGAAAACACGGGTTTTTAAATAAAAAGATTTTCTATATTTACCTGTATCCAGTGATTGTCTCCGGCTCTGCTGCCTCCCGCTCCTGACCCCAGCTCATTATTTTCATTGATTATTCACTGCAGTGAGCAGCTGGGAGCAGGGGCATCGCGGTGACAGCGCGCTGGAAACACTGCCGAGGACAGCACCGCTGGGGACATCGCTAGTGACAGGTGAGAATCCTGCCAGCAGTGTGTGTGCAGGGACGTCCAAGAGGTCATTGGATTTCCCAATGAACTCTGATGACCGCTGATGACACCCCTGTGACAACTGCGCTACAGCGAGTGTCAAGATGGTGACTTCCAGGGGTCCATGAGAGTTCATTGGGAACTCTGATGACCCCCTGTATGTCACTGCACAAACTGCTGTATACTCAGCTGTCACCGGCGATGTCCCCGGCGCTGCTGTCCTCGGCTGTGCTGTCCTCTCTGTCCCCGCGATGTTACGGCTTCCAGATCCTCGGCCAGTGAATAATCAATGAAAATAATGAGCGGAGGTCAGGAGAGGGAGGCAGCTGAGCAGAAGACAGCATTGCTGGATACAGGTAAATATAGAACATCTTTTCATTGCAGAAACACGTGTTTTATCCGGTACATGTCACACGTATGCAAACACGGATGTCACACGTGTGACCATAACCATGCGTGTGACTGGTTCCTGATTAAACACTGACGTCTGAAACCAGCCAAAGGCCTAGACATAGTTGCTGAGTGGTGGTGTGGCTTTTCTGTGGTGTTGTGCAGTTTGGGGTGTCACAGTGCTTTTACTTGGTTCCTGTCACTCCAAACTCATTCCCAGGGTATATCTGTATCAGATCTGTATAATGTAGGTAAGAAGAATAAGGCAGATCGCACCTTGGTATGAAAAGTTCAAACGCTTTACTGGATAACACTATGATGGTTCACATCTTCTGAATCATTTCTCTGCAACATTGTATTTTCATACAGGCAGTGGCTGGATGGCAGCTGGACTGGTGCTCTGATATAGGAAATCTATAACCGTGGTTAGGCCCCACTGCGATGGGTTCCAAAAATACTGTCTGGAGAGGTACAGGACATCAGCCGCCCTTATCACTCCACTCAGCACCTCAAGCTCGGCTTGTCTCAGCTGCCAATTGTCAACTCTTCCTGGTTACCATAGTGACCAGGCTATAGAGGATATTGATCAGACATCGTTAAATACAGACCCTTGCCAACACATATTGTCGCGGGCGGAGGGGACGCGCTCGCCACGCTCGGGTCCGGGGCTTCTGCTGCTCGGTGACTCGAGCGGTGGACCGGACCCGGGGACTCGCAGCGCTCCTCACCCATGAGTGAAATGGGGGATGGTTTGGTTAGGGAGATTGTTTGTGACGCCACCCACGGGTCGTGGTGATAAGGGCACCACCGCTGCTGGTAACGGGGATCCCGGGAAAGATGGTAGGGTGCAGCTGAGATGTTGTCCCCTCCGTGGGCAGGGGTTGGTGATCCCGGGGCCCGATGGTGTAACGAGGAGGCTGGATAGCTGGGGTGCAGGGACTGCGTGGCGCGGTGCCGGACGGCACTGGTGTACTCACGCAGACAATCAGTGACAAAGTCTCTGGTAAACCAAAACGGCCGGATGGACGGGTCCCACAGCCGGCTGCAGTGTTGATGTTGTGCTCTCCCCAGACGGCTGATGGTGGCTGTCTTTCCCTGCACCTTTTAGAATGTTCTTGACTCCTGTGGTTGCCCACCGGTAGTCCGCTCCCCGGCGTATAGGTGCCGTAGGAGCCCGTTTTGCCCGCAGGCACTGGCCCTTGGATCTCTAGCCTGTGGCGGTGGCTGTATATCCTCTCTGGGTGGATGGTTGCCTTCAATCGGGACTTGGTAGTTGGGAAACCCCTGGGGTTCCTGTCACATTCGGATTTGACTATTGACGGCGGCTCCAAGCCTGGTCTGGGTCTGATGGCCCTTCCTGTGTGCTTAGCTTCACTCCATTCCCCGTTCCGGTACCGGCGGGCCGACGCCCGACCCCGGTCCTTACGGCTCTGCGGAGTTCCACTAACTCCTGCAGACGGCCACCACCGTCTGCCAACCTTACTGTTAGTGTCTGGGCTCCAACCCAGACACCTAAGTGTTCACTCCTCTCACCTTCACCTCCAAAACTAATCTGGCACTTTTCCCGTCTCCAGGCCTGTGAACTCCTCGGTGGGTGGGGCCAACTGCCTGGCTCCGCCCCACCTGGTGTGGACATCAGACTCTGGAGGGAGGCAACAAGGGTTTTGTGTTTGGCTGCTGTAACTGCCTAGGGTGGGGGTGTGTGTGTTGGTATGTATGTGACTACCTGGCTAGTCCAGGGCGTCACAATATCACCACCTGCTGGTCTCCAGTGGTATTACAGAGCAACAACTTACATTTAATTTGACAGAATGACACTAAGCAATACATCAAACCATAAATTATTCTACAGATGACTATGAATGCAGGCTAGTCCAGGGTGTCACACTCCCCCTTGGTAAAATGCAGACCGTCCGCGGGCTGCCTGTCCATCACCGGTTTTATTTTTGTTCAAAACTGTAAAAAGATAAATAACATATTAACACTTTCAACATATGCATATTTTCAAAGTCTTCCCCTACGGGAGGTGCATTACTTTAACGTTTCAAACATTGTTATTAATGGACGGGTTCATGGTCATCCGCTCCCCCACCCAAATAACCTGATCCTTGATGCTGCCCCTAAGAAATGGGCAGCACCCCTTTACCATAGTCCTGATCCAGGTTACCCGAGCGGGAACGGGTACGGTGTCACACACCCGGCTGTTACTTCAGGGGACCCCATGTCCAGAGGGACCCCTGACCCCCGGAGGATGGCCACCGGTCCTGGTGGTGGCCGGGCCCCAGCCTGCTCTGCTGCGGGCCCTTCCTCCAATCTGCCTCTCCGGAGGCGGCACGGACGGAAACCAGCCCAAAAATTATTTACAGGCCCACAAGTTCGTGGGTGGCCTGCCAGTTCTTGGCCATGTCCATGAGCAGTTCCTCATGTATACGGTAAACACATAGGGTCCCTCCGGGGACAACTTGCTGGCAACGGCCGGGATAATCACAGTTAACAATCAGATGAAAACTTTGGTTGATTCAGATTCATTCACTCAAACTGCTGAGGGTCCCAACGGGGACAACTTGGTTGCAACGGAGGGCCGCTGCCACTATTTGAGGTCACCGTCGCCACTTACTACCTCCGGATCCGCCTTGGGACTGTACGGCGGAGGAGGTGACCGGGGCTGCTCGAGGTCATCATGGCTCACCCTTCTCTGGACATCCAGGGTGAACCAGCCTCTCTCTCCCAGGTGGCAGGTGTAGGTGACCAACTCACCCGCACAGAGGTCACGCTCCGGATGGTCCAGAGGCAGCTGGCTGTGCACATCTCGCCGAGAGAAGAACGCCTCGACCCCCAGGCTTGGCTCATGAATAAACCCCCATCCACGCCAGGGGTAGAACTGCCGGACTTGACCTTCGAAGATCGGGCCCCGAGCTTCGGGAAAGGCCCTCCGGAGAGCGTCTTTTGCCTGTGCAGTGCGGGCCAGGATATGAGCCTTCTCTTTCTCCCGGGCCTCTATCTCCCGGCCCATCAGGTTTGGCTGCCGCTCCCAACATGGCGGCTCCTCTAGCATGGGGGTTGGGCCCAGTATGTACCCCCGATGCGGGCCACGACCGGCACCTTCTGGGTAGGGGGGCACCGCTGTGTTGCGGCCTGTTTTGCTGCCTTGCAGCGGCAACCCTCCGCAGCCTCAGCCGAGGCCTGGTGCTTGGGAGCGGTCAGCGTCACTTTCCGGGCTTGAGGCGGGCTATCTTCCACCTCTGTACTGGCCGGGCGGACTGCCGGAGCTTCTTCTAGTGCGGCCGTTTCCGGGCTGGAGGGCTCCCTTTTGGGAGCGGGCACCCTCCAGGGGAGCGGGGTCGGTGCTGGCCAGGCAAGCTGTCGTCCGCGGGCAGCGCCTGCAGGTGGATCTTCGCGGGCGGGAGCGATGTCATCTGTTGCCGGGTTCGGGAGCAGCGGGCCGACCGGCGGGGTGGCACCGACCAACACGGGCAGCGGGGAACGCAGCAAGCTGAGCGAGGGCAGACTGGGCCCCTCGGCCGCAGCGACCGGTCCCTCCGGGACACAGGGGCGTGGGTCACTCACCCGCTCCTCCAACTCTGCTTTCGCCTCACGGGCCTGCACGGTCATCACCACTTCCACCATGCCAGCCTTCCATTCTTGCACGAGGAGCTGAAGCCGGGTCTGCAGCCTGCGGCTTAACTGTGCCACACGAGCTTCCACCCACGCCGCTGTTCCGGGCGTGGGCCTGCTGTACGTAACGGACATCCTGCTTTCTCGGCCTCCAGGAAGGAGATAAATTTCAGGGTCCTGGCGTCCCCGCTTCTTATGCCCTCAGCTACATTAGGCAGGCTTTCACCCGCTCCCCCTTGGTTCTTTCTAGCACTTCCGCTTGTTGGGGGCGGGGCTTCGCTTTCGCGCCTTCCCTGCTCGGGGAAGACGCTCGAGCGGGAGATTTTCACGCCAAAGATGGCGGCGCTTTCAATTTTTCGGCCGGACGCCGCCGGCGGAGGCTACAAGGCGCACTTCTACTGGTAAGTAGATGGGTTCTATCCTGTTAGCAGACGCCAAGTTGTCGCGGGAGGAAGGGACGCGCTCACCACACTCGGGTCCGGGGCTTCTGCTGCTGCTGCTCGGTGGCTCGAGCGGTGGACCAGACCCGGGGACTCGAGCAGCGCTCCTCACCCGTGAGTGAAATGGGTCATGGTTTGGTTAGGGAGATTGTTCGTGACGCCACCCACGGGTCGTGGTGATAATGGCACCACCGCTGCTGGTAACGGGGATCCCGGGAAAGATGGTAGGGTGCAGCTGAGATGTTGTCCCCTCCGTGGGCAGGGGTTGGTGATCCCGGGGCCCGATGGTGTAACGAGGAGGCTGGATAGCTGGGGTGCAGGGACTGCGCGGTGCCGGACGGCACTGGTGTACTCACTCAGACAATCACTGACAAAGTCTCTGGTAAACCAAAACGGCCGGATGGACGGTTCCCGCAGCCGGCTGCAGTGTTGATGTTGTGCTCTCCCTGGACGGCTGATGGTGGCTGTCTTTCCCTGCACCTTTTTAGAATGTTCTTGACTCCTGTGGTTGCCCACCGGTAGTCCGCTCCCCGGCGTATAGGTGCCGTAGGAGCCCGTTTTGCCCGCAGGCGCTGGCCCTTGGATGTGGCGGTGGCTGTATATCCTCTCTGGGTGGACGGTTGCCTTCAATTGGGACTTGGTAGTTGGGAAACCCCTGGGGTTCCTGTCACATTCGGATTTGACTATTGACGGCGGCTCCAAGCCTGGTCGGGGTCCGATGGCCCTGCCTGTGTACTTAGCTTCATTTCGTTCCCCGGTCCGGTACCGGCGGGCCGACGCCCGACCCCGGTCCTTACTGCTCTGCGGAGTTCCACTAACTCCTGCAGACGGCCACCACCGTCTGCCAACCTTGCTGTCAGTATCTGGGCTCCAACCCAGACACCCAAGTGTTCACTCCTCTCACCTTCACCTCCAAAACTAATCTGGCACTTTTCCCGCCTCCAGGCCTGTGAACTCCTCGTGGGTGGGGTCAACCACCTGGCTCCGCCCCACCTGGTGTGGACATCAGACTCTGGAGGGAGGCAACAAGGGTTTTGTGTTTGGCTGCTGTAACTGCCTAGGGTGGGGGTGTGTGTGTTGGTATGTATGTGACTACCTGGCTAGTCCAGGGCGTCACAATATCACCACCTGCTGGTCTCCAGTGGTATTACAGAGCAACAACTTACATTTAATTTGACAGAATGACACTAAGCAATACATCAAACCATAAATTATTCTACAGATGACTATGAATGCAGAAACTGTTGAGTCATTACAATTACAGGTGTGAGGGCGGCTTTGCACACTACGACATCGCAGTTGCGATGTCGGTGGGGTCAAATCGAAAGTGACGCACATCCGGCGTCACTTGCGATGTCGTAGTGTGTAAATCCTAGATGATACGATGAACGAGCGCAAAAGCGTTGTTATCGTATCATCGGTGCAGGCTCCGACATTTCCATAATGCTGGTGCTGCGACAGGTACGATGTAGTTCCTCGTTCCTGCGGCAGCACACATCACTGTGTGTGAAGCCGCAGGAACGAGGAACATCTGCTTACCTGCTGCCAGCGGCTATACGGAAGGAAGGAGGTGGGCGGGATGTTTACATCCTGCTCATCTCCGCCCCTCCGCCGCCATTGGCCGCCTGCCGTGTGACGTCGCTGTGACGCCGCACGACCCGCCCCCTTAGGAAGAAGGCGGGTCGCCGGCCAGAGCGACGGTCGCAGGGCAGATGAGTGCATGTGAAGCTGGCGTAGCGATAATTATCGCTACGCCAGCTATCACAAAATATCGTACCTGCGACAGGGGCGGGGACTATCGCGTGCGACATCGCAGCATCGGCTTGCGATGTCGCAACGTGCAAAGCCCGCCTAAGTATTTTACATGGGGGAAACATAGTGGTTGGGAAAGGGCTATGTGAAATTTGGACAACCCCTTTAACGACCGCAGGCGGTAATATTACATCCTAGTGGTCACAGTGCTAATCCATTTCCCGGTTTGACCCTGCCTGACTACTACTCTCATCGGACTGCAGCCTACCACAGGTAGTAATCTCCGGGGCCCTGTGTAATTCAAAATCCCTGTATAGGGGTTCAAGGGTTTCAGGTTCTCGGCGTCCTGCTTTGTGAGCGGCTTTCTTCTAGCCTGTCCATCACAGCCAGTCTGTGCCTGTGGTTCCAGGCAGGTGTTACATTACATCGCAAGTGCTCTATACTAGTCTACGAGAGCCAGAACAAGGCTGTCATAGAGTTGTATTGATTTGTGACCTCCAGCACCTTCTATGAAACACTGGAGCTACCTGCAGGTTACAACTCGCTGGAAAGAGACTGGAGTGGCAGTGATAACAGGAGAAGATGGCAGCAGGTTAGTATAAGATGGGGCATCAATTCAGCAGTTAAAAAACAAACAAAACACTGGAGTGCATGTCACCTGAAGCACAAGCTTGGCACAATGTATGAGTGTAGCGCCCCTGAAGCCATCAGGGTGCTACAAGGTTCTTCATCCCCACAAGGATGCAGGGCCTAACCCCTAGGGCCCTGGGAGACCAGTGCCGGTAACACACCAGAACCCAGGTAATCCGAGTTTTACCCAACAATCCCCCATACAATGGTGCTAAGCTAGGTTCGGACCAATGGATGGCCGCCTAGAGGTAGAGCCAGTCCAGTCCACTAGTTGACCAGGTGGGAGGGGCAGACTGTGGAGAGTAGTCGGATAAGAGAAGGAGAGGAGTGAAGGTGGACGTGAAGAAACGTTCTGACTCGGGTTAACAGTAACCTGGTACCCAGGAGAGTAGTTGCCGGTAGAGTACTTCTGGAACTGCACACTGACGAGGTACAGGACCCTAGGACAGGAAAGAGCTTCAAGCTGACCTGTTAACACCTGCACTGCGAGGGGACCATCAAGGACCTTGTTGACTCTTAAAATTCGAAGACTCAGTAGCAAAGGGAGAACCGGGGACATGACCAGAGACTCCATCCCCACAGGGTTCACGCTACCGTCAGGCGGACAGAAGTGGACAAACCACAGGACGGGAACCCCCAGTTGCTCTACACCAAGGGGACCCATTTACCAGAGACAGGTGCAGGGGAAGAAGGTACCAGAGTACTGAACTGGCACTGAGACGAAGGGGACCTGGAGCTGAAACCAGCCGGCCTCGTGTAACCAGTTACCACCAACCAGCAGTGAGTAAAAAACCACTTGCACTAAACCTCTGTGTGGACTACCTTTTTCCGACGTCTGTCACATCACCAATCCTCTGGGGCTCGGCCCTGCTTGCGGAGGGTCTACCATCCAGGCTGCAATTACCACCAGCCCCAGCAGTGACATTTTGCAGCAGCGGCTCCATCTATACAGCCGCAACACCCCAAGTGGCATCACATATGAACATTAATCTAATCCCCTGTAAATACACCCCTATTACAAAAAGGGCCAGGGCACGGAACCGGGAAACTGCCACCACAGTGACATTCCCAAGATACATACTGCCCGGGACCGGGTACCCCATATCCCTGGGCGCGACATGAGAAATTGGCTGGCATGTTTGCAATTCAAACATGCCAAATAGCGTTCCTTCTTGTTCAACCTTGACGTGTGGCCAAACAGTAATTTCTGATGACGTATAGGGCATCACCGCATGCAGGAGTAATTGCGCGTTACATTGTGGGGTCCAGTTTCACCTTTAAACACTTATATAATTGACAAATTTGCAGATAATAAAAAAATTACATAATTATTACCCCTAAAATTTTATATTTTCACATCCCAATGTTATAAAATTCTGTGAGGCACCTGTGGGTTCAAAATACTCATTACACCCCTTGATGAATTTCTTAAGCAGTGACGTTTCCAATATGAGGTCACTTTTGGGAGTTTCTGCTGATCTGGCACTTCTGGGACTCGACTAATGGAGCACAAAATCTATTAAAACGGAATCTGCATTCTAAAAGCCAAGTAGTTCTCCTTCCCATCGATTCCCACCGTGTTCTCAAACAGTAGTGTACAACCACATATGAAGTACTGACCTGTTCAGTTAAAAGTGCATAACAAATTGTCGCGTCCATTTTCTCCTATTACTCCTCGTGTAAATTATAAATTTGGTGCCAAAACAGTATTTTAGTGGAAAAAAAATGTAATTTTTTTGTTTTTACATCTAAATGTTATAAAGTTTAGTGAATCATATGTAGATGAAGAATTCTCAGAACACCACTAAATGAATCCCTTGAGGTGTCTAGTTTCCAAAATGGGGTCACTTGTAGGGGTTTTCTGCTTTTTGGGCATGTGAGGGGTTCTGCAAATATGCAATGGTGTCCACAATATATTCCGGACAATTTTGCGCTCCAAAAATCAAATAGCGCTCTTTCCTTTCCAAGCCCTGCCATCTGCCCAAACAATTGTTTTTGATCACATCATGTTCGGGAGAAATTGGGTAAGAAATTATGGGGCCTGTTTTCACCTTTTATCTATTGTGAAAATTACAAATTTGGGATTAAAACAACATTTTAGCAGAAAAAAACTAATTATTTTTGTTTTCACATCCACATTTTAAAAAGTTCAACATGCTTAACACACCCCAAGATAAATTCCTTGATGGTTCTAATTTTCAAAATGGGGTCATTTATAGGGGGTTCATGCTGCTTTACAGGTGTCCTGTATATGAGACATAGTGTCTGCTATCTATTCCAGAGAAATTTGCATTCCAAATACCAAATGTTGCTTGTTCCCTGCCAAGCCTGGCTGTGTGTCCCAACAGAACGTTTGACTACATGTGGTAAATCACCATGCTCAAAAAAAAGTGGGTAACAAACTGTAGGGTCCACTTTTTCGTGTTACCTCTTGAAAAAGTGAAAAATTCAGAGCTAAAGCAATGTTTTTGTGAAAAAAATAACATTTTCATTATGATGACCTAATTTTATCAAACTCTGTCTAGTACCTGTGGGTTCACAATGCTCACTAAACCCCTGGATAAAATCTCTCAGTGGTGTAGTTTAAAAAATGGGGTCACTTGTGGGGGGTTTCTATTTAATGGTGAGGTCACTTGTGGGGGGGCAAGCTATTTAAGCCAAATTTATGTTCCAAAATTGAACAAACGTCCAGGCTCAGAAAGGAGCACCATTTCAAACAGAGGTTACTGACCACGTGGGGTATCTGCGCACAGATGAAACTGGGTAAGAAATTGTGGGGTCCATTTTCTCATGCTATCCCTTAATTGGGCTAAAGCAACAGTTTAGAGGGAAAATTACACTTTTTTTCATTCCATTTCATATTAATTCATGTGTAACACCTGAAGAGTTAAAAAAAAATTCCTGACCGCAATTTTGAAATATTTGAGAGGTGCGGTTTTTAAAAAGGTATCAGTTTTGGTAAGTTTCCAATATATAGGCTCCTCAAAGACAACTTAAATCTGAATAGGTTTCCAAAAGAAGCAGAAGAGTTAAGCGTTTAGCAGCAATTTCTATATTTTTTTTTGCCAAATAATTGACAAAACCTAACTTCCTAACAAAATAAAATGACATTTGAAAAATGATGCAGATTGTAGAGTAGACATACGGAAAATGTTATTTAATATTTTGTACAGCATGACTAAATGGTTTAAGTTCGAAAATTACAAATGATTCAAAATTTTCCCCAAAATTCTGATTTTTTTCACAAATGTACAAAACAAATTGATCTAAATGTATTATTTATTATTATAGTGCCATTTATTCCATGGCGCTTTACATGTGAAAGGGGTATACATAATAGGGACAAGTACAATAATCATAAACAATACAAGGCACAGACAGGTACAGGAGGAGAGAGGTCCCTGCCCGCGAGGGCTCACAGTCTACAAGGAATAGGTGAGGATACAGTAGGTTTAGGGTAGAGGTGGTTGTTCGGCGTTATATCAGACTGAGAGTTATGGCAGGTTGTAGTCTTGTCAGAAGAGGTGGGTCTTCAGGTTCCTTTTGAAGCTTGTCAAGGTAGGCGAAAGTCTGATATGTTGTGGCAAAGCATTCAAGAGTATGGGGGCGGCACGGGAGAAGTCCTGGATACGATGGTGGGAAGAGGAGAAGAGAGGGGAGCAGAGGAGGAGATCTTGTGAGGATCGAAGGTTACATGCAGATAAGTATCGGGAGACTAGGTCACAGATGTAGGGAGGAGACAGGTTGTGGATGGCTTTGTATGTCATGGTTAGTGTTTTGAATTGGAGACGTTGGGCAATGGGAAGCCAGTGAAGGGATTGGTAGAGAGGAGAGGTCGAGGAGTAGCGGGGGGAGAGGTGGATTAGCCAGGCAGCATAGTTTAGAATAGATTGTAGGGGTGGGAGACTGTTAGAAGGGAGGCCAGACAGCAGGAAGTTGCAATAATCGAGCAGCGAGATAATAAGGGCATGTACTAGGGTTTTTGCAGCTTCTTGGGAAATTAACATAAAGTACAGTGTGTCACGAATAAAACAAATCTCAGAAACATTGGGATACATTGAAGCATTTCAGAATTATTACTACATAAAGTGACACTGATCAAATTTCAAAATTTTGCCTAGGGGATAGGATCTTTGCCAAACTTGGCTCCATCACAAAGGGTTAAAAAAAAGGGAGAAAATCTATATGCTTTAGGTCATATGGACACTTTGAGACTTTGTTCATTTTATTTTAACTCCATATTTCTAAGCAGTTGGACTAGTCTCTGACCTACTGAGCATACGTCAGTCGTCAATTCTCAGTATGAGTTCCCTGCCTACTGCTTAATATCCCTTTTCAATGCACAATGACAGTTCACTCCCTCACTAGCTCTAAGGAGAAGTGACGAACAAGATGGCAAGACAGTGCATTATCAGTTCTCATTGAAAAGAAGAGATGGCTCCAGGATAGACGTTACTGATGATGCTTCCTTTCAGGAGACAGGATCAAAATCAACTTTAGTTTCGGACAACTATTTTAATGTTGAGGGGAAAAAAAAATCAGAAGTTAAGAAAAAAAAAATGTTGTTTGTGCCAACATTTTCTGAGACACTTTATATTTTTCTGTCAATGAATATGTGTTATGGCTATTTTTTTGCATGGAGAACTGAGTTTTATACTGATACTATTTTTGGGTAAATATGATGTTTTCAACAATTTAAATTGAAATTTTTATAGGGGTGGGGTGAACAAAAACCCACAATTCTGGCATTCTTCAAAAGAAAATGAAATAATCAGCTCACCGACAGTACTGACAGTGTCCATATCACAATAATGGTAAAGGACCGGATTCTGAAGTTTATGCACGGATCCACATGGTCCACGTCCAGAGAGTGCAAATTGGAAAAAGAAGCTCGTATCCAGCACCAATGATTAGTTTACTTCAAATAATTTAAAGTTTTAAGCATGATCAGATAAAAATACAGAAACATCTGACGCGTTTCGGATGGAGTCCTTAATCATAGGTACTAATTTTTTGTAGGTACTGTACTGAAATGTGTGAGGTGTTTCTGTATTTTTCTCATCTTGTGTAAAATTATTTGAACTAAATAAGAGTTTTATCATTGGAGCTGGATATAAGCTGCCTTTTCTATGTCAAGTGCAGTTGTGAAATCTTTGAGCAGAGCTGAGTTCGCAGCCATAATCAGTGTAAAGCCTCATTCAGATGTCGGAGATTCATGGACATCTGAATGAGGCTTTACTGTTGCCTGTGCAAAGAACCGCAGACGAGATGACTTTGTCACCGGTTGCTGCAGTCTGCACATAAAAATTTAACCCACAGAGCACTGTAGCCAATGGTTTGATGTGCAAATTAGGTCTGTAGCATCTGATCTGATGCACCTTGGAGAGGCAGCATTAAAGCCTCATTTCTATATGCATCATGGAGGCATAAATGAGGTCTTATACTGAAAGAGCAAAGCTAAGTAAGTGCTCATATCGCTGCAGAGTGATGATTACACTGCTGAGCCCTGAACAATGCAGTAGTGATGGCGATGGTGTGAATTTGTCAGCAGTCTGGCATTGTACTAGTAATTCCAGACTATAGACTGATACGACTAAGCCTTACCATTTACATGGGGATGAACAAACCAGGAGAGATGTATTACCTGTAATCAACAGGTCCCTAGTCAGACTGGAAGCATCCCTAAATCCGTCCACGATTTGTCACTGCCTAACCACGGAGGTTGACAGGCTAAGATTTCAAAATGGCACCCCCACTCAAGTCAGCTGACCCTGAGTGACCTTAACTGCACCCACAACTATAAACAATGTGTAATACTAAACAACAATAAACATAAATGAAGTGCACACAGGCAGAGGGTGAAACACAGGGTTAAAAACGTGTTAACACAGTTGTACAGCGAAGACCGGGGAAAACGAAGGAAACTTAAAAGACTTATGGAATACATGGAACTCCCCAAATTCCAAAAGTGAAAGAAAGGGAAGAATGTTGGGAAGATAAACACACAAACAAACTGCAGGCAAAAGCAATAGTGATTATTCAGCAAGATTATTCTTAATTAAGAGCTGGGACTCCAAACATTTATCTACCAAGGAATATAGCCAGCACTGAATGCGAGTGAATAGTGAGAATAAATAGCCCTTCACAAGATGTGATTGGGCAAGCCAAACGAGAAAGTGAACACACCTGACTAGAAATAAAAAGAAAAGGAAAGACAAGAGAACCATCAGCCAGGGCCACAACAGACTGTGGAATAACAAAGAGGCAAACCGACCACACAACCAGAGGTCACTTGATCAAGCCCCGGAGTCAAGCAATGAACAGCCCCATTTTGTATTGCTTTAAAAATATTGATATAGTACAAAAAAAGTTGTAATACATGTCCTTTAACAGGGCCTGCCTCTCTCCTCTCTACAGCCATGCACTTCACTCATCCTCCACTAGGAGGACTTTGCACAGCATCTGGTCAGTCACACACCTTCAAGTGCCAGAATCACTAGAGGAATCCTGCACAACTGTTGCTTAGCGGAGTGCAGAATCTTATACTGCCCCTCTACATGAGGAACACATCCAAATCTTTGGGAGAATTTTTTTTTAAACACCTCTAAATATTTCTTATTGCCATGTATGAAATACAGCAAATAGTAGTCATACGACTCCAATCAATGTAAAGCGCTGCGGAATAAGTTGGCGCTGTATAAAATTAAACATGTGGAATTAATAGCGCTATATAAGTAAATAAAATGATTATTATTATTATAAAAAAAATAAAGATTATTATTAATCTATTTCTATAGAACAACACAGATTTATAAAGGTATAAAAAAATCATGATATAACCACTCAAACTATTTAGAAATGCAAGAACAACTGACTTGTTTTTTTTTTGTTTTTCTTAGTGGAGTTTAAATTTGTTTTGGTAGAAGAGGAGTTAAGCCGCCCAGTAACTTTAGAAAGGTTCTCCTCTGCGACTAAGCTCCATTTCATAGCTGGTGCTCAGTTGCAGCAGCTGTATCTAGAGAACATGACCTAGTGCCTCATATATCGATGACGTACAAAGAAATGTGTCTAAAATAGGAAGACAGGGAGCAGAGACACATAATCAAGGATGTTACTGTTCAGAGGAGGATGTGACATGAGCTGCCTGCCTCTGTGTCATGAATGAAAAAGTTGTTGCTGTTTTTTAACCCCTTTCCCACCCAGTGTTTTCAGTTTTTCCAAGATCCATAACTTTTTTATTTTCCCATCTCTATATAACCATATGAGGACTTGTGTTTTGAGGGACGAGTTGTACTTTTGAATGATGTGATTCATTCTGCCACATATTGTACTAGAAAACAGAAAAAAACATTACAACTGCAGTGAAATTGCAAAAAAGTGCAATTCCGCAATTGTTTTTTTGGGATTCTTATTTACCATGTTCACTATATAGTAAAACTGACCTAGCAGTATGACTCATCAGGTCTGTACGAGTATGTTGATATCAAACATGTATAGTTTTGATATTATTTAAATACTAAACAAAAATTCAAAAATTTGTAAAAAAAATTGCGCTTTTGACGACATTTTCTAAGATCCGTAGCATTCTCATTTTTCAGGATCTGGGGCTGTGTTATGGCTTGTTTTCTCTTCTTGAGTTGACATTTTTAATTACATTGGGGAAAAAAGTATTTAGTCAACCACCAGTTGTGCAAGGTTTCCCACTTAAAAAGATGAGATTTGCCTGTAATTGACACCATAGGTAGGCCACAACTATGAGAGACAAAATGAGAAAACAAATCCAGAAAATCACCTTGTCTGATTCGGCAAGAATGTTTTTGCAAATTATGGTGGAAAATAAGTGTGGCGCCCCTGAGTGTCAGGTGCCACAGGGTACTACAACTAACCCCAGATTCCTGGAAGACCAGTGCCGGTAAACACCACAACACACACACACACAAATCCATGCCCTTTTCCCCAGACTGGGTGACAGGCTAGAGACGGATCTGATGGATGTCCACCTATTGGTCGAGACTCATCCAATCCACTAGTTATAAACCCAGGAGGAGGAGGGGCTAGTCAGTGGAGTGATGGAAGATGGACATCTTATCAGACAGCAAGTCGGAAGACGTGAAGTCAGTTAGACGTTCAGTTCAGTCCAGTCAGTAAGACGTCATGTCAAAAGTCAGTACACAGACGGAAAGTGTAAAGTGACTGATTGATTAAAGCAGTACGGTTGTCAGGGAGAGTACGGTGTGAGTACTCACTGGACCGAGCACCGACAGGGTACAGAGCCATAGTTCAGGAAGACGCTTCAGGCTCACCTGATAAGAATCTGCCCAGTGAGGGGACCATTAAGGAGGGAACCTGGGAACGGGGACAGAGGTCCGATCCAAGAGAACTTCAAGCTGCCTGCTATACGGGCCAGGACTGTGACAACCGGAGGGGACCCCAAAACGCTTCAGGCCATGAGGACCCACCAACTACAAACGGGTGCATGGAAGTAAAGCTCACCAGGTCACTACACCGGCACTGGAACAAAGGGAATACCGGATTGGTAGAGACAAGCAACAGCCGGGTTGCAGCTACTCCAAACCAGTGAGTAAAGCACAAGTTAAACCGCAGCCCCTGTGTTGTCTGAATTCTTCCTACACCTCGGCATTGATATACTACAACCACCATCATCCTCCACTGGGGCCTAGCTCTACTTGCGGAGGGCCATATCATCTAGGCTGCCTAATACCACCAGCCCCAGAAGTGAGAGATTTTGCAGCGGTGGCTTTCCCCATATAGCCGCATACCGCAAGCGGCGTCACGAAAAGAACTTTATTTTATTTTTCCCTGTACAATTCCCCTTTTTAAGCGACCCCCCCAGGGTTACGGAACCAGGCAACGGCCACCTGTGATATGTCCCAGTGAATACAAGGCCCAGGACCGAGTACCCCAAAGCCCAGGGGTGCATAATAAGTATTTGGTCAATAGCAAAAGTTCATCTCAATATTTTGTTATATATCCTTTGTTGGCGATGACAGAGGTCAAACGCTTTCTGTAAGTCTTCACAAGTTTGGCAACACTGTTGGTGGTATATTGGCCCATTCCTCCATGCAGATCTCCATTAGAGCAGTGATGATTTGAACCTGTCGCTGAGCAACATGGACTTTCAACTCCATCCATAGGTTTTCAATGGGGTTGAGATCTGGAGACTGCCTAGGCCACTCCAGGACCTTCATAAGCTTCTTATGAAGCCACTCCTTTGTTACCCTGGCAGTGTGCTTAGGATCATTATCATGTTGAAAGACTCAGCCATGTTTCATCTTCCATGCCCTTGCTGATGGAAGGAGGTTTGCATTCAAAATCTCATGGTACATGGCCCCATTCATTCTTTCACGTACACAAATTAGTCGTCCTGGTCCCTTTGCAGAGAAACAGCCCAAAAGAATGATGTTGCCACCCCCATGCTTCACAATAGGTATGGTGTTCTTTGCATGCAATTCAGCATTCTGTCTCGTCCAAACACGACTACCAAACAGTTCTACTTTGGTTTCATCAGACCATATGACATTCTCCTAATACTCTTCTGGATAATCTAAATGCTCTCTAGCAAACTTCAGACGGGCCCGGACATGTACTGGCTTAAGCAGGGGAACACGTCTGGCACTGCAGGATCTTTGTTCATGGCGGCATAGTGTGTTACTGATGGTAGCCTTTGTTACTGTGGTCCCAGCTCTATGCAGATCATTCACTAGGTCTCCCGTGTGGTTCTGGGATTTTTGCTCACCGTTCTTGTGATCTTTTTGACCCCACAGGGTGAGATCGTGCGTGGAGCCCCAGATCGAGAGAGATTATCAG
This sequence comes from Anomaloglossus baeobatrachus, assembly GCF_048569485.1. Taxonomy (NCBI): domain Eukaryota; kingdom Metazoa; phylum Chordata; class Amphibia; order Anura; family Aromobatidae; genus Anomaloglossus; species Anomaloglossus baeobatrachus. The sequence continues at coordinate 87,275,858 of NC_134360.1, read as the reverse complement.
TGGTCTTGTATGTCTTCCATTTTCTTATTATTGCTCCCACAGTTTATTTCATCACACCAAGCTGCTTGCCTATTGCAGATTCAGTCTTCCCAGCCTGGTGCAGGGCTACAATTTTGTTTCTGGTGTCCTTCGACAGCTCTTTAGTCTTCACCATAGTGGAGTTTGGAGTGTGACCAGTGGCGTAACTACCGCGGTCGCAGAGGTCGCGACTGCGACCGGGCCTGGCAGCTTAGGGGCCCGCGGCCACCCGGCAGATCATCAGCCAGCTCCTTTATGTGAGAGGAGCTGCGCTGATCTAGGGCAGACCACGCGGCCGGTATAGGACCCGGTGCCGCCACCGCCGCTGACATCGGGCCCCCCTCCCCCGTGTCAGCGGTGGCTGCACCAGGCCCCCCTCCCCCATCATTGCGCACAGGAACAATTTAGCGTGGAGCGGCCAGTGCAGCTCCACGCTCCATCATCCCCCCCCCCGTGCGGTGACGTCACTCCTGTGCGTCGGCTGTGCTCAGAGCACAGAGCGCAGGACGGGAGGACGCCGATGGCAGAAGCAGGGGAACGGAGAAGAGCTGGGAACGGAGGAGAGCTGAGGACGCAGGAGAGCTGAGGACGCAAGAGAGCTGAGGACGGAGCAGCGCTGGAAAGAGGAGAGGTAAGAAGAACTTTTTTTATTTATTATTAAATCAGCGTGTATACAGTGGCCATGGAGGACTGCATTATACATGGAGCATATGGGGGCAGCTTGCATTATACATGGAGCATGGGGGGCTGGCTGCATTATACATGGAGCATGGACTGGCTGCATTTTACATGGAGCATGGGGGGGCTCCCTGCATTATACATGGAGCATGGAGGGGCTCCCTGCATTATACATGGAGCATGGAGGGGCTCCCTGCATTATACATGAAGCATGGGGGGCTGCCTGCATTATACTTGGAGCATGGGGGAGGCTGCCTGCATTATACATGGAGCATGGACTGGCTGCATTATACATGGAGCATGGACTGGCTGCATTATACATGGAGCATGGGGGGGCTCCCTGCATTATACATGGAGCATGGAGGGGCTCCCTGCATTATACTTGGAGCATGGGGGAGGCTGCCTGCATTATACATGGAGCATGAGGGGCTGGCTGCATTATACATAGAGCATGGGCTGGCTGCATTATACATGGAGCGTCTGCATTATACATGGAGCATGGGGGGCTGGCTGCATTTATATGGAGGTCTATGGGGCTGCATTATACAACATGATGGACACCTTATACATGGACTATATGGGTGCATTATACACATTATACATGGAGGAGTATGGGGCTGCATAACACAATATGAAGGTATTATGGGGCTGCATTATAATACATATAGGACTATGGGGGCTACATTATAATATATGGAGGACTATGAAGGCTACCTTATACATGGACTATGGGGGTGCGTTATAAAACATGGAGGACTATGTGGTGCAGTATAATATATGAAGTACTATGGGGTGCATTCTAATATATGGAGAACTATGGAGTGAATTATAACATATGGAGAACTATGGGGTGAATTATAATACATGGAGAACTTTGGTAAATTTATTATAATTGGAGGGCTATGACGGCTACTTATACATGGAGGACTGTGGGGTGAATTATAATACATGGAGAAGTATGGGAAATGCATTATAATACATGGAGGACTATGGAGCTGCATTCTAATATATGAAGGGTTATGTGGGACCCTTTATACTATATAGAAGGCTATCCAGGGGCCATTATTGTATTTGGAGAACTATATACGAGGTTGGACAAAGATACAAGCATGGGATGGGAACGTTTTGTGCTGAGGGAAAAGGCTCTTTCCCTCAGCAATCTGCTTTCCTATGTTCTGCTGTACATCTCTCAGCACCCAGCTTTCCCATGTTCTGATATGGGAAAGCTGGGTGCTGAGGACAAGATGGATTTCAGATCATGGGAAATCTGGGTGCTGAGGGTAAGAGCCAAGTGTCAGCGTCATTATCCCGTACCCTTAGTGTCGGTGTAGGTGGAGGGGGGGCCCCGGTCCAAATTTTGCACCAGGGCCCCTCAAACTCTAGTTACGCCACTGAGTGTGACTGTTTGAGTTTGTAGACAGGTGTCTTTATACTGATAACAAGTTCAAACAGGTGCCATTACTACAGGTAATGAGTGGAGGACAGAGGAGCCTATTAAAGAAGTTACAGGTCTGTGAGAGCCAGAAATCTTGCATGTTTTTAGATGACTAAATACTTATTTTCCACAATAATTTGCAAAAAAAAGAAAACTTGCCAAATCAGACAAGGTGATTTTCTGGATTTGTTTTCTCATTTTGTCTCTCATAGTTGGGATCTACCTGTGATGTCAGTTACAGGCCTCTCTCATATTTTTAAGTCGGAGAACTTCCACAATTGGTTGCTGACTAAATACATTTATTCCTCACTGTATACCATTTTTGGGTAGATGCAATATTTGGATCACCTTACTTACTCGCCTACTGCATTTTAATGCCATGTTGTGGCCACAAAAAGAAAAACTAATTCTGGAGTTTTGATTATTTTTCTCATTACACCCTTTACCAATCAGATTAATATAATTTATATTTTAATAGATCAGGCATTTCGGAACATGGCAATATCAAATATGTGCATTTTAATTTTTTTTATTGTCCTATTTTCAAGGGGGGTGATTGTAACTTTTGTAATTTTTTTATTATTTCATATTTTTAAAAACTGTTTGTTTTTTTACACTTTTTCTTGATTTTAGCTAGTTCCTTTAGGGGACTTGAAGCTGATATAGTATGATTGCTTCTGAAGTACAGAGTGATGCTTTAAAAAAGCCGGCCACACTTCCATGTGCACAAAACTGATTATTCTGCGTGCATAAAACATTGTATTATCAACATCACCTGGTTACACAGGACGATGTGCTTCCAAGAGCAGTGATTTTTACGTTAACTTAAAGGGTTAGTCCAGTCTCAAAAGAAAATTTTGCAGGTGCTCTATGTGACTTCAGACTCTTGAATCGTGACTGTGTCATGCACACGCTATTATGATCGCCCTATTTTCCCTGTGAGGGTGGGTAGTCACCAGATGACATGAAATTTGTATACTCGCGGTCATGTAACGACTAGTCTCATCTGGCTTCTTTCTATTCTCTTCTATTTTATAGAAGCTAGTTGAGACCTCCCACCCAGATGGGGAATACAGGGCAATGGTGACACACATCACACATTGTCATTATTTGTCAGACTTTACTTCTCAGACTCCTTTTTTTCTGGAGAACAAGCAATTTAGGTAACCTGTTTGAACTGGCTAATAGGCAGCAAGTAGTCCTGGGAACACTCATTCCTTATTATCTGACAGTGTAAATGTGACTTGAAGGGATGGTCAATAACTCGGAAAGCTCTTGCCAATTGGTGGATTTCCTTGTATTAAATTAAAAAAAGCCTGTACTTCCTTCCGCCATACCGGAAATGTCTGTGTTGGCTTATGAGCCCTGCAGCCAATCAGTAGCTGCTTCACTCACACTACCTTTAGACAAAACTGACATCTGGGAGAAATGGGAACTGCTGCTGCACTCTGATCTCCTTCTATTGTCAGTTATGTACAAAAGAAGTGAGAGTGAAGTGCTTCTGCCATGTAGTGGACATAAATGCAAAATGCTACTTATAGTAGAATACTAACATTGCACATCAACCTGAAAACACCATCCCCACCGTCAAACATGGTGGTGGCAGGATCATGCTGAGAGGAGGCTTTTCTTCTGCAGGGACATGGAATCTGGTCAGAGTTGATGTGAAGATGAAATTAGATAAATACAGGGACATCCTGGAATAAAACCTGTTAGAGGCTGCAAAAGACTTGAAACTGGGGTATAGGTGTTCATCTTCCAGCTACAACAACCCTAATCATACTGCCAGAGCTACAATGGATGGTTTACATTAAAGCAAATATTCATGTATGTGAATGGCCCAGTCACAGTCCAGACCTAAACCATATTGAGAATCTGTGAGAAGACTTGAAAATTCCTGTTCATAAACACCTATAACACCTATAACACACCTATTCATAACACCTATGTATAAACTAGGTATAATTTCCTCTACAGTTTATAAATACTAGCTACTTTGTGTTGTTTTATCCTAATAAAATACATTTAAATTTGTGGGTGTAACTTGGAAAAAACGTGGAAAAGATCACTTGGTGTGAATAGTTTTTCAAGGCACTGTATAAAGTGATCCGTTCACCTGTTGGTGTGCAGGGCCTCCTGAGCTTATGTACAATCAGCAGACACAATGTAGAAGCCAGCATTTAATCTTGTATATATTGAATATTAAAAATGTAAATTACAAGCCAGCAATATATCTAATAGATGTGTCTATAGCCCCAGATGTGACCATATTATAACATTTCAGTTTAGTGATATGAGGCATCAGAATATATACATGCAACCTATTATACTTTTCAGTTTAAAGCACCACTGCAGTGTTTTGGAGGTGGGAGTGTTAAGAGCTGGAGTGGTGCTTTAAATCTAAGTCCCCTGGCCCCTGTTTTATACTCACCCTCAAGTAGCTTCACCCTTTTTCAGCGTCGCTCCTGTGCTGCAACGCCATATTGTGCTTGTAACTTCTGACTGGCTGGAAAACAGAAGTTACATCACAAGCTCTCGTGCAAGTCTATGAGAGCTAGAACGAGGGTCTCATAGACTTGTATTGAGTTGTTACCTTTGGTGTGCTCCATGAAACACTAGAGCAGGTCACAAATCGCCGAAGACCAACCAGAGCGACGGTGATAGAAGGCGAAGCTGCCGGAGGGTGAGTATCAGACAGGGATTAAGGGATTTAGTGTTTTTTTTTATTCCCCCTCACACTAGAGTGGAACTTTAAATCTAAGTGGTGTGTTAAATAAAATTTAGACCAGCTAATTGTAGGTAGGGAAGACTTCACCTTACTAATATATGACACATTTAAGTACAGACACTTAAAACTGCACTAAGTTACCAGTTTTTTGCTGCCTAATCGGAGAGCAGCATACCATAGGGGCAGGGCAGAGATACCACTGTGTCACTAAGGCCGGTTTCACACATCTGGCTTTTCGCCGGTTTGCCGCATTCGGCGCACGCAAGTACAGTGTATACAGTACAATGGCAGCGCGACAAGCGCCGGTCATGTGCTGTCATGTGACTGGAGCATGTGACCCGGAAGTTGTGGCACTGCCATTGCACTGTATATGTCTCGGGCGGGGAGGACGCCGCCACTGCGCTCGCTAACGCTCGGGTCCGGCGCTGCTGCGGCTGCTGCTCGGTGGCTTGAGCGGTGGGCGGATCCGGGGACTCAGGCGGCGCTCCTCGCCTGTGAGTGAAAAGGGTGGTTGGTTTGTGGGATTTAGTCCGTGACGCCACCCACGGGTTGTGGTGAAGATGGGCACCACCGCTGCTGGTGACGGGGATCCCGGGAGCAATGGTAGGGAGCAGCTGGGATGTTGTTTTCCCCCTCCGTGGGTAGGGGTCGGTGGTCCAGGGGCCCGGTGGTGTGACGGGGAGGCAGGGTTGGTGAGGTGCAGGGTTGCAGGGACAGCGCGGCGCGGTGCCAGATGGCACGGGTGTACTCACTCAGTAAGAGATGCACAAAGTCCTCGGTAAACCAAACGGCTGGATGGACGGGTCCCGCAGCTGGCTGCAGTGTCTCTCCCCGGACAGGTGATGGCGGCTGTCTTTCCCTGCACCTTTGTGTACTTGTTTGACTACGATGGATCCCCAACGGTAGTCCGCTCCCTGGTGTATGGATGCCGGAGGAGCCCATTTGCCTGCAGGCGCTGGCCCTTGGGTCTCTAGCCTTAGGCGGTAGAAGGCAACCGCCCACACCGTGAGGGTATACAGCTATCGGGTCTTTGGCTGTTAGGAAACCCCTGGGGTTCCGGTCACACTCGGATTTGACTATTGTCGGTGGCTCCAAGCCTGGTTGCGGTCCAATGGCCCTGCCTGTGTGTGCTGGCTTCACTTCGCTCCCCAGTCGGTACCGGCGAGCCAACGCCCGACCCCGGTCCTACGGTTCCGCTTTGCTTCACCACTCCTGCAGACGGCCACCACCGTCTGCCAACCTTGTTGTCAGTGCCTGGGCCACAATCCCAGACACCCTTCACTTCACTCCTCTCACTTCAACCTCCTCCACTGTTGTCTCACTTTTCCCGCCTCCAAGCCTGTGAACTCCTCGATGGGTGGGGCCAACCGCTTGGCTCCGCCCCACCTGGTGTGGACATCAGACCATGGAGGGAGGCAACAAGGGTTTTGTGTTTAGCTAATATTACTGTCTAGTGGGGGTGGGGGTGTGTGAGTGTTACCTGTGACAACCTGGCTAGTCCAGGGCACCACATATACAATGTACTGGCGTGCGCCAAATCCAGCAAACCAGCGAAAAGCCGGATGTGTGAAACCGGCCTTACTGGGCTGCTTGCTGTAGTTGTTGTTTTGTTTTTTTTTTCTTATTTAATCAGCAGGATCACTAGAAGCCTAGTAGGTTGTTCAGCTACACCCCCACTCACTGGAGGACACAGACGGAAGGCCCCAATGCAAGAACAATACTTGGGCCCTTTGCAGTCCAATAGCTCATCATAATGCCCAATTATACCTACTTTAGAGGTGGAAATGGGCCCCTTTACCTCTTGGGCCCTTGTGTGGCTGCACAGGTTGCACCAATGTTATGTCCGCCCCTGCCCCCACTACTGATGGCCAACTTTCTGCCTATGCACAGTATACACAGAAAGCTGCCAATCAGTTATGCGGGCGGAGTTATAAAGAAAAGTGCATGATCTGCAGTAGATTAAACAGTTTTCAAACAATATTGCTGCACCCAGTAAAGTAAGGGACATATTGCTGGAATCAGGGTCTCTGTCCTTACATCATGCTGTACTGGGAAAGCAAAAACCTGGTTAGAGATTGCAGTTAAGACATTAAAGTCCACTGAGTTCAATGTAATTTGAGCAGTTTTCCCCCTTGCTATTATTTCACTTATTCCCAGGTTATCTGCACTACTCTGTATTATTGAGAATATTGTGAACATTTTACTGCAGAAAATAAGAATTTTTGTTATTTTTTCCTACAGAATATAACTAGGTAACTAAATAGCATACAGCGCATCATAACGCAACCTAGTATTGTTTCACTGGGGACGTGCCACAGAATCTGTTTCCCATCTGTTAGGCACATTGTCTAGCCTATGCCTATAAGAAATAATTGAGCTTGTCATGTCACTTTATTACAGTGCCGTCACAACAACATCAGCTGTTCAGATCTTCCCCTTATAAAGGAGCAATAGGTGGTTTAAAGTACTTCATATCCTCTATTGATGCCTTTTGCTGCAGTATATGCAGGGTATTTTTAACATCATCCTTCATATTAACCTGCTGTTGTGTCTCAAAGTACTGGAAGCTGTAGGATAATTAAGGGGAGGGGATGAGAGGGACAGCTGTAGCAAAGGATTAAACCTTTCACTCTTCCTTAACATTTCCATCTCCTGAAAGGGGTTACCCAACCCCCTACGCCATCTGCTTTTGCTCAGTAGTGATCTATATTTAACAGGTCTTACATAATCAAGCGTGAGGGGGACACACTACTGATGACGCCAAAGGGACATTTGTACATATTTCCCCAGGAGGACAGCACATAAATGGATTGTTCTACCAGCCAGCAGGTGATCGGCAGTGACAGGCGGCCGCAGACGTCTATTACCTCAGTTTAATTCTCAGAATGCCATAAGTATTAAAGGGTCAGTGTCTCAAAGGATGCAAGTTAGCTGAGGACAAGTGGATTCAATCCTCATAATCCACAATTTAATAAATAATTTGTGTCTCATTAACACATTCAGGAAGTTACAGCGCCTTGAAAAAGCATTTGCTTCTGATCATCTATCCTCTATGAATTACCACGTTTTACACGATTAGTAAGCCACAGCTCTTCATTAAATACTAAATTAATTTATCAAAACAACAGTATCCAACACCATATCATCCTAGTCACAATAGGTTATATTTTTTTTCACGGGCCTAAAAAAAAAAAATAGAAAAATAAAAATGTGGTGCAAAATAGCATACAATGATATTTTCACAAAAAATTGGATACTTACCCTTTACACTTCAAATAATAATAATAATAATAATAATAATAATTAGTTAGGGCCTCATTCATGAAAGCTTTCACGCCAACGCTTTGAAAAGTCACAAAATTTAGGCACATCTCGGATTTTATGACTTTTGCCTTTTTTCATGTCCGATTCTTCGAGCTCCAATAAAAAAGGGTAGGATGGGGGCATATAACGCCACAGAATGTCTAATTAATCTGTATTGTGATGCTATGTGGTAAGTCTCACCCCACTACCCAGTGAGGTTTCTGACGAAGCACATGTGTAGAAGGTGGACTTGCCCTGTAGCGGTGATGTAATATACTCTGTGTGTTATTAATGTCGTGCCCAGGGATATGGGGTACTTGGTCCCGGGCAGTGTATGTCTTGGGAATGTCATTGTGGTGGTCGTTGCCCGGTTCCGTGCCCTGGGCCCTTTTTTAATGGGGTGTATTTACAGGGGATTATATTAATGTTCATACGTGACGCCACTTGCGGTATTGCGGCTATAGATTTGGAGCCGCTGCTGCAGAATGTCACTACTGTGGCTGGTGTTAATTGCAGCCTGGATGGTAGGCCCTCCGCAAGCAGGGCCGGGCCCCAGGGGATGGGTGATGTGACGGGTGTCTGAAGAAGGTAGTCCACACAGAGTATTTAGTGCAACTGGTTTTTACTCACTGCTGGTTGATAGTAACAGGTTACCCGAGGGCGGCTGGTTTCACCTCCAGGTCCCCTTCGTCCCAGTGCCAGTTCAGTACTCTGGTACCTTCTTCCCCTGCACCTGTCTCCGGTAAATGGGTCCCCTTGGTGTAGAGCAACTGGGGGTTCCCGTCCTGTGGTTTGTCCACTTCTGTCCGCCTGACGGTAGCGTGAACCCTGTGGGGATGGAGTCTCTGGTCATGTCCCCGGTTCTCCCTTTGCTACTGTTCACATACAGCCACCGCCTCCTGTTCCATAGGCATTAATACTTAAGCACCACCTGCCTGGGGCTGTTCCGCCCTTCATCCATGTCTGCTGGTCTGACACTGTGGGGGCTAGTTCAGACATTGTGCTGGTGGCAGGCACCTGGACTGCCTCTCTACTCGCAGTTGTCAGCCCTTGCAGCATGGGAGCGGTTCTGACACTTCTCAGGTAGGTGGTGTTCCTATATGGTCCTGCACATCACACGAGACCACATGGTACACATGTATATTATATACTGTAGTGTAGGGACCCCCCTTATAGAGATTTGCCGTGACGGGGCAGGGGGGCTCAAATCATTGATCAATTATTTGCCAAAATTCTCATTGAATTGATACAGTAGGAATGAATTTGTGAATTTTACACTTTTTATCTAGTCATAATTGCATCCCACTCATAAGCAGTGCTGGTTCCCCCCCATTTTCTTGTCTCTGGTAAATGTGTCCCTGTGGCGTAGAGCAACTGGGGGTCCCCGTCCGGTGGTTTGTCCACTTCTGTCTGCCAGATAGTAGGGTGAACCCTGTGGGGTTGGAGTCTCTGGTCCTGTACCTGGTTCTCCCTTTGCTACTGAGTCTTCGGATTCTTAGGGTCAGCGAGATCCTTGATGGTCCCCTTGCTGTGCAGGTGTTAACAGGTCGGCTTGAAGCTATTTCCTGTCCTAGGGTCCTGTACCCCGTCGGTGCGTAGTTCTGGGAGTACTCCACTGTACCTCACCGGCAACTACTCTCCTGGGTACCAGGTTACCGTTAACCTGAGTCAGGACATCGCTTCCCCTCCACCTTCATTCCTCTCCTACTACTATCAACTGACTACGCTCCACAGTCTGCCCCTCCTACCTGGTAAACTAGTGGACTGGAGTGGCTCTACCTCTAGGTGGCCATCCAGTAGTCCGACCCTAGCCTTGTACCATTGTATGGGGGATTGTTGGGGAAAAACTGGGTTTTTGGTGTTACCGGCACTGGTCTCCCGGGGCCCTAGGGGGTAGGCCCTGCATCCTTGTGGGGATGCAGAACCTTGTAGCACCCTGATGATTTCAGGGGTGCTACATTAACATATACAATCAGCACTTAATATATGTTGTGCTGCTAGCTGGGTGCAACCTCCAGCTACATAAGAGCAGGACTGTTACAAAAGGCGCCATCTAGTTTTTGGGCTAAGATAGCGGCAGGATGGAAGAAATAGGGGTAAAGGGGAAGGGACAGATGTAGGAAATAGGATTGTTGGGAGGTCTCAAGAGGAGCCAGTCTAGAATAGGGTTCAATTCTGAGAAAACATGGCCTCTGTGCTAGGACAAGTCAGGGAACCCTGAGGTAACCTCAAAAGGTCCGGAGCCTACGGCTCACCCTGGCAGGTGTAGAGAGTCTTCCGACTAGAGAGCCACCAGGCCCAGAATCGGATGAAGGTGAACGGAGTCAGGCGGAAAGACACACAGACTCCAGAGCTTGAGGACGAGAGCCAAGATAGCAAACAGGGACAGGTAGAGAGAGGTCAGCGGGGAGCCAGACACCAGCCTGAAGAAACCAGCAAGTGCTATGTTCAACACCCGAGGTCCCATCCTCACACAATGGCTCCTTAGCAAAAGAGTGCAACGCCTGAGCAGCCCTAAGCCAGCACCTTCCTTCAAATACAGCTCGTCAGCCACTCCAGAACAAACTGGTCTTGATGAATCAGGTCCTTGGTATACTTAAGATATTGGTACAGCAAAAAAATGCCTAACTAAACTTTACCTATTTGGAAGGGTCTAAAAACATGTATCCATTCTCTAGGATGCCATCAAACCAGTGCTATCAAGAGCAGGTGCAATGATTATGTCACAAGGGAACCTCTCACATGTAATGCTATTAACTTGAAGATATGTGGTTAACCCACAGGTTAATGGCATTCTGAATCTGCCCGATGCCTGCACATTAAAGTTCATGTCCTCCAGGCAGCGGTATTCAATCTTCTAGGTAGCACTCAGGTTTCAGTCATGGGCGTCCTTTCCTTTGATTTCCTTTGCTTGGCTTTCCTTTGCTTGGCTTTTTTGAATAAATCTAAAAAAATGTATTTATATGCTACTTTGAGTGTGCAGTGTAACTTCTATACATATACTAGTGGGATTTTCCCAATCACTAGCACCTCACCCTTAATTCAGTGTGCACGCCTTTTCTTCTACTTCAGTCATGGGGGTGGCACTGGCTCGGGTTCAGTCATCACTTTGTGTATAGAGAGCGGCAGCTGCGTCAGACTCCCCCGCACTGACGGACAGCTTCCTCTAATGCAGAGCTACTGTCAGTCAGTGTAGGGGGCACTGTTAAGGTTGCTGCTCTCCATACACAAAGCGGTGACTGAACCTGCCGCAGAGCCGCCGCTGTGAATGAAATCGGAATATTGCTGGGAGGTTTAAAGTTCTTTTCCTCCCGGCAGCGGGTTCAATGTGCAGGTGCAGGACAGGTTCAGAATGCTATTAACCTGCAGATTAACGTGGCGGTTGCTCGTATGTTATATATGGCAAGGAAATTAATATCACAATATTGGATCTCTGATCAAGTCCCCGCCATGTCAGAGTTTGTTGCCAAGGTTAATTGGATAGTAAATCTGGAGAAGGGAATATATTTAAAAAGAAATTGTATGACCAAATTTGAAAAGATCTGGGCTCCGTGGATACACGACTCTGGTCTGGCATCTAGGGACTTATTTAGTATATACATAACCGAAATATTGTACGGCTGCGGGAACTGTAACCTCCTTTCCTGGACTCATTGCCTGTTCGTGTTTAACTATAGACATACATGATGTTAACTGGGACAAAAATGTGGAAGATACAGACCCTCTAATATACCATTGGTCATGGTGCTTTGTGTGGAGAGCGACGGCATTTATGTATTACATGTGGGAAAGAGTCAAATATGTGTCCGGTTTTTGGGGGTGGGAGACCTTAGGGGTTATGTTGACCCCGAATTGTATGATTAATGTAATGTATAAAATCTTTAATAAAAATATTTTGTTTTAAAAAAAACCCTGCAGATTAAACCGGTATCTGCAGGTTAATAGCATTTTTCCAAGTAACAGCTTCCCTTTAAAAAAATAAAAATAAAACAAATACAAAACAACTGCTTGGGATACAATCTGTTTAAGAAATAATGTATTGTGATCTTTTTGGGCAAGATTTCAGTTTACAAAGTAAAGCAAATTCAACATTCCAAAAGAGTAACACCCCAATCTAACATGATGGCAGGAGACTTGTTTTACAACCTCCGTTCTTGGACAAGATGCTATTATTATTTTGTTGCTAATCCTGTACTCTACAATTCTTAAGAACCCATGTTAAATCATCTGTCAATTAGCTCAGCTAAAGTGATTGTGTAATGCAGGTAGGTCATGAATTTTACATCTGAAAAGATGAGCAGAAACAAATGACCAATTTTTAAATTTTGGCTTTGACCTGACAGGCATGAAAGGGTTAAATCTAAAACCAGAAATTCATGCAAAGAAACTTACCTATAAAGTAGATTCAAAGTTCTGAAGAGTGAAGTGATAGAAAGAGGGATGTATTCATTTCAGTCACATTGTTTTTTTCTTATTTTCAAACTCTATTGACATCAAACAAACATTTAATCACATGTAGCACTTTGGGGCAGTTTTCTCCTCTAGACAATAAACCGCGTGTTCAACCTTCTTACATCTTCTGGATTTCTTGATTTAACCTGAGCAGCGCAGACTACTACTCCTATCCTCTTCTTACTTGTATCTTTGTTTCTACACTCTTAAGGGCGCTTTACACGCTACCGAAAGCACCCGCCCCCGTCGTTTGTGCGTCACGGGAAAAACGTTGCCCGTGGCGCACAATATTGCTAGGACCCGTCACACATACTTACCTTCCTAGCGACGTCGTTGTGGGCAACGAACAACCTCTTTTTTTTTAAGAGGGAGGTTTCGTGCGCCGTCACAGCGACGTCACACAGCGGTCCGCCAATAGAAGCGGAGGGGTGGAGACCAGCCACATTAATTACACACCCACCTCGTTGCCGGCAGGACGCAGATACGTTGTTGTTTGTCATTCCCGGGTTGTCACACGTAGCGATGTGCGCTGCCTCAGGAACGACGAACAACCTGCGTCCAGCATCAGCAACGATTTTTGGGAAATGAACGACGTGTCAACGAACAATAATTAGGTGAGTATTTTTGATCGTTAACACTCTCTCATAGGTTTCATAGTTTCATAGTTTTTAAGGTTGAAGGGAGACTCTAAGTCTATCTAGTTCAACCTGTAGCCTAACATGTTGATCCAGAGGAAGGCAAAAAAACCCCAATGTGTCAAATAAGCTCCAATGGGGAAAAAAATTCCTTCCTGACTCCACATACGGCAATCAGACTAGTTCCCTTGATCAACACCCTGTCATAAAATCTAATATACATAACTGGTAATATTATATTTTTCAAGAAATGCGTTCAGGCTCTGCTTAAATTTTACTAGTGAATCCCTCATTACAACATCATACGGCAGAGAGCTCCATAGTCTCACTGCTCGTACAGTAAAGAATCCTCATCTGTGATTATGATTAAACATTCTTTCCTCAAGACTTAGCGGATGCCCCTGTTCCAGTCGCAGGCCTAGGTGTAAAGAGATCTTTGGAAAGGTCTCTGTACTGTCCCCTCATATTTATACATTGTGATTAGATCCCCCTAAGCCTTTGTTTTTCCTAACTAACTAACCCCAAGTTTAATAACCTGTCTTGGTATTGCAGCCCCCCCCATTCCTCTAATAATCTAGGTCGCTCTTCTATCTACCTGTAAGATTATGCTATTTATAACCTTCTATACTTTTGCTAACAAGAAATGCATCCATTCCTCTCTTAAATTCATTCAGTGAGTTGGCCATCACCACTTCCTCAGGAAGAGAGTTCCAGAGCCTCACTGCTCTTACCGTGAAGAACCCTCTTCTATGCTGATGTAGGAATTTTCTTTCCTCCAATCGAAAAGAATGCCCCCTTGTTCTTGTCATAGTCCTTGGTACAAACAGATCATGGGAGAGATCTCTATATGGCCCTCTGATATATTTGTACATATTTATTAGGTCTCCCCTAAGTCTTCTCTTTTCTAGAGTAAATAGACCTAATTTTGATAACCTTTCCGTGTATTGTAATGCACCCATTCCATTTATTATTTTAGTAGCCCGCCTCTGAACCCTTTCAAGTTCAGTAATGTCTTTCTTCAGCACCGGCGCCCAAAATTGCACACAATACTCCAAGTGTGGTCTGACTAGTGATTTGTACAGAGGGAGAATGATGTTTTCATCTCGTGCCCCCAGACCTCTTCTAATGCATCACATCACCCTATTTGCTTTGGTGGCTGCTGCCTGACACTGGGCACTCCAATTTAGATTCTTATTCACTAAGATGCCTAAGTCTTTTTCCATGTCTGATTTCCCCAGCAGTTTCCCATTTAGTAAGTAATCGTAGCATCTGTTTCTCCTTCCCATGTGCATAACCTTACACTTATCTGTGTTAAACCTCATTTGCCATTTTTCAGCCCAATTCTCCAATTTACTCAAATCCATCTGTAGTTGCAAACTGTCCTCCTTTGTGTTAACTACCTTACATAGTTTTGTATCATCTGCAAATACTGATATTTTACTCTGTAAACCATCCACCAGATCATTAATAAATATATTAAATAGTAGGGGGCCCAATACAGACCCCTGTGGCACCCCACTAGTAACCCTGGCCCAATCTGAGTATGCACCATTAATAACCACTCTTTGTTTTCTACCACTAAGCCAGCTACCTACCCATCTACACACATTTTCCCCGAGCCCAAGCTTTCTCATTTTACTTATCAATCTTTTATGTGGGACAGTGTGAAATGCTTTACCGAAGTCGAGATAAATGACATCCAATGATTCTCCTCGGTCCATGTGAGAGCTTACATCCTCATAGAAGCTGATCAGGTTAGTTTGACAGGAGCGATCCTTCATAAATCCATGTTGATATGGAGTTAAACAGTTATTAACATTGAGACATTCCATAATAGTATCCCTTAAAAACCCTTCAAACATTTTACCCACAACAGATGTTAAGCTTACTGGCCTATAGTTTCCAGGTTCCCTTTTGCACCCTTTTTTGAATATTGGTACCACATTTGCTAGCCGCCAATCCAGTGGAACAGACCCAGTTTCTATAGAGTCTTTAAATAAAAGGAATAGAGGCCTGTCTATCACATTACTTAACTCCCTTAATACCCGAGGGTGAATGCCATCAGGGCCTGGTGATTTGTCAATTTTAATGTTACTAAGTCGGTTCTGCACTTCTTCCTGGGTTAGGCAGGTCATACTTAATGGGGCATTTACATGATCACTCTGCATTTCCCCTGGCATATGCTTTTCCTGTGTGAACACAGTTGAGAAAAAAGTATTTAAAACATTTGCTTTTCCCACATCGCTTTCTATGATTTTACCCTCATTATTCTTTAAAGGGCCAACACCATCAATTTTAATCTTTTTTCTGTTTATATAATTAAAGAATAGTTTGGGATTTGCTTTGCTTTCCTTAGCAATGAGTCTCTCAGTTTCTACTTTTGCTAAATATATTTGTTTTTTACACATTTTATTTTTTTCTCTATATATTTTTAATGCTTCCTCGCTGCCTTCTTGTTTTAGCTTTTTAAATGCCTTTTTCTTATTATTCATTGCCCCTTTTACATCCTTATTTAGCCACATTGGTTTTCTCCTGTTCCTAGCCCTTTTATTTCTGTATGGTATGGCTAGCCCGCAGTGGGTGTTTAATACCGATTTAAAAATGTCCCACTTATTTTCTGTGCTCCCATTTTTGAGGACATTGTCCCAATCAATTTGGCGAAGGTCTTCTCTAAGCTGATCAAACTTTGCTTTGCTGAAATTCAGCGTTTTTGTAACCCCCCTCCAAGGCACCTTACTAAAGGACAAGTGGAATTGTATTATATTGTGGTCACTATTCCCTAGGTGCCCATACACTCGTACGTCTGTTATTCTATCTGGCCTGTTGCTTAAAATTAAGTCCAGAAGGGCAGCCCCTCTAGTTGGGCCTGGTACAAGTTGGGACAGATAATTATCCTTAGTTACTGACAGAAGCCGGTTTCCTTTCTGAGATACGCAGGTTTCAGTTTCCCAGTCTATATCGGGGTAATTGAAGTCCCACACGCAATGACGACGCTAACGACGCCGGATGTGAGTCACGAATTCCGTGACCCCGACGACATATCGTTAGCGATATCGCTGCATATAAAGCCCCCTTTACACTTAAACATTGGGAACAATAACTGCTATTCTTCCAGCATCTCTGATTTTATGGTTTTCTTTCTTATAATGTCCAAGTTCTGCTACTCCTAATTGTATCCTGCTGTTTGTATACTGCAGTGGTTTATTATACTGAGAACCTGTGTTTTTCCAATTAGAAGGGAGTGGACCTATTACTTTGTAAGTGGCAATGCACAGACCTCAATCATTTTATTGGGGCGCTCTGCTCTGACGGTTCCACCTACATTGAGACTGCAGAAAAGGATGAGTGTCATAAGGCAAGATGGGAACTTTTGGTTTTCCCAGAACAGTCATGTAATATTTTCAGGGCAAGACATCATGTTACCACCATGCTCATCCTTTCACCACTTATAACCAATGTCCCCTTCCGTATCCCTTTTTCTCCTTTTTAAACATGCCCGCATCCTCTCGGCATCCTTATTCTGATTATGATGGACCCTTTACCAAAGGTCAAGTTTTCTGAAAGGACATAATTTGAGTCACCAAAATACGAGAT
Source organism: Anomaloglossus baeobatrachus (assembly GCF_048569485.1). Taxonomy (NCBI): domain Eukaryota; kingdom Metazoa; phylum Chordata; class Amphibia; order Anura; family Aromobatidae; genus Anomaloglossus; species Anomaloglossus baeobatrachus. Next base: position 87,259,015 of record NC_134360.1, on the reverse strand, counting down.
TGGCTTTGGCTGCATAAAAACACTGCACATGAAGGTGACTGGAGCAAATCACTTATTAGTGTTTGTCTTCTAGTTACATTTGAATGCAGATTAGTTTTCTATACCTTCGAGAATAAGTTATTTTGCTGCTGTTACCTATTGGAGGTTACATCAAAATCTCATTCAGCCAGGAAAACCAAGCTCTGCACTGATGAGAGGCAACTAAACTGAAACAGCTGTCTGTGGATGGTTGTTTGCCTTGGTTAATATTCCTAGTATTCAAAGAGTTGGACATTGACTTTCTATGTTATCTATCTCTAATAAGCAGCTCTTGTGAGATTACTTACTTTCCTTCTGAGAAGAAGTAATTTGAATCGTTTTTTTATGTCCTCCCATCGAGCATTGTCAATAAGGCTCCATACAGACTTTGTATCCTCAAGGAAAATGTACCCAGTACTTTTCACTTCTATGAAGAAAAAAGGTAGTAGTGGCTCCAGAAGCATTGTGCCCAGGGACCATGTATCCCGACCCCTAGAGCACAGCAGGTAGTACAGAGCCAGACGTCTTGCGCCGTAACTATGGAAATATATACTCTTCTAAAAGTATTTCTAGGAACAAGTACCTTTATACAAAGTGAAATGGATTTTTTTAGGAGTCCAACACAAAATAGATTTCTATATGGCTTAGAGTTCATAAGTCATATGGAGGTACAGTAAAGTCTGTTACTGTCACAAGGAGGTTTTTGCAAGCATTGCTGACTTTCATGGTGGTGTGAGGATCTGGGGAAGCTTTAGATTCTTGCAATCTGCCTCCTAACTTCCCTAATGTCTGTAGTCAGCGAGGGTGACTCCTGGTTGACCCACAGATTTGTAGTTCAGAAGTGGGCTAGCAAGAATTAAAGGGAACCTGTCATTGGATGTTTATAATACTCACCTAATGGTCGGTGCGGAGCAGACTGGTCGGATGGGCGTCTCCATTCTCCGGGTCCGCGCCTCTTCTTTCGGACATCTTTGTCCGCCTTTTGAAACTAGTGTGGATGACGCGTTCTACGTCATACACACAAGCCGATATTGGGGTCCTGCGCAGACGCACTTTGATCAAAGTGCACCTGTGCAGGACCTCAATGTCGGCTTGTGTGTATGACGTAGAACACGTCATCCACACTAACTTCAGAAGGAGGACAAAGATGGCCGAAAGAGGAGGCACGGACCCGGAGAACGGAGACGCTCATCCGATCAGTCTGCTCCGCACCGACCATTAGGTGAGTATTATAAACATCCGGTGACAGGTTCCTTTAATCTCCTTGGTCACATGCTATGGGAGAGCCAGTCACATTCACTCCCCTCCTATTTATGCTGGCTAGAAGGTTCTATTTATGGATTTATCCAGGTTTACTAGTGGTTGTGACATTATTGTTATGTGCGGTTGTGGTGTTAACCCTGGTTGCCCTTTTATTACTGCATTACTTCTCTTCCTTTTCCCTCTAGTTTCTTACTGTTCTTCCTGAGAGTGTGAAGTGTGACTGGGTTTCTGTTATCACTGTCTGTCTCATCTGTGTTTCCATCACACTCCTGCCCCTTCCTTCAGTGGGGTGGAAGGGGAACAGATCAGCTTTACTCAGGAGTATAGTAATGCACGGCAATCTAACCTCCAGATTACCCCAGATGGAGGAGATGTCAGAGATAGTCTAGTGTCTCCTAGCATGAAGGAGAGCATAGGAGCCCCTTGTCTCTCGCTATCCCATAGTCACATCATGACAGTTACACTTGTATGGGTGCCACATGGTTCTGTGTTGTGAATGTCATTTGTGTGAGTGCTGTTCTGAAACTCCTTCTGGTAGCCAGGAATGGTAGTGGAGCTGAATCTGAGTCTGTGACTCAGACAGGTGTTGGCATTAATTGGGAATTGGGGAAGTCCAATTGCAGACAAGTCTGGTCTTTATAGGAGAGCACTTTGTGCCCTACGGGCGCCGGTTATAATTGTATTTTTCTCAGTCTCTGTTCCTGGAGCTTTGTCCTTCCCTGTATCCCTGAGCAAGACTTCTGCAGATAAGTTTTCAGTTTTTGCCTTGCTTCCTGGTTTACACCTTAGGGTGAGGTTTTTCCTTGTTTTGCTTTGTATCTGTTTTCTTGCAGGTGAAGTTCTGTTTCTCTTGTGTTGTGAGCATGTGGGTTCCCCCTGTGCTAGCTCTCCTGCAGGAAAAGGGATTTTATCACTGTTTAATTTGATTATTTGCTCTTCTGCATTTTGTGTTCTTTTTTGGTATTTTGTTCTCCCATTATTTACAGGAGTACCTGATATAGTGGGGGTGAGGTCGTATGACCTCCAGGGCCATTTTTACTATCAGGAGTTTGGTATTTTTCTACAGAGATTTTGTACTGACCACAATCAGTTCCTTTCCTTTGCTTAGTATCTAGTTAGTTTGGCCCCGCCTTTGCTAAATCTATTCTTCCTATCTGAGTATTGTGTTTTCCTATACCACCGTAATCTTTGTATGTGGGGTAGATTTCCTCATTTCATTCTGTGAGGCATAGCTAATGTCTCAGGCTGTGACGTGGCGTCTAGGTTTTTAGAAACGCTCCACGGCTACTTCTAGTGTGGTCTGATAGGAGTAGTTGGAACCTGGGCAATCCCCTGTTTCTTGGTGTTTTTTCACCAATGGGAGTTTTTTTGTAATCTTCCACGGTTACTGGATCATAACAGTTCTGTAATAGTAACAGATGCAATGGAAAATGGGTCACAAGTTGGCCAATTTGGCCAATACTGATCATAGTATGAACAAAAGCTGCTTTCCTATCTTAAATCCAAAAATGAACATAAATGTGTATTCATATTCCCATCGACAAGATTTTATCCCAATATATAGTAGGCATAATAATAATATTTGCAAATACCTCTGATTAGAAATGTAGCATAGTCCTTCTGATATAGCCATGTCTATTACCTCATGTGCAGGGCATTGCAGCTTAGGTATCCATAGCTTAAGTATCCATAGTTACAAACACAAGCAACTAACTGTTACTGTATGAATGGACGTAACCATGGATACTTTAGTGCTCATGATACAGCCTTTACCTCATGTGCAGGGCATTGCAGCTTTAGTACATTTCTAATTGGAGGCATTTGTTAACATTATTATTATTATTATTACCCACTACATATTGGGATAGGATCTTGGAGTTGGGAGCCTTTAAGTATGATGATGAAGCAGGGCATGGCTGGCTTTACAGTTACAGTATACTTTGGATATGCCCCAACATTAGCTCACATAAATAACATGCAATATTGACAAATAGAAATACTCTGAGTAACAAAAAAAAGCTAACATTTCTCACTTTCATGCTCCTCTGTAAACATGAACTGTCATTTTTTTTACCTTTTTTGGCCCAGAAGTTTGTGATTGCAGGCTTGACCAATGTGCGGAAATACTGTATGTGCAGCATGCAACAGAAAGCAGCAAATGACTAGTATGCCATATATAAGCAGTACTTCATTCTTTCTCTTGTTGAGGATTATTGCTAAAGTTTAAACTAATTGACATAAATAATGAAATAATATAATCCTGGCCTCGCCCTAGCTGTCAGTAAAGTATAGAGTCCGTGCTCATAAAACTTAAGACTGCCAAAGCAATGAGGTAATTGTATATCTAAGTATACGGATCTCAACTACCTCTGATACCTTAAGAAAAACTCAATAATGGAAACTGCATATCTTGTCTACCTGCATCTTAACTCCTTGACTAAGTGCCCAACAAATATATTCTTCCAATAATGGAAATAGATGTTAAATTTAACAACGCAAGACTATGAAATAAAATATCGAAACACGTTTCTGTATCACCTACATTTGAAAATATTATGAACCCTTATTCGATATGTAGCTAGATACTTGATAACTACCGTAGTTTTCTATTTATAGGATGTACCGTATTATAAGATGCACCCCCCAATTTAGAGGGAAAAAAAGGTGAAAAAATGTGTGTGGTCTATGTACCGCCCCAGCGCCAGCAGCCGGGCTGCTGCTCGGACCCGGGTCCGCGGTGGCTCGAGGGACCTCCGGACCCGGGAGGGGCCGCGCGGACACCCGAAATAAAAGGGGGGTATTTACAAGGGGCTTTGTTGTTAGAGTTCGTGACGCCACCCACGGTGCGTGGTAAGGTGTAGTACCACCACTGCGGTGAAGAGTGCCAGGTGACGATGGAATGGCAGCTAGGTGTTTAACCCCTCCGTGGGTAGGGGGTGAATGCCCCGGGGCTTGGTGACGGAGAGAGGTGAGCGCCGTTGGGGAGGAAAGGGTCACTGCGTACTCACTCAGTCCAATAATGCTGACACCGAGAACTTGTAAACCAGAATTCTTAGCACCTCTGTAGCAGGGAGGGAGCACGCTGGGATCCCGTGCCCGATGGTGTTGCTTGTTAGCCTGTGACCTTTTCCTTGGCACTGGTTGGCCCCTGTAGTATGAAACTAGTCGGGTCCTGATCACCAATATGGCTAACGGAGTGAGCTTGCTCTCAGGGTTCACGCTTGGGATTTTCTGGACTGTGTATTGGGAAAGTCCTATCCCCCTCGTTGCGCTAGTACCCCGATTTTGGATCGGGTGGAGGACGAATCATGAAGTCTTCGCCCTCGTTGGGTAAATTACCAGGACGCTTGAAGCTACTTCCCGGCCTAGGGTCCACGTACCCCGCCGTGCCCTGGCCCCTGCCCGGAGATGGCTCAAGGCCGCCGGCTGCCCTGCTCGGCAGTTCTGTGCCCCTTGACACGATCCCCTGCGACCGGGGTTCCAGCTCCTACCAGGCCCAGACCAACGTCTGCCACCTAGTAACTGAGGAGGCCCAGCTCCTAACCTCCTCCAACGACTTGCTACCTCTCCTCACGAGAGTCACCACTCGACTGACTACTCCTGACACTCCTGACCCTCCCAACCAACCCTCCCAACCAACCCCCCCCAATGGGCGGCCTTATTCCCTTCAGGCTACCCATTGGTGTGTCTGGTGCGTGTGGTGCAGAGTGTTTCTAGGATTTTTGGATTGGCTTGTTCTTAGCAACACCAAAGGCCAGGGACCCGCAACCAAGGAGGAGATGGACACCATGCAGAAGGGCAGATTGCACAATGTCCTGTGACGACCTGATAGGCCAGGGCGTCACAGTCTGTCTTATAATCCAGTGGTGTCTTATTGGACGGGAGCGGCAGCAGTGGTGGAGCAAAGTCACAGGAGGCAGGGGCGGTGGTGGAGAAGGGCGATGCTGCAGTCCGTGGGTGTCCGAGATGCTATCCCAAAAACTGTTGGCGGTGGCGGCTGTGCTGGAGAAGTTGTGCTGGTGCGTCTGTGCTGGTGATGGGGCAGCTATGCTGGTGATGGGGCGGCTGTGCTGGTGCCAAGGCAGCGGCGGTTATGTGGATATGTGGAGCAGGGTGGTTCGGCAAGTGTCACAGAAGCTCTGTCGGTGGTGCGGGCTTAAATGAAATGGCAACCGGAGTCGGCACGTGCACAGATTGAGCTCTCGGCTCAATAACAAGCCGAGATCTCATCTGCACATGCGCCACCTCCGGGCGCCATTTTCCTTATTAAGCCCGCTGCTGGGATATCACTGGGCCAAAGGTGGCGCACGTGCAGATGAGATCTTGAGCTCCATCTGCGTACGTATTTATTTACGTTATTATTTAACGCCCTCACCGTCCGCAGACCTAGCTCTGCACAGCCACCACCGCCACCACCTACCATACCCGACACAGCTCCCGCAGACCGTGCGCAGCCTTCACAGACCGTGCACAGCCTCCGCAGACCCTGAGCAGTCACCGCAGATCTTGAGCAGCCTCCACAGACCCTGAGCAGCCTCCGCAAATTGTCAGCAGCCTCCGCAGACCCTGCGCAGCCTCCTCAGACCGTGCACTGCCTCTGCAGCACTGCCCCTGTCTCCTGCTACCCTCTCCACCCCCCCAGTAAGCTACATTCGGATTTTAAGATGCACCCCTCACTTCCCTCCAAAATATTTGGGAGGAAAAGTGCGTCTTATAATCTGAAAAATATGGTAAGTTGTCTGAAACCACCACAATCCAGTAGGCGCAGACCAAGCCTAGCTACAGTGGTGCCATGTGGGTATCACTGGTAGGAAAGCAGTGGAGCAAGATATAATTCAGCTTAACAAGACTGTAGACAGGTTGATGACAGACAACCTTTCTTTTGACCATACCAGAAACCTCTAGCTACAAAGCTAAACCATCTTTAGTGGCATCACCTATTTAGTGTTATCTGGAAAACTGTACAATAAAAACAGATTGTGTGATGCCCCTGGACTATTCAGGTCGTCACAGGGTACTGCACAAACTATCCTATCCATGCAGTATTCAACCCCTCATGGTTCTGGGTCTCTATCCTGCAGTGTTGCCTCCATCAGCATTCACAAATTCTAGATACACTTTACACCACACCTGTCAGGCACACCAGTGGGCTGCTTAAGCAGGAATAGGGCCACCCACCTATGGGTCAGGCAGGGAGGTGGGAGGTGTCAAGGTCTAGTCAGTAGTTGTTGAGTAACCCTCGAGCTGAGAGGAGCTCTGAGGAAGCTGGGAGTTGGAGCTCCCAGGGGAGAGAAAAACTAGGTCACAGACGGTGGTCTGGACCTAGAGGAGTCGGACCTTAGGTCGCAGGGAATTGATGCAAGGTGCCTGGGACCTGTCAAAGAAGATGGTCAGCAGCCTGGTTCTATCACCGGTCCAGGACCGAAGGCATGACGGGATACACGGACCCTAGGTCGGAGAGAACCTTCAGGCAACCCATCAATTAACCTGAGGAGAACGGGGCCTTTATGGACTGTTCCCACCAGCTCCAGAATCGGGGCACTAGCGCAACGAGGGGGATAGGGCTTTCCTAGCAAGCAGCCCACTGAAATCCCAAGCGTGAGCCATGAGAGCAGGCTCCTCCACTTAGTCACTGTGGGGAGTGGGGCCCGGATAGCTCCAAGCTACCGGACCACAATGGACACTCTAAAATGTAGTGCCAGGAGGCAGGTAACAGACCACCAGCAGCACTGCAGGCGACAGGACCCGGACAAGCTTCCCTTGAAAGGCAGCGGCATTCAGAGACTTGGTTTTACCCTGTTGTCAGCGTCTGCTTCATTGCTGAGTGAGTATCCAACTGACCCCTGCACTGTGTCCCCGCATCACCATCCAGAGTCCCGGGGCCTACCCCTACCCGTGGAGGGCAACGTCACCTAGCTGCCCCACTCCGTCACCCCGGGTACTCCCAATGGCAGCGGCTATACTCCCAATTACCGCACACCACGGGTGGCGTCACAAAATACACCAAATGCCCTGTAAATACCCCCCTTTACATTTCAGTTTGGCCCCTAAGCCCCCGGGTCCGGAGAGCCTCGAGCTCGGACACTACTCCTGGATCCGAGCGGTTTGATCCGCTGCTGGGGCGACACACCTCAAATTTCTGGTGTCACAAACAGGATACGAACTGGGCCCACTAACCTGGGTGACGTGCGCCTTGAAAAGTGAAACTGCGTGTCAAAAGTCCCACTCCCGCCATTTTCGCCATTTTCCGCCATCTTTGGCACCAAAACACCATCTTCTAGACCAAAAGCGCGCGAAGCCGAAGCCCTTCGTCCTGAGAGTTTGCCCGATACCGGAAGTTCCCAGAGGGCTCCAGCACAGCAGTGAGTGGCTGGCGAAAACCGAGGGGGCGTGACGGCATGTAACAGCAGAAGTGGAGCAGGGACGCCAGGACTCTGCCATAACGTTCCTGGGCACTGCAGAGGCAAGATGTCAGAGACGCGCGACTGCTCAGCCGAGGATGCTACTCCCGGTACAGCTGCCTTGATCGAGATGCGGAGGGCGGGCGCAACAGTGCGAGCCCGAGAGAGAGAAGCCATGCGCGTGGAGCGGGTAAGCAGAAACCCAGCTCTGGTTGACCTGGCCAATACAGCCATGGAGTCCGGTCTGCCCCAGGCCACCGCCATCGCCCTATCGCTTTCGCCCCCGATCACAGCTGACCCCGAGACGCTGCCCGAAACACCGGCAGCGGATTTATCAACTCCTGCTGAAGACGACCAGTCCGCAATTCCTGATCAGATTGTCCCGGAGATAATAGACTCAGAGATGGAAGAAGAAGATTCAGGTTTTAGTACACCAGAGGCTGCCTGGGTGCCACGCTTTGGAGGAATCGGCTATGGGATGTCCCTGTCGTGTCGTCACGGGCAATACAAGAATTGGAAATAATGGAGGTGAAAGGATAGTCCACTCAGATGAAGAGATCCCAGCCAATACCATTGATGTGGTGGTGCCCATATGTCGTCGCTGTGGTTTACCAGAGCACTTTGCTAGAGTATGTCCAGGAGGTGCCCGATGTTAAAGCGACCGGAACCTGCAAGTTTCTAAAAGTTTTGTGTGGACTGTCACCTTTGTTGAATGTTCTCCAGTGTTCTAAATGGAGGAGGCTGTCGGGGATCTGCTAAAGGGTCCCTGATGCTAGAGGTGGGGAGACAAAAGGCGCAATAGGGTCTTACCCGATATAACGTGAAATGATAAGAAGGGAATAGGTACACTCACCTGATAGGGTTGTGCCAGTCACAACTCCTTGAATCGCATGTGAGTGCCAGCGTGGTTTAAGCAGCGGCCCTGTAAATAGTGGAAAAATGGTATATAATAAAATAAAAGAAAACGGGTTTTAGCCGCACTAAAAACCACTCATGCAGGATTAATGAAGAAGTTTCTTTTTATTGGGATTCTGATCTGGCTTATATATCCTGAGTCATATTGCAATGGATTGTTGAAAATCCACTTGTGACTTTTAGGATCGCTACTTCCAATAGGTGGCGCTGTGCTAGAGTTTGTCTCCTTTACTGGAGAGACAATTCTTTTTATTTCAGCATTCCAACGCGTTTCAGAGACAAGGACCGTCTCCTTCCTCAGGGAAAAAAGAAATCATACACATATCCACAGCCTAATGCTTTATAAGAGGATACAAACTGCCACGTTGACAGCCATGACGTCATCCACCCACCCGGTTGTAGGGCGATGACTCATAGACATGTGGAGACGTACAAAAGAAGAAGCAAAAAAGAAAAAAAGAAGGGAAAAAAATGGTCACATTTTGATACATTAAAAACATCGCAAGAACGCGAACAAACATCATAAATTACAATAAAAATGTAAAAAATCCTTTTTGTGGTTCATTACCGGCATATATGAAAATATAGACATAGTTTGGGTATAAAGAGATAAAAAGAAATTGGAAAGATGTGAACTTATAAGAAGGTGCTAGTGTGCAAAGGGGTTAACCACCAAACCATTACTCCAAATCCGTCAAATGATCTTGATGGAGATGGGAATGGGATGTTATTTTGTGACTTAAAGAGATCAATATTTACGAGCAAAAATTCTTCATAATGCTCCATGAAACAATTTAATATCTATAGAGATCTGTGTGGGCACATCAACGTGATTAGTGCTGGTGCAGACACATTATGACCAATTTTAAATAGTGAACTTGTCTGATTGTAAAAATAGGATTTTAGAAGTGCAGAACAAGGTGAACAATTATCTGAACCGTGAAGGGCTGGTGTAGAGGAATCTAAAGTAAGATGAAAAGAGATCGCATGCGTGAAGGAAAGGAGCGAGTATCAGGGTTGTCGGGGTGAAACGGGTTCAGACCGTGGGAAAATGAAAGAATGCGCAGGAGCACAGAGCAAGTATAACCCAGCGGAGGTAACAAAGGGTCAGACCGTGGGAGAAAAACTGTGTGTGCAGTAATATAGAGTGGTGGGTAAATGCACATGTGAAAGTGCGCTGTGCAGAATTGAGGAATGGACGGGACTAATGATTATACTAATAAAAAATGTGTTGGAATGGTTATTTCATATCTAAAGGAGGGGGGAAGGGGAAAAAATATTTTTAATACCACTCCAATAGGGGGTATTTTACAAAGATATACTCGATATGAAAGCTTAGATAGTAATAAAAATAATTTTTTGGAAAGGAATTATCAATTATTATTAAAATTAGAACAACTCTCCAAATCTCTGGAGTATAGAAACACGCTGGATAAGTCTAGAAATACTAAAATCATATTAAAAGATAGGGAATGCATGCCAATAATACATACATAAAAAGAAAGGGGGGGAGTTTTTTTTCGAAAAACTCCCAAAACATTTTTTTAAAAGTGGGTGATCAAGTAAAAATGCCTTGAGGTAGCACATGTGGCAAGGGTTACATAGACTCATGATAAATTATCATAAAATACTGTGATTATAATACTTAAAACTACAAACAACCGACCTTTAAGGATTCCTAGAGGTGAAGCGCAGATATAAAAATTAAAAAAGGATAAAAATGAGCATAAAAACATAAATAAAACAATAATTTAGCATAGAAGCGAATAAGTAAAATAAATCAGAGACTTCATTTAAGCCGAAGGGTTTTAGGGTATTCAGTTTATATATCCAGAAAGTCTCTTTCCTGCTAAGGGTTTCAGCCCTATTGTGCACAATAGGGTCAATTTGTTCAATTGGTGTAATCCTAAAGTCTGAGTTTTTGTCATGCTGTAGAACACAGTGTTTGGAGAGTCCATGTAGAAGGAAGCCCGTTTTTATATTATAGCAATACGAATTCAGTCTATTATGTAGCGCCTGGCTTGTTCTGCCTACATACTGTTTGCCACATATGCAATCGACAAGGTATATGACAAAATTTGATTGACATGTCAAGCGATTTTTTATCTTAAAAGATTCGTTCCCATTGGATGAACAGAATGTAGTTCTGCCATGATGAATAATCTTACAACATAAACAATTCCTGGAACCGCATCTGAAGACACCCACTGGGGCTGGAAAAAAGTTTGGGGTGGGCTTTGTCCTCAGTTTACTTGGGGCTAGAATATTTTTAATAGTAGGGGCCCGCCTGAACGTGACACCCGGGGTAGGGGGAAGAATAGGACTAAGAATAGGGTCATTCTGTAGGATATCCCAGTGTTTGGACTGGATATTTTTGATCGACATGTTGTCACTGCTAAAGGTGGTAATAAGATTAAGGCTGAAATCTTGCTTCGCCCTTTTTTTTATACATTCATTTTTATTTACAATAGTATTATTATCGTTGATATGCATATCAGGGCCTTTTTCCTTTTCTTGTTCAGAGGGAAGAGTGCTCATTCGTGTTTTGACAAGGTCTATTTGCTTTAATTTGGAGGACTCCTGATAGGCCCTCCGAATAAGGGGCTTAGGATATCCTTTCTCCTCAAACCATTGCTTCAATACTTCCACCTGCTCATTAAAATCAGTATCCTGGGTGCAATTTCTCCTAATCCTTTTATATTGATTTAGTGGAATATTCTGCAACCATTTGTTATAGTGTTCACTATTAAAGTGAATGTACTCATTAGCATCCACCTTTTTAAAGAAGGTTTTAGTCAGAATCTTATGGTCCTGATGAAAAATGACTAAATCTAAAAAATGTATGCTATCAGAACATACTGATGATGTAAATTTCAGACCCCAATTGTTACTATTCAAATCATCAAGGAGGATTCTGATGTCAGAGCAGTTGCTGTCCCAAATTATGAACAGGTCGTCTATAAACTTTTATAGAGGACTAGACCCTCTTTATGTCGGCCATTCTCTATATAGATCATTTCAAAAATCCCCATGAAAAGGTTAGCATAGGCACATGCAGCTTTTGACCCCATTGCCGTTCCGAGGCGCTGATGATATAGTATATTGTTAAAGGAAAAATAATTATTGCGGAGAATGAAGTTCATACCTTCTAAAATAAAGTTCCTCTGGGTTGGTGGAATTTTGCTATCATTCTCTAGAAATAGGGAAATACAGAACATGCCTAAATGATGCTGTATGTTGGAATATAAAGAGGCCACGTCAATGGTCACGAATATGTAAGATTCTTTCCAATCAATACCACTGATATTCTCTATAAGATGGGCAGAGTCTCTAATGTGGCTATTTAGTTTTAACACATATGGCTGCAGGAGTAGATCTATATAGTTGGCAAGGTTGGAGGTTAAAGAGTCAATCCCCGCAATTATAGGTCTACCAGGGGGGTTCAAAATATCTTTATGAATTTTGGGTAGGTGATAAAAAAATGCCATTGCTGGATTTTTAACTTGCAGGAATCTTTTTTCCGTGGGATTCAGAATATTACTTTCGATTGCTTTCTGGATGAGAATATTATAAGCAGCAATAGCCTGATCATATTCCACTTTTTTTGCAGTTCCATAATAAATTGGATCAGACAGAATCCTATGGGCCTCTTTAAGATAGTCAGTTCGATTTTGTATAACAATTCCGCCCCCTTTGTCGGCTGCTCTGATGACTATGCTGCCATTATTTTTCAGGGATATCAGGGCTTCCCTTTCACGGTAAGATAAATTGTGTTTGCATTTTTTCCTCTGGGTAATGGCTTCTTTGAGGTCTGTCAAGACTAAGTCACAGAATGTCTTTAAAAAGTGTCCTTTGCTTTGTATGGGGTAGAATCTAGATTTTGGTTTCACTGCGGCATGGCAAAAAGGAGTATTCTCAACAGGGGTAGTAGACAAATTTTCACCTTTAAGGATGAAATGTCTTTTTAATGTAAGTCTCCTAATATAGCTTTGGACGTCTAAAAAGGTATCAAAGTCTTTTGATCTATATGAAGGGCAAAAAGATAGACCTTTATTTAATACTTTAGTTTCTACCTTACTAAGAGTGTAGTTAGAGAGGTTGAAAATATTATTATTATCCTTAGTAATATTGTTATTATAATTAATAGTTGGTTCAGTATTGTCAGTAATATCGCCTTTGTCTGTGGCATTTAAGTAGCCCTTTTCTCTTTTTTGTTTTGACTTGAATCCTGCTCTCGTTCCTCTACGGTATTTTTTCTCTTTTTTGTAGATGGTTTTGGGACTAAAAAATCCGTTATTAGATTGGATTTTGGGGTTTTGGCCGATGGAAGAAAAGGGACAAGCGGTGAGATCATCTTGGTGTTATCTATGATGACTTTCTCAGTGCCTATAGCGGTCACTGGTACAGCGGTAGAATCCTGTGAAGACAGGAATGGATCCCCATGAATGGACAGGTTCAAGAGATCAATGAAGTCAGCGTCCTGGGTTTTATCAGTTAGCGACAAAGGGTCATTTGAATCTAGGAGTGCCCTTTCTTTCCTGATTCTGTCAATCTGTAGCCTGATCCTGGCCAAATGCGCTCTTGTTTCCTCGGGGTTTGATGGGGCTGGTGACACTCTCGGGGGTATCACAGTGCCACCAGAGGTGGAGGGGAGGGAAATATCTGGATTTGCATTTTGTCTAATAGTGTCTGTCTGTGAGAAAACCTCATCAACCAGTTTATCAATATGGTCTGGATATTTTTGTGGCAAATTTGAGGGTGTATCTGATCCTTTAGTTTTGTCCTGCTGTAGTGTTATGTCACTATCTCGGTGGGTGTTATTATTATTAGGACCCGTTCTGTCAATTTTGTGAAACTTGCTGTTAACGAAGCTTTTCTTGCTGAAATTATTATAGCTGGTGGAGCTATGCCTCCTGAAACTATTATTTCTCGGAGGGAGAGATGTTTTTACTCCAGGAGTGGCAGAGTGGACATGGTGTTTCTCATGCCTATCTCTCTGTAGCTGTTTGGACTTTCTGATAATTGTGTCATGCTCAAGTTGTAAAAGCCGGGTGTTGATCCCTGAATTTAGATTCCTGTACTCAGGGTGTAGTGAAAAGACAGAAAGTTCCTCATACAGTTCTGAAATTTTGGCCATAGAGGCTGTAGCAATATTAGTTCTTTTTTCATACAAGCATGACAACATACCTTGCATGCACAGAGTGAAAAGTTTGTCCCATTTAACCGTGAAGTCCAAATCCTGCGGGAATGGTGAAGTTCTTTGTATTTGAAGACCTTTAGGGCACAGTTTCTCGTCCATATATATGGACAAAAATCTTGCATCCAAACTGTAGTGCAATTCCTCTTTCAAATGATCCTTTAAAGAATGAAAAAGTTTCCTCATATGAGCAGTATCCTCCTCCGAAAAAGGGATTCCAGAATCCATGTCAGTGTCAGAGTTGAAGCCATCATGGGATCCAACAGTCTGGAGTATAAGTCTTTCCCTGGATGACAGGCGATTGTTGTAATAATCCATGTTGCCCACAGATGGTGGGAGATGAAGGGGCCCTCTGCTGCCGAAATCCCCAAGGAGATAAGGTCTGGAAGCCAGATCTCAGTGTTCGAAGACTTGCAGGTGCTAGAGGTGGGGAGACAAAAGGCGCAATAGGGTCTTACCCGATATAACGTGAAATGATAAGAAGGGAATAGGTACACTCACCTGATAGGGTTGTGCCAGTCACAACTCCTTGAATCGCATGTGAGTGTCAGTGTGGTTTAAGCAGCGGCCCCGTAAATAGTGGAAAAATGGTAAATAATAAAATAAAGGAAAACGGGTTTTAGCCGCACTAAAAACCACTGATGCAGGATTAATGAAGAAGTTTCTTTTTATTTCAGCATTCCAACGCGTTTCAGAGACAAGGACCGTCTCCTTCCTCAGGGAAAAAAGAAATCATACACATATCCACAGCCTAATGCTTTATAAGAGGATACAAACTGCCACGTTGACAGCCATGACGTCATCCACCCACCCGGTTGAGAGAGAGGAAGTCGGGAGCGAGGGCTCCTGGAGAAGCTATCTAGGTGGCAGACGGTAGTCTGGGCCTAGAGGAGTCATACCCCCGGTCGCAGGGGATTGTGGCAAGGTGCCTGTACCTGTCGAGAAGGACAGCCGGCAGCCTAGCACTGTCACTGGTCCGGGTCGAAGGCACGACGGGGTACACGGACCCTAGGTCGGGGAGTAGCTTCAGGCAACCCAACAATTCACCTGAGGAGAACGGAGCCTTTATGATCTGTTCCCACCCGCTCCAGAATCAGGGCACTAGCGCAATGAGGGGGATAGGACTTTCCAATCCAAAACGGGCCAGAAAATCCCAAGCGTGAGCCGAGAGCAAGCTCCCACACTTAGCCACAGTGGGGAGCGGGGCCCGGCAAGTCCCATACTACTGGGCCACCACGTTGAAGTTAAACTTAGTGCCAGGAGGCAGGTAACGGATCACCAGGCAACACTATAGGGGACGGGACCCATTCGAGCTCCCCTCAGCGGCAGTGGTACCCAGAGAATTGGTTTACCCGTTTGTTAGCATCTGCTTATGAACTGAGTGAGTACGAGAGTGACCCCTGCGTCCCACGGCACCCCTACACTGAGTCCCGGGACATCACTCCTACCCGTGGATGGCTACGACAACTTGCTGCCCCACTTCATCACCCTGGGTACTCCCAACGGCAGCAGCGGTACTCCCAAATTACCGTACACCACGGGTGGCGTCACGAACTAGACATCAATTCCCCTGTAAATATCCCCATTACATTTGAGTAGCCGCACGACCCCGGGTCCGAAGACCCTCGAGCCACAGCGAACCCGGATCCGAGCATCTCGCCTGTTTCCACAGGGGCGGCACACTGACATACGAAATCTTCTTTATTTAATCCATTATATATACAGTGCCTACAAGTAGTATTCAACCCCCTGCAGATTTAGCAGGTTTACACATTCGGAATTAACTTGGCATTGTGACATTTGGACTGTAGATCAGCCTGGAAGTGTGAAATGCACTGCAGCAAAAAAGAATGTTATTTTTTTTTTTAAATTGTGAAAAGTTTATTCAGAGGGTCATTTATTATTCAACCCCTCAAACCACAAGAATTCTGTTTGGTTCCCCTAAAGTATTAAGAAGCATTTCAGGCACAAAGAACAATGAGCTTCACATGTTTGGATTAATTATCTCTTTTTCCAGCCTTTTCTGACTAATTAAGACCCTCCCCAAACTTGTGAACAGCACTCATACTTGGTCAACATGGGAAAGACAAAGGTGCATTCCAAGGCCATCAGAGACAAGATCGTGGAGGGTCACAAGGCTGGCAAGGGGTACAAAACCCTTTCCAAGGAGTTGGGCCTACCTGTCTCCACTGTTGGGAGCATCATCCGGAAGTGGAAGGCTTATGGAACTACTGTTAGCCTTCCACGGCCTGGACAGCCTTTGAAAGTTTCCACCCGTGCCGAGGCCAGGCTTGTCCGAAGAGTCAAGGCTAACCCAAGGACAACAAGGAAGGAGCTCCGGGAAGATCTCATGGCAGTGGGGACATTGGTTTCAGTCAATACCATAAGTAACGTACTCCACCGCAATGGTCTCCGTTCCAGACGAGCCCGTAAGGTACCTTTACTTTCAAAGCGTCATGTCAAGGCTTGTCTACAGTTTGCTCATGATCACTTGGAGGACTCTGAGACAGACTGGTTCAAGGTTCTCTGGTCTGATGAGACCAAGATTGAGATCTTTGGTGCCAACCACACACGTGACGTTTGGAGACTGGATGGCACTGCATACGACCCCAAGAATACCATCCCTACAGTCAAGCATGGTGGTGGCAGCATCATGCTGTGGGGCTGTTTCTCAGTCAAGGGGCCTGGCCATCTGGTCCGTATCCATGGGAAGATTGATAGCACGGCCTACCTGGAGATTTTGGCCAAGAACCTCCGCTCCTCCATCAAGGATCTTAAGATGGGTCGTCATTTCATCTTCCAACAAGACAACGACCCAAAGCACACAGCCAAGAAAACCAAGGCCTGGTTCAAGGGGGAAAAAATCAAGGTGTTGCAGTGGCCTAGTCAGTCTCCTGACCTTAACCCAATTGAAAACTTGTGGAAGGAGCTCAAGATTAAAGTCCACATGAGACACCCAAAGAACGTAGATAACTTGGAGAAGATCTGCATGGAGGAGTGGGCCAAGATAACTCCAGAGACCTGTGCCGGCCTGATCAGGTCTTATAAAAGACGATTATTAGCTGTAATTGCAAACAAGGGTTATTCCACAAAATATTAAACCTAGGGGTTGAATAATAATTGACCCACACTTTTATGTTGAAAATTTATTAAAATTTAACTGAGCAACATAACTTGTTGGTTTGTAAGATTTATGCATCTGTTAATAATTCCTGCTCTTGTTTGAAGTTTGCAGGCTCTAACTTATTTGCATCTTATCAAACCTGCTAAATCTGCAGGGGGTTGAATACTACTTGTAGGCACTGTATATATATATATATATATATATATATATATATATATATATATATATATATATAGTGCATCACAAAAAGCAAATAGTGAACGCATGAATAGATTTAGTATGTCAGAGCCGGACTTCTACTGTTTATACTGTAAGAGGATGTCCCCATTGCAACACTTCAGTTTGTTTTTTGGCATCATAAATATTTCACAATGAAATGTAAGTAGTGTTATTGAAAAATGAAATCTTTTTACAGCAGGGGTCTCAAACTCGGCTGGGTGTATGGGCTCCACATAGAAAAAAAAATGTGGGGGCTGCATACTCTTCAGGACAAAGGGACTTATTTTTATATACACCTTTCGGTCACTGTTTTTGAACATTTTTAGCTCATTTATTATATATAACAAATGTGCATATTTGTTGTTTAAATACAAAACAAAATATTTTTATGGAAAAACATTTTTCATACTTTATTTAGATTTTTTTTCACACTTTATCCCCTTTTTGTAAGTAATATAGTTTTACAATTAGCACCATGTAGTAAGTTTGGAAACATCTTTTAGTAATGTCCCCCATTTTGTTCATCTTCTTGTAGTAATGTGCCCCATCTTTGTCTCCATCCTTTAGTAATGTGCCCATCCTTGTCCCCGTCCTATAGCAATGTGCTCATACTTGTCCCCATTCTATAGTAATGTGCCCCATCCTATTTATAATGTGCCCCATCCTATTTATAATGTGCCCCATCCTATTAGTAATGTGCCCATCCTATTTGTAATGTTCCCCATCCTATTAGTAATGTGCCCATCCTATTTGTAATGTTCCCCATCCTATTAGTAATGTGCCCATCCTTGAATCCATCCTGTAATGTGCCCATTCTTGTTTCCTTTTACTAATGTTCCCATCATTTCGCCTTTTACTAATGTGCCCATGCAAGTCCTCTTCTTGTAGTAATGTTCCCTTTACTGGTCCTCTTTTTTACAGTAATGTCCCATCCTGGCGCCCTATTGCGCCATCACACACACACCAAAACATTCTTCTCACCTGTCCTCTGTTCCCTCGGTGTCCTCTTCCCTGCTTCTTGCTGCCCACAGGCACGTGGACCCGGTTATGATCGCAGCCGGAGCTTCATCTGAAATTCGGTGCTGCGCAGTCAAGCTCTCTCTGCCCAACTATTCCAATGGTAGCTGCCAGCCAATCAGAGGCAAGCAGTTGACGTCATAGCCGGCGGCTGCCATTGGAATAGTTGGGCAGAAAAAGCTTGACTCTGCTCAGCGCCTGCAAAACGTTTACCTAAAATAAAGCGCTGACAAGTGTGGCCCCTGCATCTGCTGCAATCGTTACCGGGTCCACGTGCCTGCAGGTCACAAGAAACAAACACACGGCCCCTCAGGCTGAGACCTCTGGACTACAACAACTTAGCGACAAAGTGGCAAGCTATGTATAGTTACAGTCTCGCCGAGTGCTGAGACTGATAGTGCATAAAAATTGTCACCGGTCTTCTGACTTACTAATTGCAGAGTTTCAAACCTCCACTTGGAGATACAGCACAAAAACTGTGAACTTCATGCCATGAAATTCCAAAGCTCAGCAGCTGCATGTAAGCATTACCAAGCACAATCTCAAGCGTTGAATAGAGTGATGTAAAGCTGCCACCACTGGACTCTAGAGCAGTGGAAATGTGTTATATGAAATGAATAATCACACACCTCTGTCTGACAATCTGATGGAAGAGTCAAGGATTTGGGATTACATTGAGAACACTGCCTGCTTTACTGCATTGTAAGTGACAACTGTAAAATTTGGTGGAGGAGGGATAATGCTATTAGATTCTTTAATAGGGTCAGCTTAGGCCCTTATTTCATGTGAAGTTAAATCCTAAAGGGGGCTTTACACGCTACGATATCGTTAATGTTTGGTCGCCGGGGTCAAGTTGTTAGTGACGCACATCCGGCGTCAATAACGATATCGCAGCGTGTAATACTTACTAGCGACCTTAGGCGACCTCAAAAATGGTGAAAATCGTTCACCATGGAGAGGTCGTCCCAAAGTCAAAAATCGGTAAGGGTTGTTTAGCGTTGTGGTTCATCGCTCATGCAGCAGCACACATCGCTGTGTGTGACACCGCATGAGCGAGGAACCTCTCCTTACCTGCCGCCGGCCACAATGAGGAAGGAAGGAGGTGGGCGAGATGTTACGTCCTGCTTATCTCCGCCCCTCTGCTTTGATTGACCGGCCGCTTAGTGACGTTGCGGTGACGTTGCTGTGATGCCGAACGTCCCTCCCCCTTGAAGGAGGGATTGTTCGGCAGTCACAGCGACGCCGCCGACCAGGTAAGTATGTGTGACGCTGCGTAGCGATAATGTTCGCTGCGGCTGCGATCACAAACAATCGCATGCGCGACGGGGGCGGGTATCGCTACCGTGGAAAGCCCCCTTAATTCTGTACCAAGCAATTTTGATCATTTAAAGACAAAAAAATAGTTATTGCATGAATCCCAATGGAGCTGACACGATTTTCGGGATCAGTCTTTTAATCCCAAAGATTGAGCAAAACTACAACAAAAACACTGCACTACAATATTGGGTTGAAATGTGAGCGTGCTCACCACATAATAAAGATAAAGGATAATGGGGACACAGTCCACCATAGTAAAACAGACATTATCCCTGTAAATGTACCGCCCTGGGGCTCGGCCGGCTGCTGAGCCGCTCGGATCCGTGCTCGTCGGTGGGTGGCTCGAGCTCTTCCACGGACCCGAAGGTCACGTCGCTCTGAAAGGGGGTTGGCGCTACACATAGGGACTTCGGTGGGGAGGTCCATGGCCGGCCAGAGCAGCGGTGGTTTGCAGGGGGATTTAAGTTCGTGACGCCACCCACGGGATGTGGTGAATGGATGGACACCACCGCTGCCGTTGACTAGGCTCCCGGGGATGGTGTTGCGCAGCTTGGTGTTGACCCCCTCCGTGGGTAGGGGGATGATGGTCCCGGGGGCCCGAGGGAGGTGCTGAGTTGCGGGGATGGATGCGTACTGGTGCGGTGCGCGGCCCGAAGGCACTGGTGTACTCACTATGATTAAACACGCTGGAGTCTCCGGTAAACCAAACAAGATGATGAACGGTGTCCACAGCCGGCTGCAGCCTCCCCTTAACAGGTTGGTGGTTTCCGCCTTTTTCCTGCACCTCTTTAGTGTAAACGTTATGACTCTTATGCCTAAGCAACGGTAGTCCGCTCCCCGGCTTGCTGTGTGTAAGTGCTTGCTGTGTGTGCCTAGTTGTTTCTGGGCCTCGTACTGGGTCTGAGTACCCCTCCTGGTGCTCCAGTTTCGAATCAGTTCCCCGGTTCGGTACCGGCGGGCCACCACCCGTCCCCGGTCCCTACGGTTCCACCGGCTGTAATCCGAGCTCCTGCAGGCGGCCACCACCGTCTGCCTCTTTGCCAAAGGTGACTGGGCTCCAACCCCGACACCTGGTGTAGACTTTGGCAGGCCTGAGCACAGGTCTGCCCTTGAACTTGACTCTCCTCACTTCCTTCCACTGTCAAAGCTAAAGCTCAACTCCCCTGCTTTTCCCACCTCCGGGCCTGAGAACTCCTCAGTGGGTGGAGCCAACCACCTGGCTCCGCCCCCCTGGTGTGAACATCAAACCCGGAGGGTGGTGACAAAGGATTGTAGTTTGGCTGCTGTCACCTTTCTAAGGGGAGGGTGTGTGTTTGTGCACGGGACCTGGGACGACCTGACTAGTCCAGGGCGTCACATAAACATCACAATTCAGATGACGTAAAGTGGATAACTCCAGGAGAAAAGGTGCCTAAACTGATAAAACAGTATAGTTTAGATCCACTAAATTGGATAAGCAGTATGAAAAGGTATTTATTATCCTCACAAAAGTAATTAAAACAGGGCTGAAAAAGATAACATAGGGGGGAAACATACTGATTGAGAAGATGTTGTTCAAGTAGTGGACGACCCCTTTAACTACAGAGCAGAAAGTGACTACTCACCCACTGAAGTACTCCTCCTCACTTGTTACTTAAGTCATCAACTTCTTCCAAGTAGTCGGCCCGACATGATATCATTGTGATTTGACAACATATCACATTGCGCCAGGCCTAATTAGAAGTGCTGGGTATTCCGGGACTTAGGAGGAGGTCCACAGGGGATCTAGTAAGAGGGGCAATAGACCTGCAATGTGAGCGCTGAACCAGGATCCTGTGAATCTTTGTTCATCTCTAATGCTTACATACAAAGGTGGGGTCCTGCAGTAACAACAGTTTTGTTTATTTAGTGACTACTACCTATATGTAGATCTATACAATATACAAGAAAAATAGAAGTATGCAAAATTATGTTTACAAAACTAAATGGCATGGGGAAGGGTTGAATAAAAAAAGCAAGAAGAAGTATGGGGTCATGAACATGCAGAAATGTATTAATACAATAGTTGAAAAATGTTTATATCTTGATATTGTGCAAAATGGCAAATTTCCAGGTTGAATGGTCTATTTACAACCAGCAAAGAGGGGGGCGCTGAGAAAATGAGGATGATCATTGACCATTAAAGTATACAGTATATTGGTACTTGGGCATTTGTAGCTATAGTAATAGAAATCTCTTGAAGGAAGTTTTCCCCAAAGTTAAAGGTTTTGGTCACGTTTAGAAAGTCCAAGGCAAAGTCCTAGTCAGGCAGGCATTCCCGCTACACAGGTGGGCAGGGTAGACAACAAAAGTGAAAACAGAGTTAAGGTGGGTAGATAAAATATACTTGATAGGCCGAACTTAATGTCAGGAGTAGTTTGGAAGCAAAAATATGTTATACTTGTATAGAAATGCCATGTGTGTGTTCACTATTATTATTTTAATAAAATTAGATTTTCTTTTCCAACACGGATCTGATTTATTGGTAACTGATAGACCAGAGTAAAGGCCACTTTACACACAAGGATATCGTTAGCGATGTGACACGCCCAGATCGTTCATAGGTCGTTTTGTAGCGGTCACACGTACCCATCTCACAAACGACGCTACATCGTTCAGCGATATATTGTTTGACCAAGGAGGTCGTGTGGACACCGTCACGCAGCATTCCTCCCAATGATTCCGGCAACGACAGAGGCATATTGTCCATTGCATACACCCTGGCGTGTAATGGCCTCGCCCTCTCCACGTCCCAACTTCCATACTGTCATAATCACCTCCGGTCTTCTGTTACGTGATTGTTTGTCTGTGAAATAAAAGGCCGCATTTTGCAGCTGCCCCGTGTGATGCAACCACCGATGCTGCACGCGTGATCTATTTTGTGTGTGTGTGTGTGTGTGTGGCATACTTTACGCCTTTCTGTCTTCTCCAAGGTATGGTTTTTTTTGTGTTTTTTTTATCTTATTGTTTTTTTGTACGTTTAAAGTCTTATTAATTTCAGGGCCGTCATATGCACCATCTGTCATGCTATACTACCCCATTTTCCTGTTTGTTTTTTTTTAAGTTCATGTTTACTGCATGCTTTTGTTTAACTTTTGTCTCTTATTTTAAGTACCGGACACTACCTTGTTTGTGGAGGCTAAAATCAGCCGAATACAGCAACAAGCTGCAAATAAAAGACGCATATTTGCAGCTTGTTGCTGTATTTAAAAAGCAATAGCCATCAGGACCTGCTGACGAATATGTTGTTAAAAAAAAATACAAGCCCTCCGCACAGTATTTAAAAAAGAGATGAATATGGTTGAAGATTCCCAGAGTTCCGGGGCAGCCACAAAGGACGTCAATGAAACTTTGTGTCCGCCTTATCATCCATGGCTGCCAAATCAGAATGCAGTTGGGACCACCAATCAGAGCGGAGGAGGCGTGGAGCATTGCTCATAACGACACACCCGCATCATTGATGACGGACGCACTAACGATGTTGTTCATCGTTGGCAGGGTGTCAAACATAGTAATATGTCTGCTGCGTTCGAAACGACGAACAATATTTTGAAACTGAACGTTGTCAACGATCAACGATTTTCGCTATTTTTAAGATTGTTTGGAGTCGCTCATAGGTGTCACACGCAACGACGTCGCTAACATCGACAGAAGTGCGTCACGAAAACTGTGACCCCGACGACATACAGTACAGACCAAAAGTTTGGACACACCTTCTCATTCAAAGAGTTTTCTTTATTTTCAGGACTCTGAAAATTGTAGATTCACATTGAAGGCATCAAAACTATGAATTAAAACATGTGGAATGAAATACTTATTTTCAGTGGTTTCACACTTTTTTATGTCTTCTATTCTAGGTTCTTCAAAGTAGCCACCTTTTGCTTTCATTACTAATTTGCACACTCTTGGCATTATCTTGATGAGCTTCAAGAGGTAGTCACCGGAAATGGTTTTCCAACAGTCTTGAAGGAGTTCCCAGAGATGCTTAGCACTTGTTGGCCCTTTTGCCTTCACTCTGCGGTCCAGCTCACCCCAAACCATCTCGATTGGGTTCAGGTCTGGTGATTGTGGAGACTAGGTCATCTGGCGTAGCACCTCATCACTCTCCTTCTTAGTCAAATAGCCCTTACACAGCCTGGAGGTGTGTTTGGGGTCATTGTCCTGTTGAAAAATAAATGATAGTCCAACTAAACGCAAACTGGATGGAATAGCACGCAGCTGCAAGATGCTGTGGTAGCCATGCTGGTTCTGTATGCCTTCAATTTTGAATAAATCCCCAACAGTGTCACCAGCAAAGCACCCCCACACCATAACACCTCCTCCTCCATGCTTCACAGTGGGAACCAGCCATGTAGAGTCCATCCTTTCACCTTTTCTACAAAGACACAGTGGTTGGATCTAAAGATCTCAAATTTGGACTCATCAGACCCAAGCAAAGATTTCCACTGGTCTAATGTCCATTCCTTGTGTTCTTTAGCCCAAACAAGTCTCTTCTGCTTGTTGCCTGTCCTTAGCAGTGGTTTCCTAGCAGCTATTTTACCATGAAGGCCTGCTGCACAAAGTCTCCTCTTAACAGTTGTTGTAGAGATACGAAGGTGTGTCCAAACTTTTGGTCTGTACTGTATCGTCAGATAAATCTTAGTGTGTAACAGGGCCTTAAGGCTGAGTTCACATATCCTGTAGCCAATCGTTAGTATGGGTCCATTACAGATCCATTGGCAATAAAGTTCTGCGAATACAACTTTTTTTTTGTCCGTTGTTAAATAACGGATGTCGGCCGGATCAATTATTAACATGTGGAGTCTATGGAGAATGGATCAGTTATCATTTTGATATTTAGCCATCCGTTGTATTCTTATCGGATACGTTACAAATGGAAGATAAACATCAATCCGTTAACGGATCCGTTGTCCATAGACTCCCATGTTAAAACAAAAAACTGGATCCAGCAAAAATGTTTCCCAATGGATCCATACAGGATCTATTCTAACGGATAACTACAGGACATGTGAACTTAGCCTAACAAACATCACAGCAAAACGTCCATATAATTGGAATCCCATATAAATATATTTCAAAATGTAGGGTAAGGCCATGTGCGCACGTTGCGTTCTGTACCTTGCAGAAATGAACGCATCCTCTGGCAGAATTTGTCATTGTCAAATTTGTTTTTTACCACATAAACGCAGGAAATACGCATGCGTTTTTATGGCGTTTTTGCCGCGTTTTACATGCACTTTCAGTGCTTAAATTGAGATGCGTTTTCAATACAAATACACAAATAAATAAAGTTTGAACATTCAAACAGTAAGAAAAAAATGAAAAGAAAAAAAATTAAAAATTACCTTTAAATCATACACTATAATGAAATTGTACCGAAAATGATTATTGAGATTTAGTAAGTATGTTCCAAATAAAAGTATTGTTTTACTCATTTTTTAAAGTAGGAATGATGTGAGGCAAATGGAAACCACTTGACCTCACTATAATGCCTAAAACGCATGCTTAGATTTTGTTAAGAAAGCATGCATTTAGCATCAAAAAAAGCATGTAAAACGCAAGAAATTTCTATAAGGATGCGTTTTGATAATTATCATTGACATCAATGTTAGCAAAACACAGCCAAAATGGTAAAAACAATTGACATGTTGCTTCTTCAAATGCAGAGATTTTGACAAATTTTTGTCACAAAAAACGCAGCGTTTTTGGACGCATAGTGCGCACACAATATGCCCATTTTTCATAACTTTGCTTGGAAATCAAAACGCATGAATTTGTTGCATTAAAACGCTGCAGAAACGCATGAAAAAACGCAACGTGCGCACATGGTCTAAACCTAGCCGAAATCTGTGCCAGAAAAATGGATTAACCAAGAAGCAGCGATATTGAATATCTAATTTCTTTACAGAAGACTAAAAAGTTTATGGATAAAATTAGAAACCAAATGAGAAGAACAAGAGGAGGAAGTAGCTAGGCATCATATAGAAGAAAAGTAGAATTCATGTATGAAAAGAAAAACCAAAAGAACAGAGTGTAGATGAGACCCTCTCACATGCTTCTTAAAGAGAAATATATCTCAGAAAAAGGACATTTTTGTGTACTCACCGTAAAATGTCTTTCTTGGAGCCTTTTATTGGGGGACACAGACATTGGGTTATATGGGGTCTCCAGGGGAGGCGTGACACTAGGTTTGAAAAAAGTGTTAGCTCCTCCTACCACAGCATATAACCCCAGCTAGGCGGGAACTAGCTCAGATTGTTGTAAAAGCAGTAGGAGAAGGACAACCAAAACCACAAGGGTGGGAGCTGTGTCCCCCAATGAAAGGCTCCAAGAAAGACATTTTACGGTGAGTACACAAAAATGTCCTTTCCTTTCTCGCCCTTTCATTGGGGGACACAGACATTGGGACGTCCAAAAGCAGTCCCTGGGTGGGAACTGAACTATTAACAGTGTAGAACATCAGCCTAAGAGCTGACTAACAACTGCAACTGCAGGGAACACATAACAAACACTGTAAAAAAAACTGAGCAGTGGCCACTTATAAATGGGCCACTGCCGCCTGAAGGACTTGTTTTCCAAGAGCAGCATACGCGGAGGCATGCGTATGCACTCTGTAGAATTTTGTAAACGTGTGCACACTGGACCAGGTAGTGGCCTTGCAAAGTTGGGCCGCCGATGCCTGATGGCGGATAGCCCAGGAGGCACCCACTGCTCGTGTAGAGTGGGCCTGCACAGATTGAGGGGGAACGACACCTCGTGCTTTGTAAGTTTCACAGATGACAGTCCTGATCCATCGAGAAATCGTGGATTTGGAGCCCGGTCGCCCTTTTTGTGTCCTTCTGAGAGGACGAAAAGGGCATCAGACTTGCGCAACGGCGCTGTTCTGGAGATGTAGATCCGCAGAGCTCTAACAAGATCGAGAGTGTGAAGGGCTTTCTCAAGCGACTAAAAAGGCAACTTTCCAAGACAGCCGTTGAAGAGAGATTTCTCTCAAGGGTTCGAAAGGAGGAAGCTGAAGAGCTCTGAGAACCAAATTCAGATCCCAGGGATCTAAGGGGTGACGATAAGGGGGGACCAAATGCGCCACCCCTTGAAGAAAGGTACGGACCTGAGGGCGAGAAGCCAGCTGCTTCTGGAAAAAAATTGCAAGGCAGAAACTTGTCCTTTAAGGGTATTGAGAGCAAGACCCAAGTCCATACCGTCTTGCAAAAAGGCAAGAACATTAGGGATTGAAAAGGTAAGGGGCGACCGATTATGACGGTCACACCAGGACAGATAGGTCTTCCAGGATCTGTGATAAATGCTGGCGGAGGAAGGCTTGCGAGCATTAAGCATGGTATGAACTACCCTGGAAGAAAGACGCGACTTGGCTAGAATCAAGGATTCAAGCGCCACGCCGTCAAATGCAGCTGTGCTGTATTCTGGTGGAATATTGGACCTTGCGACAGAAGATCCGGGTGGACGCCAGCGAGTGTCGCCGAGAAGGTGGAGGAGCTCTGGAAACCAGGCTCTTCTGGGCCAGTCCGGGGCCACGAGGATCACCGGGATTCCCTCCGCTTTGATTTTCTTGATTACTCTCGGAATGAGAGGGAACGGAAGGAAAACGTATGGCAGGCGAAACTGCGACCATGGGAGGACTAGAGTGTCAGAGCCGAGCGCTAGCGGGTCTCTCGACCGGGATACGAAGGGATGTACTTTGGCGTTTAGCCGAGACGCCATGAGGTCCACATCTGGGAGCTTCCAACGAAGAGTGATCTGTTGGAACACCTCGTCATGGAGGGACTATTCCCCTGCCGCTAGACCTTGCCTGCTGAGAAAGTCTGCGGCCCAGTTGTCTATCCCCGGAATATGGACAGCTGAAATAATGGGAATGTGCATCTCTGCCCAAAGAAGAATCCTGGAGACTTCCTTTCATCGCTGCCCTGCTGCGAGTTCCTCCCTGACGGTTGACGTAAGCCACAGCCGTGGCATTGTCTGACTGGATCCGAACCGGGAGGCCCAGAAGCAAGGGTTGAAAGGTCTGAAGGGCCAGAAATATGGCCCTGATCTCCAGAACATTGATATGAAGAGATCGCTCGGGGTGAGACCAGCGTCCGTGAGCAGTGTGTTGGAGAAACACCGCCCCCCAGCCTAACAGGCTGGCATCTGTCGTGACTACGTGCCAGTGGACAGGAAGGACTTCCCCTGAGATAGGGATGAGACCTGAGTCCACCAGACGAGGGAGCTGAGGGCAGTCCGAGATAAGCGGACTGACCGGTCTAGAGAGGCTGGATTCTTGTCCCAATAGGACAGAAGATCCAATTGCAGAGGGTGCAAATGGAATTGGGCAAACGACACGGCTCCCATGACTGCTACCATCTTGCCTAACACGCTCATCCCTCTCCGGAGGGATGTGTAACGGCGGGAGCGGAGGGATTGGGCGGCCCGGATCAGGGAAGACCTCATCTCTTCTGGAAGAAAATCTCCGGGCCTGAACCGTGTCTATCAGCATACCTAAAAGGGTAATGCGCTGATGAGGAATGAGGGATGACTTGTTGAAGTTGAGAAGCCACCCTGGTCTTGAGAGCGTGTCTGGGCAAATTTGCACGCTTTCTGAGCAAACTTGAAGAGAGCTCCCTTTGATAAGTAGGTCGTCCAAATAGGAAACGACCAGGACGCCTCTGTAAAATGGACATGACGGCTGCCATGACCTTTGTGAAGACCCAAGGCGCAGTAGCCAGTCCAAAGGGAAGGGCCCTGAATTGGAAATGACGGTGTCCTACGGAAAAACGAAGGAACCATTGATGCGATACACATATGGGAATGTGTAAATAAGCATCTTGAATGTCTATGGAAGCTAGGAATTCTCCCGGTTCCATAGCAGCTAGTACGGCTCGCAATGATTCCATTTGGAAGGTCCGAATCCGTACGGACCTGTTTAGCCTTTTGAGGTCCAGGATAGGACGGACAAAGCCATCTTTTTTGGGGACGACAAAGAGGTTTGAATAGAAACCTTTGCCGCGCTGTTCCAGGGGCACTGGAATGATAACGTTTGCTTTTTGCACAGAGGCTATGGCCTGACATAAGACCTGGCTTTGCGTTGTGGACTTTGGAAGCTGAGAACGCAGAAACCTGTTGGCCGGTAGGGAATGGAAATCGATCTTGTAATCTGAGGTGACGATTTCTCAAACCCAAGCATCGTGAGTATGGTCTAGCCAGATATCCCGAAAAAGCAGAAGCCGCCCTCCAACAGGAGTCGGCTCTGAGGGGTACCCGGCATCATGCTGAAGGGGCCTTCGCGGGGCGAGGTCCCTTGGGTTTAGATTGCCTGGAGTGGGAACGCCAGGAAGAGTCCCTTGAGGGACCGGATCCCCGATCTGAGCGTTGCGACGACCCTTGTGATGGGTTTTGGGGGGCGGGCCGAAAGGACTGCCTGCGCCAAGAAGACTTTTTAAATTTTTTGGATACAGGCCGCTTTTGTGGTAGAA
Organism: Anomaloglossus baeobatrachus; assembly: GCF_048569485.1. Lineage (NCBI taxonomy): Eukaryota > Metazoa > Chordata > Amphibia > Anura > Aromobatidae > Anomaloglossus > Anomaloglossus baeobatrachus. Next base: position 87,230,059 of record NC_134360.1, on the reverse strand, counting down.
TGGTACTTTTACCACCCGTCGTCTCAGATATAAGCTTGTCCAGGGATTCTCCAAACAGACGAAGACCCTGGAAGGGGAGTGTGGACAGGGATTTCTTGGAGGCACTGTCTGCGTTCCATATCTTTAGCCACAGGACTCTGTGGGCAAAAACAGCGTTGGCTGCCGTTAGGGCTGACAAACTAGCTGCATCTAGGGAGCCGTGAAGAAAATAATTAGAGGCTAGAGAGAACAAATCAAGGATCTTTAGAGCTTCTGAAGGAATATTGCAAGAGCGAAGCAACTTGCGCAAGTTCCTACTCCACACACTCATAGCTCTCGCCACCCATGTCAAGGCAAACAGGGGGCGCAGAGAGGAGCCCGAAGCCTGGAAAATAGATTTGACCGCAGCATCAACTGAGCGGTCGGACGAGTCCTTGAGAGACGCGCTGTCTGAGACAGACATAACCATGTGTTTAGCCAGCCTGGATACTGGCGGATCCACAACGGGGGGTACTGACCAGAGCTTAACCAGTTCCGATGGAAAGGGATAAGCAAATGAAGAGGAAGATTTTTTTATTAAACCTTTTATCAGGGTGATCCCACCGTTTAGATATGATTTGATGAAAAATCGGATCCTGGGCAAAGGACTTAGGAGGCTTCTTGGCTCGCTTGCTTGCCGATTGAGAAGTCGGGTCCGAAGGCTGATCAAAAATCGACAGAGTGATTGACAGCCGAAATTAATGTGTCTTCCATATGTCTAGACTCAGAAGGGACATCTGAACCAGAGTCAGAGTCTTGGGAATCGTGACTACTAAAGGTCACGGAGCCTGAGTCAGACTGATCATCGTCCGAGTCGGACGAGACATAACGGTCGCAATGGCGCCTTTTGGAGACAGCCTTTTTACGTACTGGGAACGAGACACCAGACGAAGGCGGGCTCCCCTGGGGGAGCTGAGCAGGGGGGAGGCTGTGAGAGCCTGTGGAAGGCTGGGATATCTGAGCGGCCAGGTCATCTAACCTCTTAGACATTAGAAGAGCCCAGGCAGGAATAACGTCATCAGACTGGGGTACTGCCTGGATAGTGGCCGCAGCCAAATCCACAGACTGCACGACCTCCTGGTCCGGCAGCGGAGGCTGTTGTGACACAGTAGTAGGGGCATCGCAGCCCCGGCATAGTGGATAGCTTCGGCCATTAGAAAACGAGCGTCCACAGGTGGTACATGCATAGTAGAGGTCCGTAGAGGACGCCTGGGAAGCTTTATCACCCTTGCGGTTACGCATGTCAGCAACAGTTCCACAATAAGTACAGTGAGCCTCTAGCAGTATTATAAAGGGACTGCTGTGGGTGAGGAGCTGCTAGCAGTATTATAAATGATTGCTATGCAGAGCCGGTATATACCGAGTAAAGTAGCACACCCTGTCAAACAGTCGGTATATACCTACAGGCACAGTTAGTATATACTGCTAAAAGCTGATATACACCGCCAGCCAGCCAGCAGACACACACCGCTAGAAAGACAGTGATATACTACTGAGCAGAGCGGTATATAGTGCTGCAGAATCGCAGAGCCAAGGAGGCGATCTCACCCGTGTCTGCTCCCCACATGTAATGGCGTCCAGTATTCTCTGGCAGCATGGAGGGGAGAGACGGCCCACTAGAGGGAGCGGCTTCTAGAGCAGTGGAGGGGGCGTTGCTAGAATGCAGGCCGACGCCGGGAGCTAAATTGATGATGCTTCCCTGGGATCACGGCCTGCATCGCCCCCCCCGCCACCTTTTCAGGCGGCGGTTTGGATGCAGGGGACTGACTCGTCATCTCCCTACCTGCTCCTGGCTCCGTCTGAAGACGCGTCGGTCCTGGGAAGCAGGGATCTCGGGGACGCATCTTCGGCTCAAGGCTGAAGCAGGTCCTCGGCTCTGCTTAGCCCTCTGGAGCTACCTTGGTGTGAGGTGCTTCCAAGGAGCCTGGAGGGGTACGCAGTCCCGACCACTTGGGCGCGAGGGAAGACTGACGGCTTGTGCACGCCAGGTTTCCTCTGCCCGTACACGGGGGGAACGGGGGTGGTAAGGCACCCTAGTATTGCCCCTATCAAAAATAGAATGCATAAGAAAAGAAAAACAAAATAAAAAGTAAAAATAAGCTGGCCTGAGGCACCTCTGGTGGAGCTCAGTCCAGACATGTCAGCCTCCCTGCTGACACTAGGAAAAAACTGAGCTAGTTCCCGCCTAGTTGGGGTTATATGCTGTGGGAGGAAGAGCTAACACTTTTTTCAAACCTAGTGCCACGCCTCCCCTGGAGACACCATATAACCCAATGTCTGTGTTCCCCAATGAAAAGGTGAGAAAGGAATTACATTGTTGATTATTTTTTTTTGCATTTTTTTTTCCATTTCAAAATTAAATAAAAATTAATTTGAAATAGAAATATTGCAATGCTCTGTCTTGCCACTGGGGCTTTTAAGACTTTAAAGGGATCCTGTCAGGTCCAATATCCACCCAGAATCACGAGCAGTTCTGGGTGCATATTGCTAATCCCTGCCTAACCGTCCCTGTATACACTAGCATAGATAAAGAGATCTTTAGAAAAAGTATTTCTAAAGATCTTTTACCGTATGCTAATGAGCGAGGGCACTACTCCCCTGGGCGTTAGTATGCCCATGTGGTGTACCAACATGCTAATGATTACGCAGCGTCACAGTATGACCTCACTCACCTCTCCTCTGCCATCGCGTCCGACGGGGTATTTCAGCTCAGTGCGCTTGACCCCGGAGTTTGGGTCATGCGCACTATGAAGCCGGGTGTACGCGTCCTGGCTTCAAACTGAAGTAGTGCGCATGACCCAAACTCCGGGGTCAAGCGCACTGAGCCGAAATTCAGCGTCAGACGTGATGGCGGCAGTGAGGCGAGTGAGATCATTCTGTGACGCTGCGCATTCATTAGCATGTTAGCACACACACAGGGGCCTACTAACATGCTAATGGGGGCACGTGGCAAGAGGAACTAACGCCCAGGGGACTAGGCCCCTCGCTCATTAGCATTTGGTAACAGATCTGTAGAAATACTTTTACCAAAGATCTCTTTATCTATGCTAGTGTATACAGGGACAGTTAGGCAGGGATTAGCAATATGCACCCAGAACTACTCGCGGTTCTGGGTGCATATTGGACCTGACAGGTTCCCTTTAATTTCCTGTTTCAGAAAAAAATACGATACATACAAATGATAGGACTGGAGTCTGTTCATTACGGGTAATATAAAAGTTTCCAAGGAGCCTGCGCAAATGTCATTATGAAAGAAGGAGGAGCGGAGTCAGCTGTTAGTTAGCCTACTGAGATTGGTGGATCCTGTGTTAGGAGATCTGCATTGGAATTGTTAAAGGAAGGAAGGAGTTAATGTATTCAAGTTCTTAGGGTGTGGGACTTCACTTTTGGAATAGACTTGTTCAGGGGATGTGGCTTAGCTGGGTGGACGCTGGGAGTGTTTTTACTTATTATGCAGTTACGTATGGCATCATGTAAGGAATGCCTAAATGTATGCATGACATGCCTATATTTCTGAGGACTATAAAAGATCTGATTCTCATTAAAATCATTTGGAGAGCTTTGAATATCACAGGCCTGTGTATTTCTTTAATTCTCATCGGCGCCGCAGAATGAATCCCAGAAACTTTTAGGCCCCTTTCACACGTTAGTGATTCTGGTACGTTTGTGCTTTTTTTTAAAGGTACCAGAATCACTGACATACGCAGACCCATTATAATGAATGGATCTGCTCACACGTCAGTGATTTGTCACTGCACGTGTCTCCGTGCAGCGTACCTGCGTGTGCGTGATTGCCGCACGGAGACATGTCCATTTTTTTTCTGGCATCACTGATGTCTCACGCACAATGCAGTGGTGTGATCCGTGAAACACGTGCCAGAAAAAAACGTGCTTTTAAAATAAAAATCATTTTTACTCACCCGGCGTCCAGCGATGTCCTCTGCAGCCCGTTCTCCCTGCTGCTTCTGAGCCGGCTCATTATTGTCGCGCATATTCATTATGCGCAACACAGCCGACCCGGAAGCAGCTGCTGCGGGGGTCACCGCCGGCCGGATGCTGCACCGCGGGAGCGATCAGCACCATGGACAGCGGGAGCGCGCACAGGTGAGTAGTTTTCTAAGTGCAATCACGGGCCACGGAGAACGGAGCCCGGATTGCACTTAGACAACCCACGTGTGCCGTGAATCACGGCACACGCAGGGACATGTGCGTGTTTTACACGCCAGTGAAAAACGTCACTGTTTTTCACTGACGTGTGAAACAGGCTTTAGGCTGGCTTCAGAGGCCCGTGTTTCAGGTACATGTGACATCTGTTTTTAACAAGAATGCCACACGTACCCATGTTATCCTATAGTGTACTCACACTTCCGTGTTTTCATGCGGACCGTGTGGCCCCGCTATTCCCCGCAAGCACACACGGAGACATGTCCACTTTTTCTCCGGCAGCACAGATGTCACACGGATCGCACACTGATGTGATCTGTGTGACATCAGTATGACATGAACTGTAGAAAACACTGTCTGTGAAATAAAAAGATGTTCTATGTTCACTTGTATCCAGCGGTGAGGTCTTTGGCTCTGCTGCCTCCTGCTCCTGACCGCCGCTCATTATTTTCATTGATTACCAACTGCAGTGAGGAGCTGGAAGCCAGAGCCCGGAGCATCGCTGGGGACATCGCGACAGGTGAGTATCCTGCCAGTAGTGTGTGTGCAGGGACGTCCAGATGGTCATCAAATTTCCCAATGAACTTTGAGGACACCCCTGCAACAACCGCACTACGATTCTCACGACGGTGACTTCCAGGGGTTAAATCATGCCCTTCTTGATAAGGAGACTGATGAGACTGATGAAAACTAATCTGAAGGACAAAAAGCAAAAGTTTAAAAAAAAGCCCTAGTGGCCAGTTTGAAAATGGTAAATTACTAATTTGCCTTTTTAATAAAGTGATATAAAAGAAAGAAAGAAAAAAAACGACAATTATTTCTCCTTGATAACGCTCAGCACAAAACATGCATCGGAGTCTGGAGGCAGCTTATGTTCTTTATAGGTATGGCACTCACTGATGTTGCTTATACAATCTTATATTGTCATTATGTGTCACATTAAGATATATGCACTTGTTTTATGTGGAGGGATTAATACTGTTTTTTACTTTATGAAAAAAAACCTTCCTACAACGGTTACCTAGCCGCCTGTGTATAGGTTTCAGATGTGTACCGCCCCAGCAGTGGTCGAACCGCTCGGATCCGGGTGTTGCTACTTGTGGCTCGAGGGTCTCCGGTCCCGGGGGCTCACGGTCACTCTAAAACGTGATGGGGGGTTATTTACAGGGGAATTAGATAGTTCATGACGCCACCCGTGGTGTGCGGTAATAGGGAGTACTGCCGCTGCGAGAACCCGAGGTGATGGAGTGGGGCAGCCAGATGACGTTACCCTCCACGGGTAGGGGAAGGCCCCGGGACTCTGGATGGTGGGATGGATTGCAGGGGAAGCGCAGGCTCGCGGGTAGCAGGGGCTAATCAGGTACTCACTCAGAAGGAAAGCAGACGCTGACAACATGGTAAACCAAGTCTCTGGCTGCTGCTGCCCTCTTGGGAGAGCTCGTCCGGGTTCCGTCCCCTGCAGTACTGCCTGATGGTCCGGAACCTACCTCTGTGCACAAAATTTTTGAAGTGTTCAAGTGGCCCGCAAGCTTAAAGCTGTCCAGGCCCCGCTCCCTACTATGGTTAATAAAGGAGCTTGCTCTCAGGCGCTCACGCTTGGGATTTCAGTGGGCTGCTTTGTTTGGAAAGCCCTATCCCCCTCATTGCACTAGTGCCCCCAATCTCTGAGCTTCGTGGGAACAGTCCATAAATGCCCTATCCTCCGCAGGTTGACGGGTTGCTTGAAGCCTCTCCCCAACCTAGGGTCCAGTACTGCGATGTGCTTTTGGCCCCAGACCGGCTATTGGATTGCAGCTGCCGACCATCCTCCTAGACCAGGGGTGGGGAACCTTTTTACTGCCGGGGGCCATTTGGAAAATTCTACCAACCTTCGGGGGCCGCACAAAATCATCAACTTGAAAATGACCCGGCTATAATTGGTCAAACAATTAATTAACTCACCCCTATACCCCTACTGTGGCGGCCAGAGCTGATTCTCTTTGGTGCGCTGTGATGTTTGCGTCTCACAGCTGCTTTTCCAGGTTTGTCTTTGTTTGAAGCGCAGATTGGTAAATCATATATATCACACAGGAGACACTGTACATACACACACCGCTCTGACACACTGGCCGTATACTGCACACAGCCTTGACACAGTTGTCATGTTGTACACTACCCATGACACACACTGGCCATATATAGTACACTTGCACAGGAGATACTGTATACTGCACACAGCACTCACATGCCGTATACAGCACACACACAAGCCATACACAGCACTCACACGCCGTATACAGCACACACACGCCATACACAGCACTCACACGCCGTATACAGCACACACACACAAGCCATACACAGCACTCACACGCCGTATACAGCACACACACAAGCCATACACAGTACTCACACGCCGTATACAGCACACACACAAGCCATACACAGCACTCACATGCCGTATACAGCACACACACAAGCCATACACAGCACTCACACGCCGTATACAGCACACACACAAGCCATACACAGCACTCAACAAGCCAAAAAGTTCTGCATGTAAACATGTGCACACCAGGAATTAGGTATACCAATAAACCTTACAATATGAAACTTTATTAAGTGCCAAACACAGCACACACACGCCGTATACACAGCACACACACAGCACACACGCCGTATACACAGCACACACGCCGTATACACAGCGCACACACAGCACACACACACCATATACACAGCACACACACGCCGTATACAGAGCACACACGCCGTATACACAGCACACACACAGCACACACGCCGTATACACAGCACACACGCCGTATACACAGCACACACAGCACACACACCATATACACAGCACACACAGCACACACGCCGTATACACAGCGCACACACCATATACACAGCACACACACGCCGTATACAGAGCACACACAGCACACACGCCGTATACACAGCACACACGCCGTATACACAGCACACACGCCGTATACACAGCGCACACAGCACACACACCATATACACAGCACACACGCCGTATACACAGCGCACACACAGCACACACACGCCGTATGCACAGCACACACACGCCGTATACACAGCACACACACAGCACACACGTCGTATACACAGCACACACACAGCACACATGCCGTATACACAGCACATACACAGCACACACGCCGTATACACAGCACACACGCTGTATACACAGCACACACGCTGTATACACAGCACATACACAGCACACACGCTGTATACACAGCACATACACAGCACACACGCTGTATACACAGCACACGCACATGTCGTATACACAACAGATGCTGGACACTTAAGTGACAAATACATTTGATATATGGTGGTATATATTAGATATAAACACACTTAGCGCAGATATAAGTACCTGCTGCTTAGTTGCCCTGTAAGATTAGGTGCAGCACAAGTGATGGATGCAGCAGCTCAGCTCAAGGGCTGGCTTCATTCTCGTCTTTTCTCTCCAAGAAAAGACCTGCTAGCCATGAACAGCCGAGCACAGAACGGGAGGGTGAGAGGCAGAACGCACGGCACTATACAGCCTTCTATATTCCGTGCAGGCCCCTCCCCCATCATTCTGATTCTAGCTGCAATCTCACAGGGAGGGAGCATGTAGGAGCCAGAGGGAGGAAGTCCCACCCCCAGTGCTGTCTGCCGGCAATAGACAAGATGAGCGGCTGCCCGAGCACCACAGCCACCGGGAATCTGCTCCAGTGCCCCGGGGGCCACAGAAAAGGTCATTGCGGGCCGCATACGGCCCGCGGGCCGGAGGTTCCCCACCCCTGTCCTAGACTAAGCCAGCACCCAGTCCCAATATCCCGCGACCGGGTCTCCGTCTCCTCCGGGTCCAGACCACAGTCTGCAGCCCAATCTACTTCTCCCCTGGGAGCTCCAACTCCCAGCTTCCTCCTAGCGCCTCACTGCTCGAGGACTACTACTCAACTCACTTGTCACCTCCCTGCCTGACCCCTAAGTGGGTGGCCCTATTCCAGCTTAGCAGCCCACTGGTGTGCCTGACAGGGTGTGATGCGAGGTGTGATTAGGATTTTTAGATGCTGATGGAGGCAGTGCCGCAAGCTGGGAACCCAGAACCAAGCGGGGGTTGAGTCCTGCACTGGGAGATAAAGAGCGTGCCGTACCCTGTGACGACCTGACTAGTCCAGGAGCGGTGTGTATATATTTATTATAGTCCTACTCATTATTGGCATCCATGAAGCTTAAGTACATAATATGGACTAGCTCCTGAGAAAAATGAATCACAAGAAACAGCTTTTTTTGTATTGAGTACTCGTGTTAAAAATACAAAAGAGCAAAATTAAAAACAGTTTCAAACAAAAATACAATGTGAGGGAAAAATAGAAAAAAAACTAAACCTTGCTGTGACACTGGTATTGGTATCTTTACATTAAAGAAGTATGGAAACACATTTTGACTCACTTGTGGTAAATCACAAATGATAATGACCTGTGAGAAGAATTAGCCAATGAATGAGGACTTCATAGTTTTATAAAGCCAAAGTAAGCTGTCACAATGGTGAAGAAAAAAGGAGCTGTCTGAGGACATCAGAACTGTTATTAGCAAACACAAGACTTCCAAGGGTATAAAGCCATCTCCAAAGACCTTGGTATCCCAGTTTCAACAGTACATAATGTTAAGACGTTTGCCTAGCATGGAACAGTCAAGAACCTCCCTGGAGGGGGGGGGGGGAATGAGGAAGAGTGACACAAAACTTCTTCGAAGGTTAGTGTGAATGGTGTAAAAAAAAAAAAAAAAAAAAACACCACGTCAAACATCCAAAGACCTGTAGGCCAACCTGCAACAGTCTGAGGTCATAGTTTTAGCAAGTATCATATGCACACACTAGACCAAGCAGAGCTTTATGGGCAAAGAACAAAAAGGAAGAAACCATTGCTGATGAAAAGACATAAAAAGAACAGTTGATCTTTGCCAAAGAGTACCTTGACAAACCACAATCCTTTTAGGAAAATGTTCTGTGGACAGAATAAACCAAAATAGACTTTTTTGGCAATGCAAAGCAACAGTTTGTTTACAGACAGCGTAATGAAGCTTATAAAGAAAAGAACACCCTACCAACAGTTAAGCATGGTAGACGATCCATAATGCAGTGGGGTTGTTTTGCCTTGTCTGGTACTGGAAGATTTGTCTATCACAGGAATATGAAATGAGAGAATTAGCAAGAGATTTTAGAGCGAAATGTCCTACCTAGTGTAATAAAACTTGGTTTGAGTTGAAGTTCATGGGTCTTCAAGCAAGATGACCCAAAGCACACATTCAAAAGTACACAGGAACAGTTGAAAAGGAAAATATGAACTACAGTAGAACCTCGGTTTACGAGGAATTTGGTGTGTGAGTATTTCGCTATAGGAGAAAAGCTTGCTGTAAATTTGTAACTCAGTTTACGAGCAAGCTTTGGTGTACAAGCAAATACTGCAGGCACTTCCGGTTCTGTACTTTCACTGCGCTCTGAGCTGCTCTAGCAGTCTGCACAAACACACATTATGCTCACCTTACCTTCCGTTCCCTCGCCGGCCTCCTGGTTCTTGTAGTCCACCGGTACAGGATGTGTATAGGGTAACCATTGCGATGAAGGAGTAACCTCCGCTGTCAGCCACTTCTCAAAGGCAGCGCGCTGATCAGAGGCAAGCGGCTCCTGCCTTTGACGTCAACGCTCTGGCATTGGTCGCGATGGTTACCCGATACACATCCTGTACCGACGAACTACAAGAACCGGGAGGCCGGCAATGGAACGGATGTTAAGGTGAGCATAGTGTGTGTGTGTGTGTGTGTGTGTGTGTGTGTGTGTGTAAGTAATGGCACAATAGGGGACCAGGATGGGACATTGCACAAGTTGTGGAACGAATATTTTTCTTTGCTAGACGAGTAACTCTGTTTACAAGCACACTCCCAGAACTGATTGTTCTGGTAAACCAAGTTTCCACTGTATTTTAAAATAGACAGCAATGAGTCCTAACCTCAGTCCCATTGAAAATCTTTGGGGTGAGCTGAAATCTGCCATTGGGAAGGAAAAAAAACAAAAAAAAAAAAAAAAACAAAAAACCCAGAAACTATAGTACGTAGTAAGTATAGTTCTCCTGATTAGATAAATCACTTACCTCCAGTGTAGGGCACTACAGTAGCTTAGGCAACAATGGTTGCAAACACTGGCAACTGTCAAGGAGTGGTCGTAACCATATGGGGTATCTAAAGCTACTGCATTTCCCTGCACATGAGGTAAGCAACATAGATAATCAGGAGAACTATACTACATTTCTTATTGGGGGATAATAATATTATATTATTATTATTATTATTAATAATAATAAATAAAATACAAAATAATCCTACTACATATTGTGATAGAATCTTTGAGACAGGAATATTAAAAAAGGATATTCTTGTAAAATATTAAATATCCAGAAAAGATTTAAAAATTTTAGTTTTGCAAAAATTCCGATTTCAGGAGGTGAAATGAGAAAAAAAAATAATAAATAAATAAATCTAAAAAGGCAATGTCCCTTTCAGAGTCAATTACTCAAAAAACAATGAAATTAAACCCACAAAACACAGATTAATATCATGCTTTTAATACAAACTTAAAAAACTTTGGAACAATATAAACTGTACACCTGAAAATTAAACACTCCATTAGGCCATCAAATATTGCACAATGTTCCAAAACAAATTACACAAAAGGAATTTTTTTTTTAAATTTTTATTTTTTCAGTAAATAAAACTAAAAATTTTCCCCAGCCCACCCATCGACCTGCGTTAAACAAAAAAAGTAAAACAAAACCTGTTATAGTTTCAACATTAATAAGTCAATATATTGATTTTTTTAATATAAAGATTATATCTATCTTTAAATTTGCATTTCTGTACAAGATTAGACACTGTATCCGCTTTGAGAAGAGGCAGTTTTTTTGTGTTTTGTTTTTTTTTTAGCATTTTACTTTTTTGAAAAAATATTTTAATCCTTGGGATTTTTTTTGTTTTCCTTAAGGAAAAAAAAAAAACCTGAACAGAAGTGTAGCTTAAACGTACATTAGAAATATATATTTAGAATATATTTCTCTCACATTTTACAAACGTAGCAAATTTTTTTTTTTTTGTTTCCTATATTTTTTCATTTTTGTTTTATAAATGCAAATAAAAACTAAAGAAACACATAAGTACTAGTGTTGTATTACAAAAAAGGAGAAAAAGGACAATGCAATGTAGCAACCTGAATATTACAATTTGATTGAAAATTTCAGTAGCTGAAGAGCCCCTCTGCTAATGAAATAAATAGTATATGTGGGCCAAGTCTAAAAAGGACCGTTACTCATCCAAGGGCCACTTTTCACATTCTTTTTTTAAAGTACAAAGCAGTTTGTTCCAGAGATTGGGTTGACAGAGCGTGCTAAATTTGGAAAATAAAAAAGGGTTACAAAAGGCTTTACTGGGTTTTCTAAACTTGACAAGTTTGCACATCACTGGAATCAGGGTCTCCGTCTTCTGCTCTCAGATGGGGTAACAAAAACCTGCTGACATTTTTTTAAAAATGTTAGTATTTTTTTTTTCCAATATTTTTTTAAAGTTTATTTTCCTAAGGGAGATGTATTTTACTCGCATGAATTCAGGAATGTCCTCTTCACCATCTGACATAGGACAGGGCCATTATCCCTTAGAAACGTTGTATATTTCAGGGCTGTTGTACTGAGAGGTAGAGTCAGGGACCAATGGGGCCTCGTGCACATATTAAAGGGATAGCTTTACAAGTGTATACAATGTTGTTGATTTTGCTACATGATTTAGGACTGCATATTTTATATCTGAAAAAAACATATTGGAAATGTTTGAAGGAAAGCCTAAATAGGGATCAGTGGGCAGATTTATTTATTTTCTTAGAAGTCAGGATTACACCTGTCAGACAAGGCTGATTTTATTGTAAAAAGAGCTGTACAGTTTCGTGGAAAACAAGACAACTTTCAGATAATAAAGATGCACTCTGAATTTTTATTTCCTACACCTGTCTAAATGTGGATGTAATGTAGTATAAGTGCAATAAAATATTTACTGATCACAGTCTTCCCTGGTTTCCAATGCTGCTCTGATTGTACTCCCGTGTCACGGAACCGAAACGCCGGCGCAGCAGTTCAGACTACACTCCATGACTCAGATTTATGAAGATCAGCGATTTTCTCAGCAGTCTTGGTAAGGGGACATGATGGGAGTCAGATTCTCCCAATTCATTAAAATTGGCATGTAGCTTAAAGGGAATCCATCACCAGTTTTTCAGCCTATAAGCTGTGGCCACCACCAGTGGGCTCTTATATACAGCATTCTAACATTCTGTATATAAAGACCCCAAGCTGCTATGTAAAAACAAAAAACCACACACTTTATAATACTCAACGGTCACGGTGTGGTGGAGTTGGGACATATGGGTGTCTCCGTTGTCCAGTACCTGCACCTCCTCTTTCGGCCATCTTGGTCCCCCATCTTAAGCCTGTGTGCATGACACGTCCTATGTCATACACACTAGCCGGTCCCGTGCATACGCACTACAATGCTTTGATCTGCCCTGCTCAGGGCAGATCAAAATGCGCCTGCGCAGGACCTCAATGCCAGCGCACGAGCATGACGAAGGACAAAGTCATGCACTACAGCTACAGAAGGACGACAAAGATGGCCGAAAGAGGTGGTGCAGGGTCCGGACAACGGAGATGCCCATATGACTATAATCCACCACAGCGCGACCGTTAAGTGTTTTTTTTTGTTTTACACAGAGGCCTGGGCTCTTATATACAGCATTCTAACATGTTGTATATAAAGAGCCCTCTGGTGGTGGCCACAGATTATAGGCTGAAAAACTGGTTACAGGTTCCCTTTAATGAATCAGATGCATCTGACGAGTGGTCTGTATCTAGCCAGAAATATTACTCCACTATGACGAAAGAACCCCCCAGCTCGTCATGAATTAATCAACCAGTTACGTTGTTTTGTCACATGATGAAACAGAAGAGGAAAGGAGTAGCGCTGGAACCTGGGGAAGAAGGCGATTTACACTTTATTGCACTTCCACATTTAGGGAATAAAAATGTAATATATATTTTTTTTTTTATTTATTTATTTCTCGAGGGTGCTTCTTTAAAAGCAGGATTTTGGGAGATCTGTAGTTTTATTTTGCATGATAAAGGCTTTAAAGCACTAATGCTGACCAGTCCGTGCTTTCTAGGAATCAATTCATCAAGTCTGAGTAAATCAAGCAATTTCCCTGGACATTGACTGCCGAGAACGCAGTGGTTTCATTTGCTTTTATACAAAACAGAAAACGAAAGGTTAAACCTGACAAAATAAAATAGGACCTTCCAGTTCTTGATTTACACAAATCTAACAAAAAGCTGTTCAGCCTTTGAAAGGGAAAGAAAAGAAAACAGTGACTCTACACTGTAAATAACACGTTTAGAAATGAAAAATTTAGGTTACCACAAACTACACTGTAAATTTATATATTTTTTTCATAATTTATAGTATTTTGATAACTTTTTTTCTTTCTAGTTTTATTCCAAAAAACTCTTAGAAAATAAAATAAATAAAATCAATTATAAACACTTTTTAAAAAATATAGATATATTATAAAATTTGTTTATATATTACTTTTCCCCAATGCCATCGTTTTGCTCAGCTGGCCTCTTTTGAACAAGGAATATTATATGCAAGTTTCAAATATATAATGTCTTCTATACAAGGAGTTAACAAAAAAAAAAAAGTTGAAATAAAAAAATAAAACTTAATATGGTATTTATACCAGAATAGTGTAATAAGTAGTTAGCTTTGTTTTTAAATACTGTTTTTTATAACACACATTCAGCTTGAAATATAAGTGCGATATAGCGTCTTAATTGCTTTGTGGAGACTTCTCCGTATCCGGGGGAAGAAAAAAAAAATAATAAAAAAAAAAAGTTGACAAATATACAGTTACAGGAACTAGTTAAAAATTATAATTTTTTTATCAATTTGAATTAGGAATACAGTGAAATCGCTGACATTCACGCCAAAATTGCAGTGAACAAAAATAGTCTTTTGGAAGGGAGGTCATCAATAAAAGAGGGCTAATACACATTGACTTGGTAGATTTTCAATTCTAACAAACCTGGGCGATTCTTAATCTTTTTTATCAATCTTTCAAAGAAGATTCACCGTCCCTTTCTAAGGCAGAGTCAAGGCTTCACTGGCATTTTCTTTTTTTGTAGTGCAAGTGCTCCATTTAACCTTGTCCGTAATTAACCGCAATATCGAGGAGAACATTATTCTACAGCACTTTTACTACCGAGAAATTAATCAAGGCTTCAATACTGCTATAATGCCACCACATTACATTCAAAAGAACCTTAACTTCAAAATAGGTAAGGAAAGAAGAACATAAAGGGAGGGGAGGTAGATAAGTGCAGTCATTTTATTTCTGTATAAGGCCGGAGTCACACTGACAAGTGACTTTGCCGAGTCTCGCATCACATCACCCCGGCACGGCCACACACCCGACAGGAGCGGGTCGGCTGCATGCATTTCTATGCAGCTGAGACGCTCCTGTCCAGAAAGTGTGCGGCTGTGCAAGCGTGACTCCAACCTAACACATAATTTCCTTGCTAGCCGATTATGCTGGGATTTTTAGTTGAGGTGCAGCTTGATGGCCACAACTCAGTCACAGGCTAAAAAAGATCCAAAAACAGAAAGTAGTATAAAAGGCTGCTATGAACACATATGAAATTATTCACAAGGCTCCGTCGACATGCGCAGAGATGATGCCTTTTCCAGATTGAAGTACCAATGTGTGGCCATTGCAAGTGGAAAAATAAATAAGGAAAATATCAAAATGTTAGACAAGCAAAGGCAGCTACAATATAAAAAGACAACGTAAATAAGAAATAGAACCCAAATAAAATGAGAGAAGAGATGTTCCTCCAGCCTGGCAGAAGGTGACACTATAAAAGACAAGTTATAATATTCCAAGCATGGCCGTCCTGCCACAGTTCTTATGATATGACCACGCAGACCAGTCATTTTCTCATTCTCTTTCGGGCATGTTGAGGAGAATTCAAAACCGAGGATTATTCTGCTGCAGCCAATTGTAAGGAATTAAAAAACTAGTTATCCACATAATTTCTATAATTATATGCTTCACACATATATTCATCTTTATGTAAAAAGGTGAGAACTTCACAAGTGTCCAGTAGCAATGCAACCCAAGTACTTTATATCCCAGTAATATCTACTTGTATTACCTTTTTTATTCAGAAAAAAAAAAAAAAAAGCTTCAACGCTTAGATCTCGAGTGAATATTTTCGGATTTTCTTCAACAACCTCAATTAGCCAGGACAACGGGCTGGAATGGCTGGCTAGGATAGGGGAGGCTGAAGTTCAATCCATCCACAAAAGGAGACTTCTCGTTAAACAGGCTGCTCCCAGTGCTGAAGGGCGAGGCAAACTGACCAGGGCTTGGAAGGTTCTGGCTCTCCCCCTCATAAAATAGCCCTGGTGGGCCGCTGAAGACAAACTCCTTGGCATTTGGAGAAAGCTGGGATGGGGGTCCCTGGGCTGGACTGAAGTTCAGCGAGTGCATTGAAAGAGATAGACCCTTGTGCTTTGCAAGATTATTGGTAGGTGATCGTGCCATGCGTTGACCTCCTTTCTTCATCTTAGTTGAGCCAAATTTGGTGGCGGCAAATGTGGCAGTAGTAAAGGTAATTGGCTGAGTGGCACGAGGGATGAACGTTGGACTTGGAGACTGATCAAAAGATGGAGATGGAGAGTTTGACAGTGAAGCCTCTTGGTTTGTGATCGGGATGAATGCTTGTGCCTCAGGATTGAAGCTGCTCTTTATCTCTTTGTCCAGCTCTGTGCTGCTCTCTATATCTTCCAAATACAACACTTTTACTGTTCCCTTCTCTCCAATTTGGTAAGACACTTCAAATGGATCAATCCAAACACTCAGTTCTTCTGGTACATTTGCCCTTACATCCTCTATATCAAGACCACTTCTGCGTGCAGCTTGCTCAACCACTGGATCCACCGTTTCGCCGATGTGAATGCAGCGATATCCAGAGCCTTTCAGTGGTTTTTCAGGGTACCAGTGCCCTTCATATTTGCCTTTTAAAAGCCGCTCCAGCTCTTCACCAAACAAATCAGCTCGTCGTCGTGGAAGCTTATTGTACAAGTACGATATAATAAAATTTAGGGCGACCTTAATCTCCAGATGCATATTCTCTGTAGACAAAAAAAAAAAAAAAATAAATAAGTTATATATTTGCATCTCTAAACTATGAAATACCAAATGTAAAACAGATAAATATATAATACACACACTAAGAAATAACGTCCATCGTGATTACCACACGCTATAACTATATGCAGCAGGCTCAGGAGCTGAGCTGATGGCCACACGCTATAACTATATGCAGCAAGCTCAGGAGCGGAGCTGATGGCCACACACTATAACTATATGCAGCAGGCTTAGGAGCGGAGCTGATGGCCACACGCTATAACTATATGCAGCAGGCTCAGGAGCTGAGCTGATGGCCACACGCTATAACTATATGCAGCAGGCTCAGGAGCTGCGCTGATGGCCACACGCTATAACTATATGCAGCAGGCTCAGGAGCTGCGCTGATGGCCACACGCTATAACTATATGCAGCAAGCTCAGGAGCTGAGCTGATGGCCACACGCTATAACTATATGCAGCAAGCTCAGGAGCTGAGCTGATGGCCACACGCTATAACTATATGCAGCAGGCTCAGGAGCTGCGCTGATGGCCACACGCTATAACTATATGCAGGAGGCTCAGGAGCTGCGCTGATGGCCACACGCTATAACTATATGCAGCAGGCTCAGGAGCTGAGCTGATGGCCACACGCTATAACTATATGCAGCAGGCTCAGGAGCTGCGCTGATGGCCACACGCTATAACTATATGCAGCAGGCTCAGGAGCTGCGCTGATGGCCACACGCTATAACTATATGCAGCAGGCTCAGGAGCTGAGCTGATGGCCACACGCTATAACTATATGCAGCAGGCTCAGGAGCTGAGCTGATGGCCACACGCTATAACTATATGCAGCAGGCTCAGGAGCGGAGCTGATGGCCACACGCTATAACTATATGCAGCAGGCTCAGGAGCGGAGCTGATGGCCACACGCTATAACTATATGCAGCAGGCTCAGGAGCTGAGCTGATGGCCACACGCTATAACTATATGCAGCAGGCTCAGGAGCTGAGCTGATGGCCACACGCTATAACTATATGCAGCAAGCTCAGGAGCGGAGCTGATGGCCACACGCTATAACTATATGCAGCAGGCTCAGGAGCGGAGCTGATGGCCACACGCTATAACTATATGCAGCAGGCTCAGGAGCTGAGCTGATGGCCACACGCTATAACTATATGCAGCAGGCTCAGGAGCGGAGCTGATGGCCACACGCTATAACTATATGCAGCAGGCTCAGGAGCGGAGCCGATGGCCACACGCTATAACTATATGCAGCAGGCTCAGGAGCGGAGCCGATGGCCACACGCTATAAACTATATGCAGTAGGCTCAGGAGCGGAGCTGATGGCCACACGCTATAACTATATGCAGCAGGCTCAGGAGCGGAGCTGATGGTCACACGCTATAACTATATGCAGCAGGCTCAGGAGCGGAGCTGATGGCCACACGCTATAACTATATGCAACAGGCTCAGGAGCGGAGCTGATGGCCACACGCTATAACTATATGCAGCAGGCTCAGGAGCGGAGCTGATGGTCACACGCTATAACTATATGCAGCAGGCTCAGGAGCGGAGCTGATGGCCACACGCTATAACTATATGCAGCAGGCTCAGGAGCGGAGCTGATGGTCACACGCTATAACTATATGCAGCAGGCTCAGGAGCGGAGCTGATGGCCACACGCTATAACTATATGCAGCAGGCTCAGGAGCTGAGCTGATGGCCACACGCTATTACTATATGCAGCAGGCTCAGGAGCTGAGCTGATGGCCACACGCTATAACTATATGCAGCAGGCTCAGGAGCGGAGCTGATGGCCACACGCTATAACTATATGCAGCAGGCTCAGGAGCTGAGCTGATGGCCACACGCTATAAACTATATGCAGCAAGCTCAGGAGCGGAGCTGATGGCCACACGCTATAACTATATGCAGTAGGCTCAGGAGCGGAGCTGATGGCCACACGCTATAACTATATGCAGCAGGCTCAGGAGCGGAGCTGATGGCCACACGCTATAACTATATGCAGCAGGCTCAGGAGCGGAGCTGATGGCCACACGCTATAAACTATATGCAGTAGGCTCAGGAGCTGAGCTGATGGCCACACGCTATAACTATATGCAGCAGGCTCAGGAGCGGAGCTGATGGCCACACGCTATAACTATATGCAGCAGGCTCAGGAGCGGAGCTGATGGCCACACGCTATAACTATATGCAGCAGGCTCAGGAGCTGAGCTGATGGCCACACGCTATAACTATATGCAGGAGGCTCAGGAGCGGAGCTGATGGCCACACGCTATAACTATATGCAGCAGGCTCAGGAGCGGAGCTGATGGCCACATACTATAACTATATGCAGCAGGCTCAGGAGCTGAGCTGATGGCCACACGCTGTAACTACAACGTTTCCCCGAAAATAAGACCGGGTCTTATACTAATTTTTTTCTTGGAAAGATGTACTAGGGTTTATTTTATATTTTCCAATAAACAATCCACATTTATTCTTGAACAAAAAAATAAATAAAATAAAACTCAAAAAACACCAAAAATCTTACACTAGGGCTTATTTTCAAGGGAAACAATATGCAGCAGGCCCATTAGCAGAGCCTGCTCTATATATTGTGGGCGCCAGCTTCATTACATACTCAGCAGTCGATGGCTAGCTCTGATCGCATCAACTTAACTCCTTAAACGCTGCCATCAAGCATATCACGGCAGTCAGTTTATGATGGCAGGGTGCTGATACGCTGCTATAGGCCTCCATGTTTACAATAGTATTATTCTTAAGAAGCCCAGTCTGTCTGCAGTTCATAAGGATAAGTGCACCAATCCATAGACACTGCGTCCTAGATGCAGTGTCACTCCTCCTGTTAAGACACGAGTTTTCATTGCAGGAGAAAGCAGCTGCCTGTGCCCACGATTGGAGTTTGGGGTACAGCGGACTGTCACAATTTTCTCCGCAAGCCTAAATGGACACGCTGCACCTCGGAAAGCTGCGCCACATGTCAGTTTATACTGCAGAGAAAAGCACAGTGAGTGGGCAGGAGATTTCTAGAAATCCCATTCACTCTGCTTGTACTGTACCATGCAGCAGTTTTGGAAGCAGGGGGGGGGGGGGGGGGGAGGGGACAAAAAAAAAAAAAAAAAAAAAAAAAACTGCGTCCAGAATGCTGCTAATCCTGATCGTGGGAACCAGGCCTACGAGACCAGAAATGTTACAAAACAATACAATACTGATTGCAAGTTAACATCCTCAATGGAAGCTATTAAGGATGGTGGGAGTGCAATTAATGCAAATTAATAAATAGAAGGGGGCTGGTTTAGCTATTGAAGTTAGTAACTCAACAAGCCCCCTTTCATTCACATAAATGGAGTGCAGAAACAAAGGAAGCACTTTCCTGTGTAGCATCAAAGCCAGAGGAGAGGTCAGAGTTGCTATATCAAGGTTGAAGCAACTCCCCTCCAATGATGTTCCAGCACTCACTCTCCCGGGGCTCACATGACATTGTTACATCACACAAACACTGCCCAATCAGCACTGGCTTCACTCGCTCCTGCTTCGGAAGTACCAAACATGAAGAGGCCAGCCGCAGCCCTGACTTCCTCTTTGATTTGTCCAAATGCAGTGAAAGCGGCGCCGATTGTTACATCACGCGAGTCCTGTGCCCAATGTCATGTGAGCCCCAGGATAGTGAATGCCAGAACAGGAGGAGAGTATAAGTGTCATTTTACCAAACATGCTGATTGAGAAGGCGTTGTCCAAGTAGTGGACAACCTCTAAGTTCATCATTAAGGATAATCCATGTCTAGCACAAGTCACAGAGCGCTACTCTAAGCGAAACACTACACATAGTGTTTCCCTGAAAATCAAAAACGAGCCCTAGCATGATTTTACAGATTTTTGGCATATGCTTAAAATATAAGCCCTACTCCAAAAATAAGCTCTCTTTACAGTCATTGCTGGTGTTAGGGGGAGGGGGGTGGGGTAGTCAGACTTCCCAATCTCTCAGGGCCCCACTCTTAGAGGCCCCAGCAGTTGTATTCCAAAGTTCAGATCGTTTAGGGACCTTTGACTTCCCAGTCATGTGACCACAGGTCTCAACTGCAGGGAGTCTAAAAGAACTGAACAGGAGACAGGCTTATATACAGGACTGGCATTAGGGGGGGTGGGCAATATCACAGGGCCCCAGGGTTTATATCCTGATGAGAACATTGCAACAGGACCTTTGTGACATCACGTGACCAAAGGTCATTGCAGGAATCTGGTGAGACAGTCGTGCATGCGCAGATTGATATTAGAGAATACATAGATATTAGATGAAGGAAAAAATAGATACACACGGTTTGGCGTTCTGTTAATGTTCCAGAATGTCATATGACCATATTTGACTAAATGTTGCTTTGCAAAAATTATTAAAAGACCCCGTCTTATTTGTGGGGATACACGGTAGTTGCAAACCTCAGTCTGAAGCGTCCTATGATAGGATGCGCCCTAGAGGCAGCTGGGAAATAATTTCTAAAATCACTTCAGTTCACAGCCTACATTAATACCACTAATGTAAAGGCGACGTACATGAAAGCTCACCCCTGTAAACTGCAAAAACCCCCTGTGCTGCACAGATCACAACCCAGCTACACCAAGAAGGCAGCAGGTCTCCATACCACACATGGTCACGCACGTCAGCCTGCCGAACAGCCCCCTTTATCAAGATGGCGGGGGGCAATAAACCAATGACAGGACGTGGGCAGTGGATATGCAGTACTGGGTAGCTGCTGCAGTGGAGACAGGTCAAACATTAATTTTAGGATTCTGATCAAAATCAGTTGTGCTCTGACAAAAACGGATTGATGAAACTTGATTAACCCCTTCACCCCTGGGCGACTTTATATTTTTGGTTTTTCCCTCTCCTTTAGAGAGCCATAACATTTTTATTTTTCCGTCAACATTGTCATATGAAGGCTTATTTTTTGTGGGACGAATTGTAGTTCTGCATGACACCATTCATTTTAGCAAATAGTGTACTGGAAAACGGGAAAAAAAAAGGTTTCCAAATGTTGAGAAATAGTGAAAAAAGTGAAATTCCCCTTTTTTTTATTCACTGTGTTCACTATAAATGGTAAGACTGATGCGCGCGTCAGTTGAGTACGAGTTCGCAGACACCAAACATGAATACTTTCACTTTCATCTAAAAAAAAAAAAAAAAAAATTAGAAGAAAAAAAAAAAAATTAGAAGAAAAAAAAAAAAATTGCGCTTTTGTCGCCATTTTCCGCGACCCGTACAGTACTCTTTTTTGGAATCTGGGACTCAGTGACTGCTTCTTTTTTTTGAGTCTTGCGTAAAGTTGAGCGAGTACCTAACTATTCGTACTCGCTATACTCATAACGGGTACTGTCTAATACTCATGTATTCTGACTTAATAGCTGTGTAATGCAAGTCAATGGGGAAAAACGTGCAAAATAACAAGTAACCCAAGTACCACACTATTCGTGTGAGTAGCGAATAGTACAACATTCAGGTTACTCTTTACTTTGCAAGTTTTTCCCCATTGACTTGCATTGCACATGCTATTCAGCACGAATATGCGAGTATTAGACAGTACTCATGAGTACAGCGAGTACAAATAGATACTCGCTCAACTCTAGTCTTGAGCTGACATTTTTAATTGCACCATTTGTGTAGATGCGATGTTTTGATCGCCTGTTATTACATTTTAAGACGTAATTTTGGCATTAAGAATTTTTTTTCTCACCACGCCATGTACCGATCAGAAAAATTGATTACAGTACCAGATGTATTTTTTTTTAATGGTTTTTATTTTCAACGTGGCAAAAAAAAAAAAAAAAAAAAAAAGAATTTCAACTTGCATTAAATAAAAAAAAATAAATAATTTTTTTCACATTATTCATTTTACTAGTCCCCCTAGAGTACTTTATGGCTACTGTAGCTGCAGCATCGCTCTTATCAGGATATCAGGAGAAATGCTCATCTCCTGCGAGTACTGGCGCTGTCGGTTTTTACAGGAAGAGAGTCATGGTAGCGTCAGGGGTAACCAGCTGACCCCGAGCTACCATGACACCACATTGGCACTCCGTGATTGCATCATGGGGCCGCTGATGGCGGTGGCAGAAAGGCACAATGTCCACCACGGCCCTAAAAAAAACAAAAAAAAAAAACGCACGGTCAGTGTGTATGATCTAAGGGGTTAACAGGCGCGGGTGTTAGCCGCACAGGTCTGCTGATCAGATCAGCAGCCATCTATGGAGAAGACCACGGGCTAGCCTCTGGAGCCTGCAGAAACCGGAGGGAGGCGACCAAGGACATACCAGTATGTCCTTGGTCGTTAACAGATTATTCATTCTGCTCTAGGACCAGGCTTTACAGATCATCAACACATACTTTGTATTGCGTATAGCAATCTTAGGAGTTGTGTGGAGCTGCTCAGCTATGGACGCTCCGAATAATTAGGATGTTGCTCAGAGAGCCAGTCTGGAACGCAGCACACTGCTGAAATGGAGGAGAGAGGATTTTTACATATCACAGGACTAAGCAGTGCATTACTAGAAGCCCCACTGGTTTTTAGCCAAGCCATTAGCTGTAAAGGTCATATACTAGCGCCACTTTGAAACCTACCAATCTCTAATGCGTCGCAGTGTTTTGCTATGGTCTATGTTGCATCTCGGTATAATTGATTTCCCACCCTTGTTACCAATGGGTGTGACTAAATTGACAGCAAATGCTTATTAAAAAGGAGTGTTCATGTACTTCAGATGATTTTCATAAATACCATACAAATGTCAAAGGCAAAGTGAGGTGCTGTGATAGATCTCAGTGGTGAGAATACCAAAATAAAAAAAAAAGGGAGTTAGAAGTACATGTGGGCCGGACTGCCCTGTGTCAGGAGGCAGTGCACATCAATATTAGACATTACAGAGAACAGTCACCAGATTTTGGCCTTCTAAACTAAAACTAGCACCTTAAGCAGCGCCCGTGCTGCACGCTATAAAGCTGCACGTCACCCCCTGACCCTCTCTGTAGCCCCAAAAATACCTTTATAAAATCTCCCGCCCTGTATGCAAATTGTCCGGTCCGATTGACGTCCTATTCTGTATTTCCTGTGCTGATTGACGTGGATGACAGCTCGGACGCCATCCATGTAGGCGATCAAAATCTCACGCCTGCGAAGACACATTCACATCTCATGCAGGCGCACTTCACTCTGCACTACTGCGGGCAGCGCCAAAAGCCTAGGTGTGCCTGCGCGAACCTGCGACTTCTCTGCGCAGGTGCGAGATTTTGCCTGGCGATACGTATGATGTCACCCGCTTGATCTGCCCGGTTTAGGGCAAAGCCAAGCACAGTAATGCGGAGGCATGAGGAAAGGTAAATTACCACCTGCACACTACAGTACTATGCTCTGTCCTCAGCAGGGCAGATCAAAGTGTGCATGCGCAGGAGCGCAATAGAGACCTCGGAATGAATGACACAGGAAGCATCATGCACACAGGGTTGGACAGGAGAACGGCAATCACACAAGGAGGTGCTGGACCGAAAGCAGCGACACCTATCGTCCAGACCGCCCCCAGGCGAGTATTATAATGGTCTTTTTTTATGTTCTAGAGAGCAGCCTGAGCCCTTATATACGGTATTCCGGAATGCTGTATATAAGGGCTCATTGGTGGTGGCCACAGCTCATAAAAGGGAAAAACCTGGTGACAGGTTCCCTTTATCACTGTGTAAACTGACATGTAGTACATTTCAAGATTCGCAACAGGTCACTTTCTCTGGAATTTTATCTGTACATTGTTACTATAAAATTGCATTTCTGCTGCAGAAACTTACCAAATAAGCATATAATCCACACAAGTCCCGTGTTTCCACCCAATATAAAACCTACTCCAAAAATAAGCCCTGCAGGATTTTTTTTTTTTAGCTTTTTTGGAGTATGCTAAAAATATAAGCCCTACACCAAAAATAAGCCCTAGTTAAGGATTATCATACTAATAGCATCCTGAAATAGGGCTTCAGCAGTCCTTTTAGGATATGTAACTTTTATTGGTGTACATTGTGTTGCTGTAAGCCCCGACTTATATAGCCACATGGCAGCTAGTTAATGGAATGAATATTCACCCTTCTTCCCGTCCATAATCACACCCACCCCCCTGTTGGTATCAGTAATTGGAACTTGTGTTAAAGGGAAAAAAAACAAAAAAAACCTCTGTGCCGGGTGTCAGTGATTCAGACTGTTTACTGGCCGAGGATCTCCGCGCAATGCTCGCACTGGCCAGTGGCTTTTCTTATATCCATGCAGCTGTGACGGTCAGGTGTAGAGGGTCGCCAAGGAGTGCGAGCATTGCGCTGAGATCTTCGGGCAATAGTACAACAGTCTGAATGAATCACTTGCGCAGCATTTACACAACTTTTGCCAACAGATTGCAGCTGGATCCGTTCTAACAAGCGGGTGATCACTGGACATGTGAACGGAGCCTTTACACTAGAAGTCCCAGGATTTTCGAGCTCCATAGGGTTCCAATGGTAGAAATGTTAAATGACCCCTCTCTGGGACTTCTAGTGTTAGAGACAACTGTGTTTCTCCATATACACCGTATTAAACGCTGTACAGGACGAGCAAAGCATATTTCTGGCTGCATTGTGCCATTGTTTTCTTCCATTTACCTGGCGATGCACCGGCCACGGGACCTAAATGATCTTTTTCTTCTGAATGGGTCAGTAAGTATCAATGGGAAACTATGAATTGAATTCATGTATAAACTTACTGTGTTGTATCCTTGATAGCTACTTTGGAATTGACCCATTTGCATAGGGTACATGGTGCAGACGGCTTACGGGCTGCCTCTGCTAAACCCGACGTTAACAGTATAATCAATACGGGATAAATGGTTGTATGGATCTGCTGTGATGTACTGGTAGTGTCGCGGCGGTTGGGGACAATTTACAAGTTATGGCAATGCCGATTGATTACTAGGTACCCCTTGCCGCATGGGCGAAACTCTGGTTACATCACAATGACCATAGATGTATGATATTGAAATAGTGATCGCAACTAATAACTGTTAGTGGGACACATGATCACTAAATAGCATTGATAGGAAAGTATGATATGTGCCTATGCATAAATCACTGTATTATATCTTCAGTCTGTAAGTGTGATCAAATTGTAAATTATCCACCATTACTGTTATCTGACCTACCCCAGCAGTCCAGTTAACCCTTTTTTGAGGACTCAATTGCTGTATCAATTTTAATATGATATAATAAAGATTATGTTTTATTCAAAATTTATGCCACGGTTGTCTGTGTATAAATATTATATAAGTGGTATTTTGGCACTTTAAAGGAGGTTGAGGAGTGACCTTAAGTTAAATGGGTCAGTAATTGTAGGAATATTTTCAATCTAAGTTACATAATTCAGAGGACATTTGCCA
Organism: Anomaloglossus baeobatrachus; assembly: GCF_048569485.1. Lineage (NCBI taxonomy): Eukaryota > Metazoa > Chordata > Amphibia > Anura > Aromobatidae > Anomaloglossus > Anomaloglossus baeobatrachus. Next base: position 87,204,145 of record NC_134360.1, on the reverse strand, counting down.
TAGACATTCTGTGCAAATATGACACTTGTTTTCCCCTCATATCTGAAGGTGAGGCCTTATGTTAGACATTACATCAGACACAATCGGAATAATATAGATATCTTAGTGGCAGCACATGTAAATGGTGTTCACATTTCAGGTTACGTGTATGGACTTTTTCCCCAACGTGCAGCACGTTTCAATTAATCTGGATTATGCTTTCAGCTCACAAGAGTCTATGGCATTTCTTTCTACTGCACCTAACAATTCAAGCAAAGTTGATGGGATTTCATGAAAACTCATTCTCACTTTGCATTTTTCCTATAGGCTTCTGTGGGGAGTCTGAAAAAAACCTATTTGTACTTTAAGAGAAAATCTGTCACCTTGTGAAAGGTGATCTACCTGCAGATATAGAGAATCTGCAGGGAGATAATGCTTAAAGGGAACCAGGATTTTCAAATATAAACCTAAAGCCAGTGCTATACTGGCACTATCAGGCTGAGTCTATACATACCTGTAGTGCTCCGCTCAGATGTTTAGGTTTTGAAACCCCAAAAAAAAAAAAAGTTGCTTTTTTTATAAAGCAAAAAAACAAAAAACAAACAAACTGTAGCTTTTTGAGTGACAGCAGCTGAGGATCAGATAATATCTGGGGGGTATTCAGAGTTATCCCCCCCTGTTAGAATTGGCATTAATATTATACAAACGATGCACTTTCCCCTTGCAGGAGCTGTGTGAGGTCATACCCATGTGACCAGAAGGGGCAGGGCCTCAACCAACAGAAAAATGTTGCTTCGTGGTATCAGCATTGTTGGCGGAGGTCCCGCCCCTTCTGGTCACATGGGTATGACCACACAGAGGTCCTGCAAGGGGAAAAAGTGAATAGTTTGTATAATATTAATGCAAAGTCTAACAGGGGGAGGGGATACCTATGAATACCCCCCCCCCAGATATTATCTGCTCCTCAGCTGCCGTCACTCAAGAAGCTACCGATTTTGTTTTAATAAAAAACGTTCGGGTTTCAAAACCTAAATATCCGAGCAGCCCACTACAGGCATGTAGTGAATCAGCCTCATAGTGCCAGTATAGCACTGGCTTTAGGCTATATACAAAAGTCCTGGTGAATGGTGCACCTTATACACTACAGTATTTTAGCCATATTGAAGAAAAAAAAAACAAAAACAAAAAACCACAACTGATTACTCAATGAAATACAATATGGCAACAAACAGGGAAAACCTGATCTGTATGGTGCATAGGGACACAAAAGGGCCAAAGTTTTTTTTGTAGAATTTTTCTGCCACTTTTGCATATGCCCATGCACGTGCCCATGATCAGGGTTCCCAGTGTTTTGGACGCAGCACGTTTCAGCTGCATTGGATGAGCTTTATACAGCCCACAGTGTAAAGTGACCTGCGGTGCGGCTTCCCGAGCCACAGCACGTCAATTCTTTGCTCCAGAGTCGCAAGCCTCCTTCATAGGGAGAACAAGACAAGAGAGCCCGAACCCTGATCGTGGGCACAAGCAGCTGCATTCTCCTGCGGAGGAGACTCGTGGCCCCCCCAGGTCAGGAGCTGCCGCGTCCAGGACACAGCGGGTCCTAATCATGGGCTCATAACCCAAGACCACAATAGAGACAAAAGAATAAAATCCAAATATTCACACATACACTTTATTAATTTTCTATTCACTTGTAAAGATGGTTACAGAATTTAACAAAAAAAAAAAAAATCCACACAAAATTAAAAATTACATGCATGAGTTCAGCCTCACTGTTCCATAGATTTGTGTGTTAAAGGGAATCTGTCAGCAGGTTTTTGCTACCCCATCTCAGAGCAGCATACTATAGGGGCAGAGATCCTGCATCCAATGATGTATCATTTAGATTACTGGATGCAGCCATTCTGACACAAACAACATTTTTAGATTTAACCTTGTAGAGAGCTTCCCCCGCCCACCCCAGGCTCTATTGATTTTGAACATAGACAGAGAGGTGTCTGAGGAAGGGGCCTCCAACTCAAAAATATTTCCCGGATTCATACATCCCTTTCCCAAGAAACTGCAAAAACCCTAGTGCACGCCCTGATCTCCCGCCTGGATTATTACAACCTCCTGCTCTGTGGCCTCCCTTCTAACAGTCTTGCACCCCTACAATCTATTCTAAACTATGCTGCCTGACTGATCCACCTGTCCCCCCCGGCTATTCTGTGGCTTCTCTCTGCCAATCCCTTCACCAGACGACTCCAGTTCAAAACCCTAACCATGTCCTACAAAGCCATCCACAACCTGTCTCCTCCCTACACCTGTGACCTAGTCTCCCGGTACTTACCTGCACATAACCTTCGATCCTCAAGATCTCCTCTCCTCCCCTGTCATCTCTTCCCACCATCGCATCCAAGATTTCTCCCGTGCCTCCCCCATACTCCGGAACTCTCTGCCACAACACATCAGACTCACCTACCTTGACAAGCTTCAAAAGTAATCTGAAGACCCACCTCTTCCTACAAGCCTACAACCTGCCGTAACCCTCAGTCTGATACCGCACAATTATCTCTACCCTTACTTACTGTATCCACATCTATCCCTTGTAGACTGAGCCCTCGCGGGCAGGGACCTCTATCCTCTTGTACCTGTCTGTCTTGTTTTATTTATGATTATTGTACTTATCCCAATTATGTGTACCCCTTTCACATGTAAAGCGCCATGGAATAAATGGCATAATAAATTGTCAAACTGCCTGGACAGAACATTGTAGTCCAAGCAATGATAAGTCCTGCTGCTTAAACATAAATTACCAACAGATTAGACCTCCACAGGACAGGTGTCCCTAAATTCTATGTTTTAACCCCTACAGCATGCTGTCTTCAGATTACATAGCATTCAAAAATAGTTTCCATCTGCTGTTAAAGGAATCTGTCAGCAGGTTTTTGCTATGTATGGTAAAATATAATTTTTAATGCTTGTGAAAGGCACACGCTGTATGGATGGCTTGTCTTATCACTACATACTGATGACTGTGGATTCCATATGGGATGGGTGGGGATCAGACATCCAGACCAATCTGATGTTTGCAGCTGCTGGATGTGAACAGTGACTGGAGCGGAGCGGCACAAGTCCATGCAATGTCCAGGAGCCGTTCTGCAGTGACCAGCAGCAGCCGCTACACAGTGAACGCAGGGAGCAGCTAAGGTGCTGGGATTCGGACCAATGACCAATCTCATTAATGACCCATCCTGTGCATAGCTCATCAATATGTTGAAACTGGACAAATTATGTATTACATATACACACACACGATTTATAGTACATAGACTACAAGAAAGCAGCAACTGGTCTACACCATTCTGCAGTAAACCTGCCAGCTGCATCTGTTAGTAGCATCTCGCAGTCATCATGGATCCAGAGATGAGTGGCCTCTTTACACAACCCCGGGCCAGTGTTCTGGGCATTGAGAGGAGCTGCGATTTCCTTACCCTCTGGGACACCAGGCTTGGCTTACGATTAGTGGTGCTGGTGACTGCCGCACCGCACAGATGGGCCCACGCCAGGGAACCTCAGGAAATTTGAGCAGCTTCGTCCATGGCCACAGAACACCGACGTGGACCGAGGTTGCAAGAAGGGATCTGTTCATCTGTAGATCCAATTAACTTCAGAGACCACTAAATAAGGTTTCTAGGGGGATTACCAATTAGAAGTCAGTCGTGCAATATCTTTTGAGTGCGAAGAAAAAAAAAATGATAGGAACAGACCAAAGATTAATATTATGGTGTTGTGTAACATGCAATAGTAGAGCATAATCAGCAGAGCTTCCAGTGTGTTACAACAGAGCTTAAGAGGGGTTGTCCAAATCTGCTATGACAGTGTGACTGCAGACTTGTGAAGCCTTATGGTACATGGCCACGATCTGGAGACCCTGCGTTCTAGACACAGCATCATCCCTCCTGTGGAGAGGTTAGTGTCCTCCAAAGGAGAACGCAGCATCCGTGCCCATTATCAGGGTTCTGGGCACTGCAGACTGTCACTTTCTCCCAGTCTCCACAAATAAATTGACATGCTGCGGCTCAGAAAGCCACATGTTAGTTTACGCTGAGGAAAGAAGCACAGTGGGCAGATTTCTAGAAACCCCATCCACGGAGCTTCTACTGTACCACAGTGTATTGGATACAGCGAAAACAAACACTGCAAACGCTGATCATGGGCACAGACCCCGACAAGCACACCCCACAAGCTGTCAGGATTCTCCAGTGGGAGAAACGGGAAGCCACATAACTACAAGTATACAATTGTCAGACTTCTGAACACATTCAGACTAGACGTGCCAAGCAAGTCTAGTCAGCATGTATGCAAACACCACTTGGGATTTTATAGTCACACTAGCAAATCCTGCAGGGCGGTGCTTGTGCTGTAAGGACTCAAGTCTCCAATCACAGAGTGACCACAGACTTCCATCTCAAACCTGTACCATCCCTTTAAAAGGGAATCTGTCAGGGGCAATATGCACCAAGAACCACGAGCAGTCCTGGGTGCATATTGCGAATCCCTGCAAACACTAGCATAAACAAAGATCTTTAGAAAAAAAATTCTAAAGATCTTTTCTCATATGCTAATAAGCACGGGGACTAGTCCTAAGGGCGGTTCTCCCCTTCGAGAGTGTGCCATATAGCATGCTTGCACGCCCCTGTAGGTGTACTAACATGCTAATGAATGCGCAGCAACGCTGCACATACCTCACTGTTCATGGCGGCCAGCAGAGTATGGAGGCGCACTAGGCATGATCCGGAGTCCTCCTCACTTCCGGTTACGTGCACTGTACCTCACTGAAGCCGGGAAGCTTACATCTGGCATCAGTTTAGTGCGCATGATAGGAAGATCAGAGCGCATCCATCCTCCGCCAGCCGCCATTAAGAGTGAGGTACGTGCGGCGTCGCTGCAAATTCATTAACATGTTAGCATGTTAGTACGTCCACAGAGGTGTGCTATGTGGGCCGACTAGCCAAGAGAAGTAACACCATTGGGACTAGTCCCTGCGCTCATTAGCATACAATATACGATCTTTAGAAATACCTTTTCCAAAGATCTCTATCTATGCTAGTGTATACAGGGACAGTTAGGCAGGGATTAGCAATGTACACAGAACTGCTTGTGGTTCTGGGTCAATATTGCACCTGACAGGATCCCTTTAAAGGGTTTATCCCTAATAACAGAGATTCACAACAATAACTGTCAGGATTGGGCTCATCCAGCATTTATTTCAGCTTCTGGAGTTAGAGAGTTGAATATTTTTTTTTAGAAGTGGGTGGAACATAATGAAAAGTATATGACCTAGAACAGACATGACAGATTAGCTATAACTCACACCACAGAGGTAGCATACGCTATACCGGAAATGTCCTCCTGTAAGTCTGGAGTATAATTTTATGACACTGGAACACGGGCGGCTGAAAGATGCGCCAAATTTAGTAAGAAGTAATCCCCGTAAGGAATCGGGCGCATCTTACTCCGGCGGGGTCAGTCTTCAGGACATAGGATTACAGGATGACCCTGAACTCGAGTGACGCTCATTTGGTGAATTATAGGCAACGGGTCTGATAGGAACAGGTCAGTCAATAGAAGGGCGACTTTATCCATAAAAATACTGATTTGGAGAGGACTGGTTATGGTGTGTGCACATGTATCTGCAGCAAAATCCGGCGTGTCAGAAAAACGTTGCGGAAAATACACACGTTTTGATATTAGAATTTTTCTCCCCCATTCAATTATTACAAGGGTTAAAAAAAAACAAAAAAAAAAACAACAAAACACACACACACACACACACACACACACACAAATTACATGATGTGAATGATCTTCCAATGATTCCGGCTTTGCATACGGCAGATCAGTTTGTAGATCCTGTCCTGGTTAATGGCCATCTTGACTTTTTTTTTTTAAAGCATATTAAAAGGGCTTTTGTCATCAAGAGTTAAAACAACAAGAAAACCCTTCTAGATGGCGGAGTCAGGCGGGTGTGTAGGAGCAGAGCCAATCACAGGGGCCGGCTGCATGGTTAAAGGGCCGGCGCAGCTGACATTAATGGCTGTTTACACATTAAACAAGGTGACAGGGAGGAGGCCAATAACCTTGTACTCTGATCTGTATTCCTAAGACTCAGACCCCATCGGTGGTGCCAGAAAATGTGAATAGGAGAAGATTTAGCAAACCATCCACATCTGTTACACAGGACCTCCATTGTAAGTGGGGTCTTCCGGACGATGATGCCCTCTAGGACGGTCAATACGAGCCCCAATCCTGTTTACACCGATGACTGATGTTGGGGCAATGAATGATCGGGGGATGTGGAGACGGGAAGATGTCTGCCTCTCCATCATCTCCTAGTGTGACATCTATAGTGCTCCATAGACCACACAACACCACAGATCTAATCCCAACCATGGCTGGGAAATGCTACAATACTATAGAAGGAGTACCCTACACAAGGTGTATCATGGAGGGGCCACCAAGCCTCACATTAATGGAGGGCAAAGGCGGGAGGGGGGGGGGGGGGGGAATCATCTGCTCCCAGCAGCCCCGGCCTCGAACATTGGACAGATGCTCCCTCTCTGGCAGCCATATTTGATTAACTGGGAAGTACAAGGTCCATTTCCAAAGTGAGCCTCCTTCTGTAGAGGCTGCTGGAGGCACTTCCACCCAGGAATGGGCTCCTCTGACCCTGCAGGAATAAGAGCTGGATAGGCCATACCCTGCAACACTCACAGCTGCTGCCCCATCACATCTCACCAGGTGAGGGGCACCTGCTGCACAATTTCTGCATATGCACAGCATTTAAAGGGACAACCCAATCCAAAGCCCCCTACATCCAGCCCCGGTGCTGCAGCTGTCCCGACATCCCCACGTCCCTCTATCGTGACAGCACTGCCCGGACTCCTTACTTGGTCAGTAGTTGTAAGTCAGAATCCGCCGGTTTGGAGTGAGAGGAGGAGTATGGCGGCTGCTCAGGCTTTTCTGGGGTCCCCTTGTGTATTTTATTGGGTGTGTATTCTTTCGGGAAGGGGGGAGTTCGCCGAGAGCGCCGGGATCCTGCAGCCTCCCTCCTCCTGGCCCAAAGTGAAGGAAGTCAGGGGAAAAGTTTCACCCTTAGCAACCCTGCGGATGAATCTACATTCACACACCCAGCGTGTTATGGCTTGGGAGAGTGGAGGTGCCGGATCTACATTCCGAGGCTCCCTGCAAGCTTAACTGTTTCATTGCTGGCTCGTTTACATAACCACGTCCAGAGATGTACAGTGCCTGAGTGAGGTGGAAGCTCTGCCCTCAGCCCGTCCACTGAGCACTCACCCCAGCTACTGCAGAAAGACTGGGGGTCTGGAGGGGCCTAGAGTCCTACTGCCACCTCACCATGTCACATCACCTTCTCATTTTTATAACTGTGCCTCCATTTTTAGTGCAGAGGCCACTATCAGTTTTGTAAAACCAATCCCAAAACAAAATCTTACCATAGGGCCATGTTCACACATCGCAGAACATTTCTGCTTCAGAAATCCGCGACAATGAATCTGCATGTGTTACTCCGGGATTTGGTGATGGATTTCAACTTTTAAAAGGGATTTAGGCCTCACATGTCGCGGAATTGTAAATCCACAGCAATTTATGGGACCATGCGAGGAAATTGGGGTCTCCAAATCTATCATAAGTCAAATATCGGGCTCCATTCAACCCTGAGAATGGAAAAAAAAACAAAACACTTTTTCTCTGGTTTTTCCATGGGTCAATGTAGATTTGGGTAAAAACATGCAAAAGAGGCAATTTGTGTAAGGGAACCTGTCAGGTCCCATATGCATTGTAACCTACAAGCAGGGTGATGTGTGGCCTAGTAACCCCTTCCTACCCATCCCTGTGTTGTAATATTGTGTAATATGAATGTATAAAAAAACTTTTTATTACTTATGTGTACCCTATGTAAAAGATCAGAGGGTCTAGCCCCCTGGGCGTCGCATCGATTCGTGGGCGTGTGCATGCTTTCCGTGGTATCACGCGCCCTGTGGGAGTGATACCATGGATTTACATGAGTGATGTCACCGACAGCTCCTTGAGATCCCGCACGTGTGTGCTTGCCATTCCCGCAGCCTTGTTATCCGTGTGTTTGCTTGACGGCTTTAGAGGCTCATCGTCGGAACTGCAGGAGTCTTCTGAGCATGCGCAGAGCGCGTCTGAAGCCAGCAAGCAAGCACCCGGATAACAAGGCTGCGGGAATTGTAAGCGCACACGCGGGATCTCAAGGAGCGACAGCATGTCGCTCATGTAAATCCATGGTATGACGCCCACAGGGCGATGCGATGCCCAGGGGACTAGACCCTCTGCTTATTTACATAGGGAACATGTAAGTAATAAAATATATTTTTATACATTCATATTACACAATATTACAACACAGGGATGGGTAGGAAGGGGTTACTAGGCCACACATCACCCTGCTTGTAGGTCAGAACGCATATGGGACCTGACAGGTTCCCTTGAAATCCAAATTCATTTTTTGACAGTGCAGCCAAAATCTGCAATCTTTCTTCATCTAAAATCCATTGATGTTTTCCACATTTTTGCTAATGTAAAATACTTATTGAAATTAATGCGCAAAATCCACATGAAACAAAAAATTGCATGACGAAGATTTTAAAAAAGCAACAAACATCAATTTCCCCGTGGATTCTAAAAAACCTTTAAAACAAAACTGACGCACTTTAGACCCTGTTCACATGAGTGAATGAGAATGAATCCTATTTTCATCCAGAAAAAAACCCCACAGAGGATTTTCATCTATTTTGTCATCTGGATTCAGCCGCGTGCCGTCCGCGTGTCATCAGCAATCAAATCAAATCTAGTTTCCTATGTTAATAACGGCAATATATCTGTAATCATCGGGTTCTATTATGATCATCCGATTTATGTTTGCACTCCCATAGACTTGAACAGGTGAGTCTCATCCAAAATATCAAATATATTAGCGCATGGTGCGATTTATTTGTTTATTTTACACAGGCACTAGGTTCATGTGACAAACTAGCGGCGTATGGGCCACCTGATGCTGCAGTCCCTCAGCAGCTACATTTTGCCGCCCTCAGTAGTTGGTCGTTCTCTGAGCCGGCTGTGAAGCTGACAGCCGACTCACAGAATGTGCAGGGTGCCAGCTCCTAGTAATCAATTATAGTTGCGTCTTTTAGTTGTCAGTACAATTGACGACCTGACCACCGGCACTTCTAGGTCAGGGTAACGTCAGCAGCGTGACCAGCTCAGCTGCACCACACTGCTGACATCACTTGCCGGTGCTGCATAGGCGGTTGACAGCGTTGATGGTAAAGTGTTTTGGTGTAGCTGAAGACACCAAAGATTTATTGTAATTAGGGGAAGAGGAGAAGAAATTTGAATACATAGTAATGGGGCAGGATGGGTGCGGATACAGTATGGAGGGCGAGGGGGTATAGTATGTGGACACAGGATGAGGAGTGATGGGGCAAATGTATATGGATACAGTATGGAAAGCAAGGGGAGAATTTATGTGGCTATGGTATGAGAAGTGAGGGGGGCAATGTATGTGGAAGTGAGGGGGGTATGGATCCAGTATGAAGAGTGAGGCAGGGAATGTATGTGGACACAGTATGAGGAGCGAGGGGAGGGGATGAATGCGAACACAGTATAAGGCGTGAGGGGTATGGGTGCAGACACATTATGGGAAGGGAGGCAGGGAATGTAAGCGGACGCAATATGAGGCATGAGGGGGGAAGTGAGGGGAATGTATGTGGACACAGTAGGAGCAATGAAGGGGAAGTATTTGCGGACACCGTATGAGGAGTGAGGGGGGATGGGCACAAATACATTATGGGGAGCGAGGGGGAATGAATGGGGACACAGTATGAGGAGGGGGATGGGCACAGATACAGTATGAGGGGAATGTATGTGGACACAGTATGAGGAGTGAGGGGGATGGGCACGGACACAGTATAGCGAGCAAAGGGGGAATGTATGTGGACAAAGTGTGAGGAGTATGGGGAGATGGGCACGGACACAGTAAGAGGGGAATGTATGTGGACACAGTATGAGGAGTGAGGGGGATGGGCGCGGACACAGTATAGGGAGCGAAGGGGGAATGTATGTGGACACAGTATCAGGAGTGAGGGAAGATGGGCGTGGACACAGTATGGGGAGCAAAGGGGGGAATGTATGTGGGCACAGTATGAGGAGTGAGGGGGATGCAGATGGACATAATATGAGGAGGAGGGGAAATGTAATGTGGACACAGTATGAGAAGCGAGAGACGATGAGCTTGGAGGAAGTGAGGAGACAGGATGGGAAGTGAAAAATGTAAGGGGGCACATAATAGAGACGAGGTAATAAGGGGGGCGGTATGGAGCGGGGGCAACATGGGGGGACAGTGTGAGGCTATAGCAAGGAGAGGACAGTATGCCGTGGAGGGGGAGTGTGATTAGGGTGCACAGTATAGAGACTGGGTAGTATAAGGGGAAACACAGTGAGGGCTAATTATTTTTTCAGGGGCACAAAGCAGGGCAGATTTTTTTTTTCAGGAGTATTATAATCATTTTGCTATTTTTACGGGTATCATGTTGGGATGTGCTGCAGAAGAGTGGAGAAGATGGAAGTCTGCAGAGACTAGCTGTGGATGTGAAGAGTCATCATGGTGTCTAGACAAGATTAAGAAAAATAAGAGAACGACTCCTATCAGAGACAACATCATTAATAAGGTACCCTGATGTAAATGTTTATTTGTGATACTGATTAATTCTCCTCGGTATTATGGTAACTGTAAGGTCCACTGTCTGATAATGACTGACAACAACAACTTAGGGGTACTTCTCACATAGCGAGATCGCTTCTGAGTCACGGTTTTTGTGACGCACCAGTGACCTCATTAGCGATCTCGCTGTGTGTGACACTGAGCAGCGATCTGGCCCCTGCTGTGAGATCGCTGCTCGTTACACACAGTGCTGGTTCATTTTTTGGACGTTGCTCTCCCGCTGTGAAGCACACATCGCTGTGTGTGACAGCGAGAGAGCAACAATCTGAATGTGCAGGGAGCAGGGAGCTGGCATCTGGCAGCCTGCGGTAAGCTGTAACCAAGGTAAATATCGGGTAACCAAGCGAAGTACTCTGCTTCGTTACCCGATATTTACCTTGGTTACTAGCGTCCGCCGCTCTCACACTGTCAGTGCCGGCTCCCTGTTCCCTGCACAAGTAGCCGGAGTACACATGGGGTAAATAACCAAAGCGGTTTGCTTATTAACCCGATGTGTACTCTGGCTAGGAGTGCAGGGAGCCAGCGCTAAGCGCTGTGCGCTGGTAACCAAGGTAAATATCGGGTAACCAAGCGCTTGGATACCCGATATTTACCTTAGTTACCAAGCGCAGCATCGCTTCCACGCGTCGCTGGGGGCTGGGGGCTGGTCACTGGTCGCTGGTGAGATCTGCCTGATTGACAGATCACCAGCGACCATGTAGCGACGCACCAGCGATCCTGACCAGGTCAGCTCGCTGGTGGGATCGCTGGAGCGTCGCTAAAGTGTGACGGTACCCTTACATTATCTCCTTACCATTGTTAAGAATGTCCTGGGAGTTGTAAGTTCATGTGATACAAATGTATACAGCATGGGCTAATAAGAGCCCTCAACTCACAAGAATATAATAAAACCATCAAATTTATAAGACACCTAAGATGACAATGGGAGATAAGCAGCCCACACAAACAACCGCTAAATCAGCATAAGAGCATAGTAAAGAATAGCCAATATATACTTAAGCAGCCCAGACAATTAGTATCAATATGAACATGATGGAAAGATATACCCTAGCCCAACGCGTGTCGCTTGATAGCAAGCTTCATCAGGGAAAGATAAGGGTGTGGGCTGCTTGTATTCAGGGGTTTTGTGGCCTTTGCACCCTCACTATCATTTTTTCATATATTTCCGCTGTGCATTCTTGCCTCTTTTGCTACTACAAATCTATACAGGTCTGACCTGACATTACATTTGATGTATCATGTACTGTCGCTGGTTCTTGTGATGTATTCATGCACTGATAAGGGTTTTGATGTTTCTGTACTGATGGGGGCTAATTGGATGTATTTCAGTGCTGCTGTTGGTTCTGTTGATGAATTTCTCTACTGCTGGTGGTTCTGATTATTAATTTCTGTACTGATGGTGGTTCTTGTGATGTATTTCTGTACTGCTAGTGGTTTTGGTGATGTATTTCTTTACTGATGAGGGTTGTGATTCTGTGTTTCTGTTCTTTATGTATTTATGTATCTCTGAGGTTCTGGTGAGTGTATTCCTGTGCAGTTATTAGGTCTGATTTTGTACACATGTACTGTAACAATTTATAACTTTTCAGATTACATGACACATGGCCAATGGCTATGTTATTAAAGTAGTGTGCCATCTGAGAAGTTAAGGGTTATTATGTTTTTATTTGTTAGGAGCATTAAAGGGGTTGTCCAAGTTTGTGATGAGTCTGCCTTTACTCTATATGATTGCAGACTTCTCAATTCTCATAACGCGCGCACTGCACGTTGTCAGCGGTGAGAGTGGGAGGTCACAAAACCGCAAGTATGCGATTTACATACAGTACAGACCAAAAGTTTGAACACACCTTCTCATTCAAACAGTTTTCTTTATTTTCAGGACTCTGAAAATTGTAGATTCACATTGAAGGCATCAAAACTATGAATTAAAACATGTGGAATGAAATACTTAAAGTGTGAAACAATTGAAAATATGTCTTATATTCTAGGTTCTTCAAAGTAGCCACCTTTTGCTTTCATTACTACTTTGCACACTCTTGGCATTCTCTTGATGAGCTTCAAGAGGTAGTCATCGGAAATGGTTTTCCAACAGTCTTGAAGGAGCTCCCAGAGATGCTTAGCACTTGTTAGCCCTTTTGCCTTCACTCTGCGGTTCAGCTCACCCCAAACCATCTCGATTGGGTTCAGGTCTGGTGACTGTGAAGGCCAGGTCATCTGGCGTAGCCCCTCATCACTCTCCTTCTTAGTCAAATAGCCCTTACACAGCCTGGAGGTGTGTTTGGGGTCATTGTCCTGTTGAAAAATAAATGATGGTCCAACTAAACGCAAACCGGATGGAATAGCATATCGCTGCATGATGCTGTGGTAGGCATGCTGGTTCAGTATGCCTTCAATTTTGAATAAATTCTCAACAGTGTCACCAGCAAAGCACCCCCACACAATCACACCTCCTCCTCCATGCTTCACGGTGGGAACCAGGCATGTAGAGTCCATCCGTTCACCTTTTCTACAAAGACACGGTGGTTGGATCCAAAGATCTCAAATTTGGACTCATCAGACCAAAGCACAGATTTCCACTGGTCTAATGTCCATTCCTTGTGTTCTTTAGCCCAAACAAGTCTCTTCTGCTTGTTGCCTGTCCTTAGCAGGGGTTTCCTAGCAGCTATTTTACCATGAAGGCCTGCTGCACAAAGTCTCCTCTTAACAGATGAGAAGGTGTGTCCAAACTTTTGGACTGCTCCGTACATGAAGTCACATACCGACTAGACATGTGCTGCATTGCTCAATGAAAATGAATTGAGCAAGGAAGGACACATCTAGTCAGAATCTGGCCAGAAGTATAGCATACAAATCGCATTCTTGTGCTTATATGACCATCCACTCTCGCCACTTTCATGGGAGAATCCTAAAAGTGTGCAAAGCATGCACTGTGAGAATTCAGAAAACCTGCAGTCACCTAGAGTGGCTGCAGACTTTTGTCTCAATCGTGAACAAGCATTTTAATTATAACATTTTGCACTGTAGCATGCCTAATCCTAACAGTGTGTAATATACCCTATATACTCGAGTATAAACCGACCCAAGTACAAGCCGAGGCACCTAAATTTACCACAAAAAAATCTGGGGAAACTTATTGACTCGAGTATAAGCCTAGGGTGGGAAATGCAGCAGCTACTGCTAAATTTCAAAAATTAAAATAGATACCAATAAAATGTAATGTGCCTCATCCTTGTCCCCCCTTGTAGTATTGTGTCTCATCCTTGTGCTCTATAGTAATGTGCCCATCCTTTAGTAATTTCCTCATTTTGGTCCCCTTCTTGTGCCATATTATGCTGCTGTTCTCACACACACACACACACACACACACACACACACACACACACACGCGCGCGCACTTATTCTCACTTGTCCTCCATTCCCGCGGTGTCCTCTTAGGGTATGTTCACACATCGGGTTTTTGCTCTGCGGCACAATCCGGCGATTTGCGGTAAAAACGCATCCGTTTTTTTTGTTTTTTTGCCGCCGGGTGCGTTTTTTCCTCATAGACTTTTATTAATGCCGGATTATGCCGCATGTACTTGCGTTTGATCCGGTTTTTGCCGGATGTGGAAAAAATCGTCACTCCGGCAGCCGCACAGGACGCAGAGAGGAACACTTTTTTTTCCTGCAGTAACAAAACGCACAGCGCCGGGTGCGGCGCCGTGCATAATGAAAGTCTATGCGCCCTGGATCCAGTGGCATGCAAACGCCGGAAGCATGTACCGGATCCGGGTTTTACTTCTGAGCATGCCCAGAAGTGATAAAAAGTCATTGCTTGTCAGAAAATCAATCACTCACTCACTCACTCTCAAACTTTCTCACTCACTGACTCTCTCACTCACTGACTCACTCACTGACTCACTGACTCATTCACTCTCTCTTTCCTACTCACCGATCACGGGTGCAGCGCTGCTCGGCTGTCACACTGCTCTGGCAGCTTCTCCTGATTTGAAAATGCTGGCCGCCCATTATTCAATCTCGTATTCACTGCTTTCCCCGCCCACCGGCGCCTATGATTGGTTGCAGTCAGACACGCCCCCACGCTGAGTGACAGCTGTCTCACTGCAACCAATCACAGCCGCCGGTGTGCGGGTCTATATGTGCAGTAAAATAAATAATAAAAAAAAAACGACGTATGGTCCCCCCCCAATTTTGATACCAGCCAAGATAAAGCCACACGGCTGAGGGTTGGTATTCTCAGGATGGGAGCGCCACGTTATGGGGAGTCCCCCAGCCTAACAATATCAGCCAGCAGCCGTCCGGAATTGCCGCATCCATTAGATGCGAAAGTCCCGGGACTCTACCCGGCTCATCCCGAATTGCCCTGGTGCGGTGGCAATCGGGGTAATAAGGGGTTATCATAGCTGGCGTCTATGAGACACCCCCAATGATTAACCTGTAAGTGAAAGTAAATAAACACATACACCCAAAAAAATACTTTATTTGGAATAAAAGACAAAAAACACCCTCTTTCACCATTTTATTAAAATCCCCAAATACCCCTCCCGGTCCGACGCAATACACAGAGGTCCCACGACGATTTCAGCTCTGCTACATGAAGCTGACAGGAACGGCAGTAGAACACCACCGCTCCCGGGAGCTCCACGCAGCAACTGAAGGGAGTCGCGCTGTCATCGGGGATATCACTGAGGTAATGCCTGTCTGTGCGGTGATGATGCGTAGGAGCGTGCCTGCGTGTGCGGTGATGATGCGTGCTTGAGTGCCGGTGCATGTGCGCTGATTATGCGTGCCGGAGTGCCGGTGCATGTGCGGTGATGATGCGTGTGAGAGTGCCTGTGTGTGCGGTGATGGTGGGGGCAGTAGTGCCGGTGTATGTGCGGTGATGATGGGGTCTCTCTCTCTCAGCATTTAAAAAAAAAAATCGTTTTTTTACCGGATCCGTCGCATCCATTTTTACACAATCTGAGACGGATCCGTTGCATCAGGCACAAACTGGATTGTGCCTGATTGAAAAACTGAAGTGTGAACTTAGCCTTACCTGCTTCTTGCGGACCACAGACACATAGACCCTTCGATGATCGCAGCCGGTACACGGACCCGCCACTGCCAACATCACTCTATTTCAGTTGAATGCTTTGCGTTATCGCATAGCATTCAACTAAAGTAAAGCACTGACAGCAGACGGGGCCACCGCAAAGCATTCAACTGAAGTAAAGTGATCACGGCAGCGGTGGCCCTGTACACCGGCTGAGATCATCGAGAGGTCTATATGTCTGCTGTCTAAGAAGCAGGTAAGAGGACACTGTGGGAACGGAGGACAGGTGAGAATCATTTTTTGTGGGGACCCTCACTCAACTATAAGCCAAAGGGAAAGTTTTCAGTATAAAAAAAAATAGGCATTAGTGTCTCATCGAGAGATAATTAAAAGTACTAGATATGACAACTTAATATTATCCAAAAAATTATTTAAAAATATAAATAGCTCTTCATTAGAAAACATGGTTCTCAGAGCGAGGTTTTTACACACACAGCAAACGTGGAGATCCTTGCCATGTTTAGCTGCCCACTGCCATCAGGAACTGAAAAACTCGGCTTATATTAGGGTATATAAAGTACTTGGATGCAGCTCTGCTTGCTGGTTCCAGCAGTCATCACATGGCCACTCCACTTATGCGATTTTCATACTTACGGTCATGTGACAATTTGCTTTTCTTCCTGCTTCTTAGTTTTTCACAGAAAATTGAGAGAATTTGGAAGAGCAGCTCGTTGGCACATGACTAAGTAAGCAAATTGGATATGAGTGAGCGGTCACATGACGACTACTCAAACCCCTTGGAAAGTGTGTGTGTGTGTGTGTGTGTGTGTGTGTGTGTCTGTGTATACAGTCAGGGCCAGAAATATTTGGACAGTGACACAAGTTTTGTTATTTTAGCTGTTTACAAAAACTTGTTCAGAAATACAATTATATATATAATATGGGCTGAAAGTGCACACTCCCAGCTGCAATATGAGAGTTTTCACATCCAAATCGGAGAAAGGGTTTAGGAATCATAGCTCTGTAATGCATAGCCTCCTCTTTTTCAAGGGACCAAAAGTAATTGGACAAGGGACTCTAAGGGCTGCAATTAACTCTGAAGGCGTCTCCCTCGTTAACCTGTAATCAATGAAGTAGTTAAAAGGTCTGGGGTTGATTACAGGTGTGTGGTTTTGCATTTGGAAGCTGTTGCTGAAACCAGACAACATGCGGTCTAAGGAACTCTCAATTGAGGTGAAGCAGAACATCCTGAGGCTGAAAAAAAAGAAAAAATCCATCAGAGAGATAGCAGAAATGCTTGGAGTAGCAAAATCAACAGTCGGGTACATTCTGAGAAAAAAGGAATTGACTGGTGAGCTTGGGAACTCAAAAAGGCCTGGGCGTCCACGGATGACAACAGTGGTGGATGATCGCCGCATACTTTCTTTGGTGAAGAAGAACCCGTTCACAACATCAACTGAAGTCCAGAACACTCTCAGTGAAGTAGGTGTATCTGTCTCTAAGTCAACAGTAAAGAGAAGACTCCATGAAAGTAAATACAAAGGGTTCACATCTAGATGAAAACCAGGGTTCCAGACTTAAGGCAGTGATTGCCTCCAAAGGATTCGCAACAAAATATTGAAAATAAAAATATTTTGTTTGGGTTTGGTTTATTTGTCCAATTACTTTTGACCTCCTAAAATGTGGAGTGTTTGTAAAGAAATGTGTACAATTCCTACAATTTCTATCAGATATTTTTGTTCAAACCTTCAAATTAAACGTTACAATCTGCACTTGAATTCTGTTGTAGAGATTTCATTTCAAATCCAATGTGGTGGCATGCAGAGCCCAACTCGCGAAAATTGTGTCACTGTCCAAATATTTCTGGACCTAACTGTATGTGTATATGTGTGTGTGTGTGTGTGTGTGTGTGTGTTTGTGTATACAGTACAGACCAAACGTTTGGACACACCTTCTCCTTCAAAGAGTTTGCTTTATTTTCATGACTCTGAAAATTGTAGATTCACATTGAAGGCATCAAAACTATGAATTAACACATGTGAAATGAAATACTTAACAAAAAAGTGTGAAACAACTGAAAATATGTCTTATATTCTAGGTTCTTCAAAGTAGCCATTTTTTTTTGCTTTGATTACTGCTTTGCACACTCTTGGCATTCTCTTGATGAGCTTCAAGAGGTAGTCACCAGAAACGGTTATCACTTCACAGGTGTGCCCTGTCAGGTTTAATAAGTGGGATTTCTTGCCTTATAAATGGGGTTGGGACCATCAGTTGTGTTGTGCAGAAGTCTGGTGGATACACAGCTGATAGTCCTACTGAATAGACTGTTAGCTGCTTTTTTCTTGCCATAATACAAATTCTAAGTAAAGAAAAACGAGTGGCCATCATTACTTAAAGAAATGAAGGTCAGTCAGTCCGAAAAATTGTGAAAACTTTGAAAGTGTCCCCAAGTGCAGTGGCAAAAACCATCAAACGCTACAAAGAAACTGGCTCACATGAGGACCGCCCCAGGAAAGGAAGACTAAGAGTCAACTCTGCTGCGGAAGATAAGTTTATCCGAGTCACCAGTCTCAGAAATCGCAGGTTAACAGCAGCTCAGATTAGAGACCAGGTCAATGCCACACAGAGTTCTAGCAGCAGACACATCTCTAGAACAACTGTTAAGGGGAGACTTTGTGCAGCAGGCCTTCATGGTAAAATAGCTGCTAGAAAACCACTGCTAAGGACAGGCAACAAGCAGAAGACATACTGGTACGTTCAAGGTTGTGTCCCTGCCTTTGATGCCGGCTCACACGCCAAGCCTGCATCTTTCCCTGCACATGTCAGTTGTTCTGATCAAGGAGAATAACTTCTCTTTAAGACCCTGTCTAAGGCATAAGCCACACGGCGAGAAAACGGTGCGAGTGGAGTGCGATAAAACATCGCTTTCCACTCGGACCAATTTTAGCCTGTGTGTCACCACACATGAGTGATTATTTTCTCAGCCCTAATCGGACTGAGAAAACAATCGCAGCATGCTGTGATTGTAATGCGAGACTCTTTCTCTCGCACCCATTCAAATGTACACCGGTGTACCACGAGTGCAGGGCGAGACTCGCAATAGCCGGCTACACAGGAGAGAGGGAGAAAAATCCCTCCCTCCCCTCTTCAGTGCCGGCCCACCCTCCCCCGCAGCTGAGGTCCACTCGCACAGTCGGACCTCAGTCGCAGGGACACTTGCATGACACTTGGCTCCTGCTGTGCTGCCAGCGGAGCCGAGTGTCATGCGAGGATCGCACTAGTGCCCCATGTGGCCCCGGCCTTAGCCTCTCATACAGCCAGATCAGATCTCATACTTTGCGCTGACGCGGGACAACCATCCCAAAACACAGTGCAAATTGAAATTCTTATCTGGCATAAATCCTAAGTCATATGACAAGGCACGTTAAATTGCCATTTTCCACTTTTAGGATTGCTACCTCCAGTAGGTGGCACTAGAGTTCGTCTCCTTCCTCACTGAAGAGACAATTGACACATGTCTAGACATGTCTGGACGCTGCCTGCAGAGGCTGTAAGATCTGCTTCCAAAGATTCTGCAAGTTATTTCAAATCTAAGCAACTTTGAACTACTACAGTATGATCTGATATAGCTAAAATGTCTTGTCAGTGTTTTTAACAGTCGCAATACCTTCTGTTACATTTGTGGAGAGTACATGCTTAAGCCTCAAAGACGCACCATGACAGCTCATCATGAAGCCTATGAGCTGTACTTTGGATGCAAGATTGTTGATAAAGACAATTAAATCTATTGTGCAAGATGTGCTGTTGATCTTAGGGGTACTTCTCACATAGCGAGATCGCTAGCGAGATCGCTGCTGAGTCACAGTTTTTGTGACGCACCAGTGACCTCATTAGCGATCTCGCTCTGTGTGACACTGAGCAGCGATCTGGCCCCTGCTGTGAAATCGCTGCTCGTTACACACTGCTTTGGTTCATTTTTTGGACGTTGCTCTCCCGCTGTGAAGCACACATCGCTGTGTTTGACAGCGAGAGAGCAACAATCTGAATGTGCAGGGAGCCGGCTTCTGGCAGCCTGCGGTAAGCTGTAACCAAGGTAAATATCAGGTAACCAAGCAAAGTGCTTTGCTTGGTTACCCGATATTTACCTTGGTTACTAGCGTCCGCCGCTCTCAGGCTGCCAGTGCCGGCTCCCTGCTCCCTGCACACGTAGCCGCAGTACACATCGGGTAAATAAGCAAAGCGGTTTGCTTATTAACCCGATGTGTACTCTTGCTACGAGTGCAGGGAGCCAGCGCTAAGCGGTGTGCGCTGGTAACCAAGGTAAATATCGGGTAACCAAGCGCTTGGTTACCCGATATTTACCTTAGTTACCAAGCGCAGCATTGCTTCCACGTGTCGCTGGGGGCTGGTCACTGGTTGCTGGTGAGATTTGCCTGATTGACAGCTCACCAGCGACCATGTAGCGACACACCAGCGATCCTGATCAGGTCAGATCGCTGGTGGGATCGCTGGAGCGTCGCTAAAGTGTGACGGTACCCTTAGAGGTTGGCTGAGAGGTTCTCGCAAGTCATGACGTTTGCTGTCCCAGTGATATGGTGGAAACAGAGGAATCATGTGACCGACTGTTACTTCTGTCTAACCAATGTCTCTGGTTTCTCTGCTAAGAAAAAAAATCCATTGTACATTATTATTATTTATTATTATAGCGCCATTTATTTCATGACGCTTTACATGTGAAAAGGGGTACACATAGTAGCATCAAGTACAATAAACATAAACCGTACAAGGTACAGGAGGAGAGAGGACCATGCCCGCGAAGGCTCTCAGTTTACAAGGGATGGGTGAGGATACAGTAGGTGAGGGTGGAGGTGGTCGTGCGGTGCTATAACAGACTGAGGGTTACTGCAGGTTGTAGGCTTGTCGGAAGAGGTGGGTCTTCAGGTTCCTTTTTGAAGCTCGTCAAGGTAGGCAAGAGTCTGATATGTTGTGACAGAGAGTTCCAGAGTATGGGGGATGCACAGGAGAAATCTTGGATGCGATGTGGGAAGAGTAGATGAGAGGAAAGTAGAGAAGGAGATTTTGTGAGGATCGGAGGTTCCGTGCAGCTAAGTACTGAGAGACTTGGTCACAGATGTAGGGAGAAGACAGGTTGTGGATGGCTTTGTAGGTCATGGTTAGATGTTTGAACTGGAGTCGTAGGGCAATGGGAAACCAGTGAAGGTATTGGCAGAGAGGAGAGGTCAGGGAGTAGTGGGGGGACAGGTGGATTAGTTGGACAGCATAGTTTAGAATAGATTGTAGGGGTGTGAGACTGTTAGAAGGGAGGCCACAGAGCAGGAGGTTGTAATAGTCCAAGCAAGAGATAATAAAGGACATGCACTAGGGTTTTTGCAGCTTCTTGGGAAAGGAATGTACGTATCTGGAAAATATATTTGAGTTAGAGGCAGCAGGAGGTGACAAGGGCTTGGATGTGTGGCTTGAAAGAGAGATCAGAGTCTAGAGTGTGACTGGGGAGAGTGAGCAGCCATTAACATTGATGAATAGGTCGGTTGGGGGCATTGTGAGGAAGAGGAAAGAAAACGAACTCTGTTTTGTCCATGTTCAGTTTTAGAAATTGAGCAGAGTAAAAGGATGAAATAGCAGACAATGTGGAATTTTGGTTAGTAAGGAGGAGATGGCAGGTCCAGAGAGGTAGATCTGCGTGTCATCAGCTTAGAGGTGATACTGAAAGCCGTGGGACGCTATGAGTTGTCCCAGGCCAAAGGTGTAGATGGAGAACAGCAGGGCTCCTAAAACTGAACCTTGTTGGACACCCACAGATAGAGGGCGAGATGAGGAAGTGGTGTGAGAGTGGGAGACACTGAAAGTTTGGTCGTTTAAGTATGAGGAGATCCAAGATAGCGCCAAGTCTGTGAGAGACGAGAGAATTTGTAGCAGAAGGGAATGGTCTACTGTGTCAAAGACAGAGGACAGGTCCAGGAGGAGGAGGACAGAGTAGTGTCGCTTGGCTTTGGCGGTTAGTAGTTCATTGGTGTCTTTAGTTAGGGCAGTTTCAGTGGAATGATGCAGTCAGAAGCCAGATTGTAACCAGTCAAAGATAGAGCAGAAAGAGAGAGGTTGGAGGACAATTCAAGATGAACATGCTCTTCCAGTAGTTTGAGGCATAGGGGAGAAGTGATATGGAATGATAGTTTGACACAGAGGAAGGGTCAAGGGAGGGCCTTTTGAGGATGGGTGTGATGGAGGTATGTTTAAAGCATGAAGAGAATACACCAGTTGTTAGTGAAAGGTTGAAGAGATGAGTTTGGCTTGGGATGAAGACTGTGGTGAGATTGGGGATGATGTGGGATGGGAGTGGGTCAAGCGGCCAGGTAGTGAGATGTGATCTTGAGAGTAAAGTGGAAAGATGATCTTCTGTCATGGTGGAGAAGCTGGATTTGGAGGAAGAAGGCTGAGTTGTTGTGAAGAGGGGCTGTGGTGATTGTGGGCCAAAGTTTGCTCTGATATTGTCAATTTTCTGCTTGAAAAAAAGAGGCAAAATCTTCAGCTGTGAAGAGAGGGAGGTGGTGCTGGGGGACGGAGGAGAGAGTTGAAAGTGTTGAATAGCTGTTTAGGGTTGTGAGATACAGAGGATATGAGGGACGAGAAGTAGGTTTGTTTTGCAGTACTGAGTGCAGACTTGAAAGTGGTGAGGGATGTTGGTATGTGACAAAGTGCTCGGTGGAATGAGACCTCTTCCATCTGCGCTCAGCGATCCTGTCTACTTTTAGCTATGAGACCAGTGCCAAATCCTGACACTCTTCCAGTACCAAAGCCATCAGAGACATGGAGCCTAGGGGAGGCATCCAATGAAGATGTTGTGGTCCATGGATCAGAGATGGGGAACGATGCTGATTCAGACTTTGAGCCTTGTATGTCTCATCTTCTAACACAGCCGGAACTGAATGACTTGGTCCGGGACTTAAGTTTGTCAAAAGCAAATACTATACAGTTACTGACTTCAAGACTTCAAGGATGGAACTTGCTGTCACCTAGTACAAATGTTTGTCTTTCGAAACCGCCAAGATAACGTAACAGGTTTTTTTTGTTGTTTTTTTTTTTTAACAAGTTTACAACCTGTGCTTCTGCACTGACATTGATGGGTTTTTCACAGCTTTGGTTTGTGAACATGGGCTTAAACAGTGGCGCCTCTTTATTGACTCTTCAGTGTTAAGCCTCAAGGCTGTCTTGCTACACAATGGTAATGTTCATCCTCCAATACCTGTTGGCTATGCTCCACATATGAAAGAAACATACAAGAACACAGAACTGTTGTGGAAGCACATCAAGTACAGCAACTACAACTAGAACATCTGTGGAGATTGAAAAGTAGTGGCCCTGCTGCTTGGGTTGCAGGTCGGATATACCAAGTACTGCTGTTTCATTTGTGAATGGGACAGCTGTGCTAAGCAGTCACATTACAGTAGAAGTGGGCAATCCGTAACCAGCAGAAACATGTCGCACATAAATAACGTATGGACCCAGTAGTGGTATTTCTACCTCCACGTCACATGACACCCAGGCGGATTAAAAATTATGTGAAAGCACTGAACAAGGAAGAAGAAGGTTTTCGTTATGAGGCAAATGCTCCCAAGAATAACTGATGCCATGATTAAGGAAATCTTTTTTGGTCCACAAATCTCACACATCATGAATGAGAAGTCCTTCGAAGAGCTGCTGGTTTGGCCTGAGAAAATTCCTTGGAAATCATTCAGGGATGTTTTCTACAACTTCCTTGGTGTTATGCTTGCCAAGCGAGCACAGGATTAGTGGATCCACTGGATCGAAGGTACCAATAATTGGCCTGGATGAGCTATCTAGATCGGCTACCGAGTCTTCACGAAAGCCACAGGAGGTGGCGATAGGCACACACGCTGGAAGGTTGGCAACAAAGGGCAGCCCCAGGGGATCAATCGTACCTTGGAGGCTGGCGTCACCGACACAAACGGTCTCTGGCTATAGAAGCCGCATCAGCAAATATCGTAGGAGGAGACCAGAATGGATATTTGCAGCAGCAGTGGACTTGTCATGCACTGATAGGAATCCACAACAGCACATAGCACAGTAACAGCAGCAGCAACACAAAGGAACCTGAGCACTAGCAACGTATAGAACTCGTTCGGGTATCTCTCTAAAGGGGAATGTGCCTTAAATACCTGATGCCTCTCTGGGTCAGGCCGTACAGTGCCTTGCGAAAGTATTCGGCCCCTTTGAATTTTCAACCTCTTCCCACATTTCAGACTTCAAACAAAGATAAAAAACTTTAATGTTATGATGAAGAATCAACAACAAGTGGGACACAATTGTGAAGTTGAATGAAATATATTGCTTATTTTAAATTTTTATAAAAAATAATAAACTGAAAATTGTGGCGTGCAATATTATTCAGCCCCTTTAAGTTAATACTTTGTAGTGCCACCTTTTGCTGCGATTACAGCTGCAAGTCTCTTGGGGTATGTGTCTATCAGTTTTGAACATCAAGAGACTGAAATTCTTGCCCATTCTTCCTTTGCAAACAGCTGGAGCTGAGTGAGGTTGGATGGAGAGTGTTTATGAACAGCAGTTTTCAGCTCTTTCCAAAGATTCTCGATTGGATTCAGGTCTGGACTGGGACTTGGCCATTCTAACACCTGGATACGTATATTTGTGAACCATTCCATTGTAGATTTTGCCTTATGTTTTGGATCATTGTCTTGTTGAAAGACAAATCTTCGCCCCAGTCTCAGGTCTTTTGCAGACTCCAACAGGTTTTCTTCAAGAATGGGCCTGTATTTGGCTCCATCCATCTTCTCATCAATTTTAACCATCTCCCCTGTCCCTTCTGAAGAAAAGCAGGCCCAAACCATGATGCTGCCACCACCATGTTTTACAGTGGGGATGGTGTGGTCAGGGTGATAAGCTGTGTTGCCTTTACGCCAAACATATCGTTTGGCATTGTGCCCAAAAAGTTTGTTTTGTTTTTTTTTTGTTTCATCTGACCAGAGCACCTTCTTCCACATGTTTGGTGTCTCCCAGGTGGCTTGTGGCAAACTTTAAACAAAACGTTTTATGGATATCTTTGAAAAATGGCTTTCTTCTTGCCACTCTTCCATAAAGGCCAGATTTGTGCAGAGTACGACTTATTGTTGTCCCATGGACAGACTCTCCTACCTCAGCTATTGATCTCTACAGTTCATCCAGAGTGATCATGGGCCTCTTGGCTGCATCTCTGATCAGTCATCTCCTTGTTTGAGATAACATTTTTGAGGGACAGCCAGGTCATGGTAGATTTGCAGTGGTATGATACGCCTTCCATTTCAATATGATCGCTTGCACACTGCTTCTTGGGATGATTAAAGTTGTGTAAATCTTTTAGTA
The DNA here is from genome assembly GCF_048569485.1 of Anomaloglossus baeobatrachus. Classification (NCBI taxonomy): domain Eukaryota; kingdom Metazoa; phylum Chordata; class Amphibia; order Anura; family Aromobatidae; genus Anomaloglossus; species Anomaloglossus baeobatrachus. Next base: position 87,178,928 of record NC_134360.1, on the reverse strand, counting down.
ACCAAATCCAGCTTTAAACTTCTTCACAACAGTATCACGGACCTGCCTGTTGTGTTCCATGGTCTTCATGATGCTATCTGTGCTTTAAACAGAAAACTGAGACTATCACAGAGCAGGTGCATTTATACGGAGACTTGATTACACACAGGTGGCTTATATTTATCATCATCAGTTATTTAGGACAACATTGGATCAATCAGAGATCCTCAATGAACTTCTGGAGTGAGTTTGCTGCACTGAAAGTAAAGGGGACGAATAATATTGCACGTCCCAATTTTCAGTTTATTATTTTTTACAAAAGTTTTTAAAATAAGCAATAAATGTTATGCAACTTCACAATTGTGCCCCACTTGTTGATTCTTCAACATGAAATTTTACTTTTTTATCTTTATGTCTGAAGCCTGAAATTTGGGAAAGGTTGAAAAATTCAAGTGGGCTGAATACTTCCGCAAGGCATTGTACTGGCCCTTTTAAGAAAAGGGGCGTGTCCTCCACACCCATCTAATGGGCACTCACAGAAGGCCTGTACAGGCCCTGAGAGACAGCAGCAGGAAACCTGGGCATGGAGCAGTCAGCACTGGACGGCATCCCTGGCAGGGTAGGAGGGCAGGACAGTGTGGGGACGCTGGTATGGGAGTTACACATGGCAACTATTGAGCACCAAACTACAACAACCTCCTTGAAGCTTACAAAGCGGTGAAGTGCAACATGTCATTGAAAATTAATTTTCTACATTCCATTTGGAATTCTTCCCTGAAATTCTTTGTGCAGTCAGTGATGTACATGGCAAATGGTTTCACCAAGGTATTGCCACTATAGAAAAGCGTGATCATGGCTACTGGAATCCCTTAATTCTGGCTGACTACTGCTGGATACTACACGGGATGCATCAGACATTGAGTACACATGAAAATCAGCAGCAAAACGCTTTTGGCTCACTTGACCTAATGCTGTGGGTAACATTTCAATGCTTCATAATCAGTAAAACTTTATCTCATGTTTCTTCAAATTTCTACATGATACTGAGCTCAAATTACCTCAACTTTTCAAGGAAGTAAAACATTTGAGAGATTTGTTGTTGACTGAACAGTAGATCAAGCATGTGCACTTCCTTTCCATTTAACACAGGTCTGCAGATGCCCATTCTCTGAATTGCTGGGGGTCTTAGGCCCTGTGCGCACTTACCGGATTTTTCGCGGATTTTCCGCGGATTTGCTGCATGTTTCGCTGCAGAAAATGTTCATAACATCTCTGCAGTGAATCACCAGCAAATCCTATGGAGAAAATAAATCCTGTGCGCACTGGGCAGAATTTGACAGCTGCATGTTTTGCTGCGGAAATCCCGCAGCAAAAACAAGTGCATGTCACTTCTTTTCCGCAGGTAGCTGCGGGTTTTCCCTAATCTAATGTAAAAATCACGCAGGGAACAGCTTGCGGAAAAACCGCACCAAATCCGCACCAATTCCGCACCAAATCCGCAACAAAATGCGACAATCCGCATGCGGATTTTGGTGCGGATTTGATGCGGATTTTTTCCGCAGGTGATAAGATCTTTGAGAGCCTGCGGAATTTACGCAAGGAAATTTCATTTCCCAGTGCGCACATAGCCTTAGGCTTTTTTTGGGAAGAGTTGGGGATAATGTAAAGTGCTGGAGAGGGGCAGTCGTGGGCGAGGGTCATGGCGGACCCGAACCCACCCTGGTACAGTACATACACAGGGGGCAGAGTAGAGTGGGTGTGTTACGGTTGCTGCGAGCACTGGAGACTAAGTCCAGATTTCTTACTACTGCACATGTGCGAGCGCTGGAGACTAAGTCCAGATTTCTTGCTACTGCACATGTGCGAGCGCTGGAGACTAAGTCCAGATTTCTTGCTACTGTACATGTGCGAGCGCCGGAGACTAAGTCCTATCTTGGAGCCATTGCACATGTGCGGGTGACATCATCGCTGACACGAGGTCACATGTCTCTGACACCTTCTATGCCAATTGGTCACTGGTCATGTGCTTGTGATGCCTTGCTCGGTGATAGGCCAGCATGACGTCACTCCTGTCGTTCTGGCAGCGGATTGGCTCTGGTGTCCTCCATCTTGGATGAGGCACAGAGTCTATATAAGACCCTGACACACGCCGCATGGCGCTCAGTCCTCTTGGTTCATGCATAAGAGTAGACGCTCTGTGCGCGTTCCTCTAGGCATTCCTCTGTCTATGCTAGGTGAGCGCTACCGGCAGGGTAGCGTTCTTATACCTTACAGCTTCGGCTGCTGTCCGTATCCTTACCTCTTAGGGGAGCGGACATAGGCAGGTGCCTGAGGCACATGGTCTGGCTGGGCCTTGTGGTTCGACTCGTAGGTGGACGTTGCCGCTAGGGTAACGTTCCTTATACTGCGTCTAGCAGTTGTTCGTATCCTCGCACACTAGGGGAGCGAACAGAGGTAGGAGCTTTGTGCGGCTTACGCTGCTGTTCGTCTCTTTTGCACCACTAGAAGAGCGGACCTAGGCAGGTGCCATATCTAGTGGTTCGCGTCCTCGCACACTAGTGGAGCGAACGCAGGTAGGAGCTTTGTGCGGCTTACGCTGCTGTTCGTCTCTTTTGCACCACTAGAAGAGCGGACCTAGGTAGGTGCCATTTCGCACGCATTGCCTTTGTCTCTGTGATTATTAACAGAGATCATTCCACACACCCTCCAAGTAAGGGAGGAATTGCTTTACTTACTTATTATATCCTTCTGTGAGTTAACAGAGGTATTGCACTCTGCCATAGTCTGCAGCAGAGTCTTTGCACGGTGGACCCTGACTGTCTGATACTCCTTTAGGTTATCAGACAGCCCCCCGTAACATTGTGTTAAGTGGTGTGGAGGTGGTACATGCTGACTGCTGCGCTTCGGTATCTTCATCCGACTACTCCAGCTCCCGTACATTTCCATGGGCCTCATGCCTTGTGCGCTCAGTAAGTAGACAACTACCAGGTAAAACTTGAACGATTTTACTGAACAGATGCTTTACATTTGCTTTACATTTTCTAGGACAGAGATGTCATAATTATCATCCTTCATACACATTTGCTTCTGTAACCAGCTCTTCTCTATAGAGACTGCTGTAATGGGGCGACTTATTGTCCCGCTTCTGACCCACTTCCCAACAATGGTGGTGGATCATTCAACTCCACTCACAGATGGATGGACCCACTTGCCCTCCCGCCGCAACTGCTTTCCCACAGGTACCGGCAGATGCCAGCCTAAGGTAGGGGCACCCCAACTCCTTTTACGTCTCACACACTGGACTTACACTCCATTGCAGATGAGCCCCCTTGAAATATCTTTGCTGCTTCCATCTTCTTTTCCTTTCTGTCCTGTCTCTATTCTGCTTCAACCACCTCCACCCTATTCACTCCACTCCGCTGCTTCTGACTCTGCAGGTTCTTGTCTCTTGTTGTTTCCACTACAACAGCATATCCCTATCTGCCTGTAACCGGTAGCTGCCTTTTCCTATATCTCTTTCCTGTGCTGGTGAGCCACCTTCTCAATTAACCCCCTGCTGCCCTGTCACTCCCTATCCCTCCCTTCTCACTAAGGGACTCGGCAACCAGTGACACCTGTTGGCAGCCGGCCGTATCACAGGAAAATACCATACATTAATTAAATGTAATACAAAACATACACTTCAAGGGAACCAATCACCAGGATTTTCGTATATAAGCTAACGCCAGTGCTATACTGGCACTATCAGGCTGAGTCTATACATACCTGTAGTGGTCAGCTCGGATGTTTAGGTTTTGACATCCAAAAAAGTAAAGTTTATAAAATTAGTTGCTTGTTGAGTGGCAGTTGCAGTGGAGCAGATAATATATTCATAGTTATCTCCTCCCCCTGTTATAATTAGCGTAAGTATTATACAAACGATTCACTTTGTCTGTTGCAGGAACTATGTAAGGTCATACCCATGTGACCAGAAGTGGCGGGGCCTTGGCCAACAAAGCTGGATACCAGGTCACATGGGTATGACCTCACACAGGTCCTGCAACAGAGTGAATCATTTGTATAATACTTATGCTAATTCTAACAGAGGGAGAGGTTAGCTATGAATATATTATCTGCTCCAGTGCAACTGCCACTCAACAAGCAGCTAATTTTATAAACTTTACTTTTTGGATTTCAAAATCTAAACATCCGAGTTGACCACTACAGGTATGTATAGAATCAGCCTGATAGCACCAGTATAGCACTGGCTTTAGGTTACATACGAAAATCCTGGTGATTGGTTCCCTTTCAATACCACAAGTCACCACATAGATGCGGGGGCAATAGGGCACTGGACACCCTATTAGGCTATGTGCCCACACTGCGGAAAATGCGCGGAATTTGCCGCGGATTTTTCACGGAAATTCCGCAGATTTTTCAAGAATCTGCAGCACAGCTACTCCCCAGCCATTTCTATGGCATTTGGGAACTGCTGTGCCCACGCTGCGGATTTTTCCGCAGCGAAAATAATGCAGATTTCCCTGCGGAAAAATCAGCAGCATGTCAATTATTCCTGCGGATTTCTCCGCAGGGTCCCATATACTTACCTGCCTTGATAGCAGACACCCGAGTCACTTTCTCCGTCCAGTGTACAGCAGCGCAGTGGATCCAGGTACAGGAAGGAAGAGGTGGGCGGGGCCTGCATGAGCTCCGGTCATGTGACAGCCGAAGCTAGTTCAGGCCCGCCCACCTTCTCCTGCAAACCATGACAGAGTGACACGGCCGCCGGAAAGCGACGAGCTGCATGATGGAGGTAAGTATGAGCACCCCGATCACGGCAGCACTTGTTCTGCATTGAGCATGCAGTGCCGAAGCCATGGTACTGTATCCTCAATGCAGAATGCCCGTACCATATCCGCAGGACATTCCGCAGCAGGGAAACAGACAAAAGTTGTGGTGCTGTTTCCTGGGAGCTCCTGCGGAATGTCCTGCGGATATATCCGCAGGACACTGTCCCCGTGGGCACATAGCCTTACATTATCCCAAGCTAGGTTCATGGGCTGCAGTAGTGTGCCATGTAGCCATAAGGCCTCTTTCACACGTGTGTTTTCTGTGTGATATGCGAGATAGAACACGGGGAGCATGAAACAAAAAGAAAAAGAGTATACTCAACAGGGATCACCAATGAGTCATTATATAGAAAAATACAAGAAAAACTTTATTGTGATGACATATCAAGAACACACTTTTCTCTGGCTCAGAGAGCAATCAAGACACACAACAAACCGGCATTAAAAACACTTAAAAAGCCAATCACGGCTTATATCCCCAAACACGCTGTCCCCCAACAGAATGCAAGTGTGGTATACGGGACAAAAATAAGTGCCTTTTATCAATAACTCACATCATTATACATTACCCACATATAATAGTTATTTGAACTACTAGGCAATGTGTATAATAGATTTGTAAGAATAAGCCCAAATTGGTACATACTGTACATACACAAAACCCCCTAGCGTCCGTTGCCTACTCAGTAACAGATGTTATTGTGTGACGCCCTGGCCTCTCAGGTCGTCAGAGGGTATTGTGCAATCTGCCCTTCTGTGCAATATCCACCTCCTCCTTGGTTATGGGTCCCCAACTAACTGTGTTGCCAACAGCAGTTAATCAAAGTCCTAGGTACACTCTCCATCACACCCACCAGTGGACGGCCTGAGTGGAATAGGGTTGCCCACTTAGGGGGTTGGTTAAGGGGAGGTTAGGAGTGTCAGGAGCAGTTGAGTTGAGTTCAGTGGAGTTGAAGGAGGATGTTGAAGTCAGGAGCCGGGCTCCTTGGGGCGTTTTTTCCTGCATTTTTTTAGCCCTTCCACCCATTAACTTCATTAAAAGAATGCATGGCACAAAAATTCACCAAAACTGCATGTGTTTTTTTTTGGTGATTTTGTGCCAGGAGGTGCAGAGTTTTTACAGCTTTTGAAACTGTATTTTTTTTATACTCAGTTTACGCTGAGTAAATAAGAAGCACAGTGGGCAGGAGATTTCTATCAATCCCATCCACTGTGCTAGAACTGTAAGATACATTTTTGAAGCAGTGAAAATACACCAACAAAACCTCATCATGGGAGCACAGCCTATAGCCCCCTTCATATGTGCGCATAAAAAGTGCACGTGTGTCTGCGCCGCTCCCATGCCCGCAGCAACCGGGCTGCTCGGATCCGGACCCGCTGTGTGGCTCAAGGGATGCTCCGGACCCAGGGGTCACGCGGACACGCCGAATGAAAAAGGGGGGGAAGCGTATTTGTACGACCTTGGCCGTATTCAGTTTGTGACGCCACCCACGGTGTGTGGTGAAGTGGCACACCACCGCTGCTGTTGTGGGATATCCGGGGGAGATGTAGTGGCAGCCGGATGTTAACCCCTCCGTGGGTAGGGATGGTTGCCCCAGGGCCCAGTGTCTCTGTACAGGGTATGGCGATGGCAGGGGCCTGCATGCCCGGACGTACCAGGGGATGTTTGGTTACTCACAATTAAATGACTCACACGAGTCTTTTGGTACACCAAGGTGCTGGTGGCCGGCCACCGCGACTGGTTGTACTCTGGTCCCCCACCTGGGCTGGTGGTTGCCGTCTTTCCCTCTGCACTAGTTTTGGCTGTGTGTTTGGACTTCCCGGTATGGAACACTGGAGTCCGCTCCCGGCTTTTTGTGTACCTGAGGAGCCGTGCCCGCTGACGCTGACACGTGGGTTCTATGGGCCCTGGCGGTTGCCCTATCCCTCTCTGTGGGTGGTTGTCTGCTTTTGGGACTTTGGTTGGGACAGGACCTATAATCCTGCCCTCAATCGGTCGATTAGCTAAGCTGTTGGTTCCGGTCCTAGCTTCAGGGTCCGAGTACCCCCTCTGTGCATGGTTTCCGGTCGGGTCTCCGGTGTCAGTACCGGCGGGCTCCAACCCTGTCCCGGTCCACCTCGGATCTGCTGAGCCGTTTTCCCGTCTCCTGCTGACAGAGACTACCATCTGCCACCTAGCCAAGGCACCAGGGCTCCTACCCTGGTACCGTTCAACTTGAACTTCTCTTCCGCTGGAGCTACACCTAGCTGCAGGCTCCACTCCTCTCCACTTGAACTACCACTTCATCTGAAGCTTAAATCATTGTTTTCCCGCCCCGGGCTGTCTAGACCCCTAGGTCGGCGTTTCCTAACCACCTGGTCCCGCCCACTGGTGTGCCTGTCTTGCCCTGAGGGGGGTGACTAGGGTTTCAGGTCGGCTGTATGTGACCCTGTGGGGGATGGTGTTATGCGGGGGCCTAGTGTGTGACTACCTGGTTTTGCCAGGGCATCACATGTCTTGTTCTGTTTTGACCGTGTGTACGTGTGTGTTATCGATGCAACACATACTGGACTAAAATGCATTAAAGAAATTACTGATTTTTATGTGTTAAAAATGTGCAAATGTAATAGTTTGTATAGCCTTCTATTAACCAAATAAATAGTTAAATGGAATAAACAACTTGGGATCCCCCCTATTTTTGAAAACCAGCAAAGATAAAACAGACAGCTGGGGGCTATTATTATGGTGGGAAGCTCCATGGTTATTGGGTCCTTTGCAGCCCGCAGCTGCCCCAGACGTCGCACATTAGAAGATGCTCCAATTCTAGAGCTTCACTGACACTTTCTCCTGTTCACTTTATTTAAAAAAAAATAAATCCCACAGGTCCCCCATAGTCAAGGGAATCCAATGAACAAGCATTGTTCTCACACTCCACAGACTTTGCTTACAGGCAATTCCAGGTCATGCTGCACTGTACGAAACACGACGGCTCTGAAGATCGGAGACATCAGTAATGTTACCACTCTTCAGACATTCCAGGTCACGTTGTGCTGTGCGGAACGCAACAACTCGGAAGGGCGGAGACCAGTAATGTTACCGCTCTCTAGATATTCTGGGTCACACTGTAAGGAACACAACGACTCTGAAGGTTGGAGACATCAGTAATGTTACCACTCTCCAGACGTTCCGGGTCACACTGTACGGAACGCAACGTCCCTGAAGAGTGGAGACATCAGTAATGTTACCGCTCTCCAGACGTTCCTGTTCACACTTTGCTCTGCGGAACGCAATGACTCTGAAGGTTGGAGACATCAGTAATGCTACCACTCTCCAGACGTTCCGGGTCACACTGTACGGAACGCAACGTCCCTGAAGAGTGGAGACATCAGTAATGTTACCGCTCTCCAGACGTTCCGGTTCACACTTTGCTCTGCGGAACGCAATGACTCTGAAGGTTGGAGACATCAGTAATGTTACCACTCTTCAGACGTTCTAGGTCACACTGTGCGGAACGCAACGACTCTGAAGAGCGGAGACATCAGTAATGTAACCGCTCTCCAGACGTTCCGGATCACACTGCGCGGAACGCAATGACTCTGAAGAGCGGAGACATCAGTAATGTTACCGCTCTCCAGACGTTCCGGGTCACACTGTGCGGAACGCAACGTTTCTGAAGAGCGGAGACATCAGTAATGTTATGGCTCTCCATACGTTCCGGTTCACACTGCGCTGCATGAGACGTGGTGACTCTGAAGAGCGGCACATATTTTTCAATTTTTCACTGACCCATTGCTGCTATTCGCCCTTGTCATCTGTGCTGCCGGGAAACCACAGACATGTAAGCAGCACCAGAGATTTATAGAATAGAATGAGTGGTGTGTGTACGATCTCCAATATGTGTGAAAATGGATGCCACTCATACTGGAAACACGGATGTGTGCAGGGGCCTGAGCCATGACATATCGGGCACCTCCTGCACCCGCTGACAATGTGCATGTAACAATGGACCCCGCGCCCTGAGGCAGGCACTAAGGCTCCATGCACACCAGACTTCAGCAATCACATGATCTGCTGCTTTAAATTCACACAACTGATTAAAAAATTGATTTTCATCTAGAAAAAAATGGATGATTTTCCATCTGTATTGTGATCCGCCCGACATCTGATGTTATCCATCAGCAATACATTATAATGCAAAAAGGCTAAACGTTTCCTACGTAAGTAAAACGTGTCTGTAAGTGCAACATGTCTGTAAGTGCAACGTGTCTGTAAGTGCAACGTGTCTGTAAGTGCAACATGTCTGTAAGTGCAACGTGTCTGTAAGTGCAACGTGTCTGTAAGTGCAACATGTCTGTAAGTGCAACGTGTCTGTAAGTGCAACGTGTCTGTAACTTCAACGTGTCTGTAAGTGCAACGTGTCAGTAACTTCAACGTGTCAGTAACTTCAACGTGTCAGTAACTTCAACGTGTCTGTAAGTGCAACGTGTCTGTAAGTGCAACGTGTCAGTAACTTCAACGTGTCAGTAACTTCAACGTGTCAGTAACTTCAACGTGTCAGTAACTTCAACGTGTCTGTAAGTGCAACGTGTCTGTAAGTGCAACGTGTCTGTAAGTGCAACGTGTCTGTAAGTGCAACGTGTCTGTAACTTCAACGTGTCTGTAAGTGCAACGTGTCTGTAACTTCAACGTGTCAGTAACTTCAACGTGTCAGTAACTTCAACGTGTCAGTAAGTGCAACGTGTCTGTAAGTGCAACGTGTCTGTAAGTGCAACGTGTCTGTAAGTGCAACGTGTCTGTAAGTGCAACGTGTCTGTAACTTCAACGTGTCTGTAAGTGCAACGTGTCTGTAACTTCAACGTGTCTGTAAGTGCAACGTGTCTGTAAGTGCAACGTGTCAGTAACTTCAACGTGTCAGTAACTTCAACGTGTCAGTAACTTCAACGTGTCTGTAAGTGCAACGTGTCTGTAACTTCAACGTGTCTGTAACTTCAACGTGTCTGTAACTTCAACGTGTCTGTAAGTGCAACGTGTCTGTAAGTGCAACGTGTCTGTAAGTGCAACGTGTCTGTCTGTGTGCAACGTGTCTGTCTGTGTGCAACGTGTCTGTCTGTGTGCAACGTGTCTGTCTGTGTGCAACGTGTCTGTCTGTGTGCAACGTGTCTGTGTGCAACGTGTCTGTCTGTGTGCAACGTGTCTGTGTGCAACGTGTCTGTAACTTCAACGTGTCTGTAAGTGCAACGTGTAAGTGTAATGTATCAGTAAGTGCAACGTGTCTGTGTGCAACGTGTCTGTAACTTCAACGTGTCTGTAACTTCAACGTGTCTGTAAGTGCAATGTATCAGTATGTGCAACGTGTCAGTGAAATCAAATCCAATACTGAGGATCCTTATCATGGGATCTGATTTTTTCACGCTCCCATAGACATGAATGGGTGAGTCTCATCCAAAATACGGATTAGTACATGCTGCGGATTAAATTCCATTCTGCTCAGCTTGGCCATAGGGCTCTCCGTGTGATATTTTCCTGCAAATATCACTGAACTTGTATTAGTCACTGTTCACACACACACTGTAGCACTATACATAAACACCATTCAGTGGCTTGTAAAGGGCCTATCTCCTTTCGCACGTGGCAATGAAGGAGTTACTGCCGACGTCACACGGACTAGTTTCTCCTTTTTCGGAGTGCGCGCACTGATACCGCCGAATGCATTGAACTCTCACACACCATTCTGGTGAGACGACGAAGTGCTAAAAATAAAAATTGCTGCTAGCAACAGCTTTCTCATTGGACGAGCGATTGTTAAAGTCGACACCCTATTAGCCGAGGAACTCTGCCAATCGCAGCGCGAGTTGTGTAATGCGTCAGCACTACGTAAATGATCACGTAGAGGCTGACGGGACTTGTAGTAGTTGCTGGCAGTTTGCGTAGGCAGAGGGCCGTGCGTGGAGCGATGGTGACCTCTGAGCTGACTGCCGTGCTCACTGGTTACCTCGTACAGCGCTGAGCGCACACAGCGCGGCCGAATACTTTCATAGTATCCACCCCTCCCCGTGTAATACTGGGAGCTGGGGGTGCGTCACCCACCGTGCACCGTACAGTGTGAGCTGCTGCCGCCGAGCTGATGAACGCACCCAAGCTGCTGCAGCTCTTAAAGTGGCAGTGTCCTGTCAAAGGGTTAGCAAAACTGATGGCTGGCAATATTGGAAGGGTAGGAAGTGGTTAAACTGTCAGTACCCGGTTGATCAATCAACTGTTTAAAGGGGCCATTGAGGTCGCTGTCCCCCTTAATTAAAGGCGTTTCAGAACACGGGTATAAGCTTCAGAAGTTATAGGAAAATCTGAGTATTACAACCCCTCTGACTCTCCACCACTGCCCCTGTTGATTGGTGGCAGCACGGTCAGCGCTGCTGACAATCGGGGAGTTTAGCAGCTCTGCCCCTGTAGAAAACAAGCCACTGAGTTCACTGATTGGCGCAGCACTTGTCAATATGACGTCAGCGCTGCCGACAATCAACAGGGGAAGCAGAGTCAGCCCTGGATCTGAGGGGGGTCAGTATAATTATTACCTATTAAGGCTGGCTGACGCTGCCAACTGCACACCGCCGCTGATACATATATGAGGCCCGATTCATTTTGTACACCAGACTTCATTACCTGTTTGCTGTAGTAAGGCTAGGTTCACATTTCTGTTGTTTATCATCAGTCACAATCCGCGGCTCTGATAAACGACGCAATCCGTTTGGCGGATTCCGTTCTTCCCATAGACTTGTATGAGCGGCGGATTGTGACTGATGACGCTGCGTTGCATCCGCCACCCGACTGATCAATCGAGAAACGACTGACCGTCCGGCGGCAGGAACGCAGCATGTAGCGTTTTTTGAGCAGTGGAATCCTTTTGATTCCGTTGCGCATGATCTCTCTTTCTTGGCAGCTGAACGATCAGCTGATCGCCCCGCAGCCGCCTTCTGTGAGCGAACAGCTGATCGCCCGGCGGCCGGCTAATGAGAGCGATCAGCTGATCACCCAGCGGCTGGCTAATGTGAGCGAACAGCTGATCGCCCGGCGGCCACCTTCTGTGAGCGATCAGCTGATCACCCAGCGGCTGGCTAATGTGAGCGATCAGCTGATCACCCGGCGGCCGGCTAATGTGAGCGATCAGCTGATCACCCGGCGGCCGGCTAATGTGAGCGATCAGCTGATCACCTGGAGGCCGGCTAAGGAGAGCGATCAGCTGATCACCTGGAGGCCGGCTAAGGAGAGCGATCAGCTGATCACCTGGAGGCCGGCTAAGGAGAGCGATCAGCTGATCATCTGGAGGCCGGCTAAGGAGAACGATCAGCTGATCATCTGGAGGCCGGCTAAGGAGAACGATCAGCTGATCATCTGGAGGCCGGCTAAGGAGAGCGATCAGCTGATCATCTGGAGGCCGGCTAAGGAGAGCGATCAGCTGATCATCTGGAGGCCAACTAAGGAGAACAATCAGCTGATCATCTGGAGGCCGGCTAAGGAGAACGATCAGCTGATCATCTGGAGGCCGGCTAAGGAGAACGATCAGCTGATCATCTGGAGGCCGGCTAAGGAGAGCGATCAGCTGATCATCTGGAGGCCGGCTAAGGAGAGCGATCAGCTGATCATCTGGAGGCCGGCTAAGGAGAGCGATCAGCTGATCATCTGGAGGCCAACTAAGGAGAACAATCAGCTGATCATCTGGAGGCCGGCTAAAGAGAACGATCAGCTGATCGCTCTCATTAGCCGGCCGCCGGGAGATCATCTGTTCGCTCTCAAAAGTCGGTGGCCGGCTATTGTGAACGATCAGCTGATTGTTCTCTCTCACGTTTTACAATGGAGTCCGACAATGAATTCTATTCTTGTCATCCGTTGTACAACGCATCAGTCACAAGCGTCAAGTAACGCATGTGACTGATGGAAATGTGAACCTAGCCTAAGGCCGGCTTTGCACACTACGACATCGCAGTTGCGATGTCGGTGGGGTCAAATTGAAAGTGACGCACATCCAGCGTCGCAGTCGATATCGTAGTGTGTAAATCCTTTTTGATTCAATTAACGAGCGCAAAAGCGTCGTTATCGTATCATCGGGGTAGGGTCCGGCATTTCCATTATTTGGCAGCAGCGACAGGTACGATGTTGTTCCTTGTTCCTGCGGCAGCACACATCACTGTGTGAAAAGCCGCAGGAGCGAGGAACATCTCCTACCGGCGTCACCGCGTCTCACGCCGGCTCTGCGGAAGGAAGTAGGGGGGCGGGATGTTTACGTCCCGCTCATCTCCACCCCTCCGCTTCTATTGGCCGCCTGCCGTATGACGTCGCTGTGATGTCGCACGACCCGCCCCGTTAATAAGGAGGCGGGTCACCAGCCAGAGCGACGTCGCAGGGCAGGTGAGTGCATGTGAAGCTGGCGTAGCGATAATGTTCGCTACGCCAGCTATCACCATGATATCGCAGCTGCGATGGGGGCGGGGACTATCGTGCTCGACATCGCATCATCAGCTTGCAATGTTGTAGTGTGCAAAGGGCCCCTAAGACGCCGAAAAATTTATAAAGAGGGGAGCGCCTACTAATGAATTTGGTGCTTTCTCCTGCTGTGTGCCGGAAATAATTTTCCAGTTGGGGACCGGAGTACATTACTGGTGCCAGTTACATCACGTTAGTGGTGGAAATGATCATGGGCTAGTCGGATACACTTTCTGACCCCTCATCCTGCCCCAGCTCGGCTCTGCTGGCAGGAATGGCATAAAGACGCCAATGTCAAAGGGAAACAGGTTACATCCGCTCATCAGTTCCATTTGGACTTTCCTGTTGTAGTTGCTGTGCATGAAATGGAATCCAAAGGCCGGCACACCGGTTACAAATGGACAATTTAACAAAATAAATAAATCCAGCTCCTGCATGAAAAAATATGTCTTTTTTATAAAAACATCATGTTTATTAAAATGTCTTTAAAAAAGATCATAGATCATACGCAATAAATATCAGATATATATCATATGATTGAGTGTATCACTCGAAACGCGTAGGGAGATGTTTCACACTGAAGAGCATCTGATGTAGGTGCACCCTGTACCCCGAGGGGCTTGTGTCGGCGATACACATCGGGAGGATTCCAAGAGACGTTTGTCTAAAACATCTGAAATAAGCCACGGTATGTGCATACAGGTGCGTATGTCGTCTCTGACACCCATTGTTACAAAAAGTATACTGTTCACCAAAGAAAGTGTGAACAGAGCCTAATTCAGGCTCACCGTCATTCTTGGGTTATCAGGTGCATTAATAAATAAGCAGCTTTGAGTGTTGCTAATGGAATAAATCTTATAAAATAACGGAAGGTAGAAGTCTGTCACTGACTGCGTGACGTAAAGTCTTATATTACCTGTCAAAATGGTTTAAAACCGCAACAAACCGTTAATTTATAATCCATCGGGCAGCAGTGTTTTGCGTCATACAAGGGGCCTGACTGCGCTGAGCGATCCTGTGTGAGCCAGAACCAGAATCATCTGACAGCGGCTCATCTCCCCACAGGGCAAAAGAATGATTCAGTTCATACAGATGCACCATATATCCATATGCCCCCTCACAGTCGGATGGTCAAGTAAGCCCCCGAATATTGTTGGCTTTGACTTTTATCTAATGTGTATCAAGGCCTTAAAGAGAACCTGTCATCAGGTGCTACAAAAGTAAACGAAAAGTATGCCCACAATGGCGCTGTTATTCTGATTAAATACATAGATTCATTCACTGGCGGACACAGACTGAAAAGGGCCCCTGTGCAAGACCAGTATATGGGCCCTTTGCACCCCAAAAGCTCATCAAAATGCACAATTCTACCTGCTTTGGAGGTGGATGTGGCCCCTAACCTCTTGGGCCCCTGCTCTACCAATGATATGGCCGCCCCTGCATTTATTAAAAAACCCGCAACCTATAACAACTGGTGCTGGACAGGAGAGTGAAGGTAGAGGAAGGGAATAAGGGAAAAGAGATTATACTTTAAATTACTTGGATTTTTTGGTTGAGGAAAGTGTGTGTAAATGGGTGTGGCTAACAAAATGGGTGTGGTTACAGAATGGGTGGGGTTTACAGAGAACCTGTGTTAAAAATTTGAATCCCATCCCTGAGTAATCCCCTCCATCTCCTCCATTGTCAGCTGATGCGATTATCACACTACACTCTGGCATCATCCGAGTGCAGTCCAATGTTTCAATCGCACCCATAGACTTGTATGGATGTGTGTCGCCCTGGGCAAGCCAGGGGACACAGGTAACAACACACACGCACCCCACATTCCCTGCAGATACACCAGCTAACCCACAAATCCTTGTTGCCTTCCTCCAGAGGCTGATGATGCACACCAGGGGGTGGAGCCAGGCGGTTGGTGTCCGCCCACCAAGGAGTTCACAGCTCTGGAGGCAGGAAGTTCCAGGCAGAGTAGCCCAGGCACTGCAGGCAGGGCTCAAGTGCAGTTGAGTCTAGTTAGGGAGTGAAGGAGGAAACAACAAGAGAAAGCTCAGGGAGGAGAAAGGAGTAGGAGGTGAACAGAGTGTAGCTCAGGAGGGAGCTAGAGTGAAGTGAAACAGCAGTGAAGGTGACAGAAAGCCTGGAGTTGGTCTGTGGCTGTGTGCCCAGACGGAGTCAGCAAGGTCAGCAGACAGTGGTGAAGGTCTGCAGTGGGACTGTCTGGAGGTTGCTGGAAGGACCACGGAGGCTGTGTGTATCCGGGGGTCTGGAGCAGTATACGAAGGGCAGTCAGCACCAAGGCAGGGGCTTTTCGGATCCCGGCAAGGCTTGGAGTCGCTATACATTGCTAAATCCGTTAGTGAAGGGGACGCAGATCTCCCAACAAGCAAGTCCTGATAGACGGCAAAGGTCCAACCACAACGGGGAAACACCGCCACCGCCAAGGCACCAGTTTCCCAGGGCCGGCGCCTGCGGGCAAAGTGTGGAGCTCCTCCGGCACAGATTGCAGTCGGGGAGCGGGTAACCGGTGGGAATCCACCGCTACCAAACAGACATTTCAAAGGTGCAGGGAAGAGACCGTCACCGCTAACTGCAGGGAACCGCAGCACCGTGAACCGTCCGAGGGACCCGTCCAACCAGCCGTTTGTTTACCGAGAACTGTGTCGTGTTTACTGGCTGAGTGAGTACCTCAGTGCCGCAAGGCACAGCGCTGCCCCTGCGCCCCTGCACCCCACTGGGCCCCGGGATCACCAACCCCTACCCACGGAGGGGCAACACAACAACTGGCTGCTCCACATCACCCTCCCCGGGATCCCCATATTGAGCAGCGGTGGTGAAATCACCACAACCGTGGGTGGCGTCACGAACTATAACAATCCCTACACCCAACCACAAAACCCCCTTTCACTCACGGGCGAGGAGTGTCGCTCGAGAAACCCCGGGATTCGGCCCACAGCTCGAGCCACCACTGAGCAGCTGCCGGACCCGAGCAGAAGGGGTGAGCGCGGTGTGCTGACACCCTCCTCCCCGCCCGCGACAGATGCGGGTGACATGTCGATCGCTGACAATCACAGCAAGCTGCAACTTTTCTCTCATCCAGAATTTGGATGAGAAAAAAGCTGACCAACTGCTCTTCATTGACTAACATTGGTCCAAGTGCAATGAGGGATTTTGTTTGCACTCGTCCGATTCATATGCTTGTGTGAGCATACCCTCATTGAAATTACGTGCTGGCACCACCCTAGCTTGCGCAGATTGATCTCCTGACAGTCTTCTGGAAAATTGCAGAAGTGCATGCATAGATTTAGATCTTTGCTCAACGACAAGCTAAAATCTCATTCTGCGCATGCGCCACCCACGGCTTAGAACAGTGCTGGTGTGTAATTTCAATAACGAAGAGGATACAGACACCAGAGGCGGAAGAGGGGCCGTGACAGAGCCAAAAACCCTACCCACATTCCCGCCCTACAATCCCGCCCCGATACACAGACCAAAACGTCCAATGATGATTTAAAAATAACAAAACAAGTTGCAGATTTCTTCAATGAATGTATTTATTTATTCAGTATAGCAGCGCCATTATGGGCATACCTATAATTTACTATGAATAACCCTGATGACAGGTTCTCTTTAAAGCCGCCTTACTATACAATGCCTTGTGGCCACCTGAAGCTCTGTGGAAATGTATTTTCATACACGAGCACCAGTATAATGTTCCACTCATTCATAATTGCAGTCAAAATGCTGTAGTACAACTGATATGTAGGAGAGTTGTTACATAGAAACACGTATTGGAGGTTTGTGGCATATTTTTGTCCCTGTGTTTGGATGGACCCTAGCCAGAGATGAATGCCTATCTGCAACTTCCCTCAGTGATGACAGCTAAATGCATAGGAGACTTCATTCTAAACATGTATCTGCATGGCAACTTTTTTTTTTTTTACAGGCCTCGCTTTCAAAAATGCTAATAAGAATGAACGTATGCACTGCAATGTAAAAATGACTTGTGCATATGTTTAGTCTTTTTCAGCTCCTTTTAAGGTCTCATTCACATTTCAGAATTTTTGCATCAGTGTTTGTATGCCAAAGACAGGAGTTTGACTTATTGTATTTTGGGCACACTCCTGGTTTTGGCAAATACTATCGAAATACTGATGAAAAAATACTGATATGTCAATAAGGCCTATAGGCTCCTTCTTAATCACTATATTTCCCCCTTGTAAAATAATAACATTTATACTGTACCGCCCTGGTGTAAGTTGGGCTGCTCGGATCCGGTATCGTGGTGGCTCGAGGGGCCCGGACCCGGCTAGGCGGACACTTTGATCCGTAAAAGGGAGATATTTACAGCTGGAAGGAGTAGCGGGGCAGATGGTAAGAAACAACAAGGTGTCAGTCCCTCCGCAGGTAGGGAAGGCCCCAGACTCAGGGTGTTGGTGCTTTGGGAGGACAGGGTGCAGGGGACAAGGGTACTCACTGTGGGTAGTCGTGCTGCTGGATGAGGTTTAGAGGGGAGACACACACACTGTTGGTAAACCAAAGTCTCTGTGTACACCTGCCGCTGCCGGGAGCCCGTCCAAGTACCCAGTCCCACCGATGTCACTTAGTGATCCGGAGCCTGCCTCCATGCACAATTTATGGTCCGTTGGTGGCCCCGTGGCTTGAAGCTGTTGGGGGCCCTGCTCACTATGTGTAGTGTAGCCGTGCTCTTGAGGGCTGGCACGTGGGACTTTAGTGGGTTACTGTGTATGGAAACACCCCTGTCCCCCTCGTTGTGCTGATGCCCTCAACCTCTGAGCGTCCAGGGAAGTCCTTGAAGATCCTCTCCCTTTCATGTGAATTGCCAGGACGTTGAATTGACTCCTGACTTAGGGTCCTGTACCCCGTCATGCTCAGTACTGGTCACTTCTTTTGGGCCTTATGATGCCGACAGTCCTACAAGACTACGTCCGTCACACCCTTGTCCAATGTCCCTGCTACCGGTCCCCGACTCCCCTGGACTCGAATCACCGCTTGCGACCCAACCAGTGTCCCTAGCCCCCCAGGATCTCACTCTCCCAGCTCCTTTCTCTTTGGAGCCTACTTCTCAACTCCTCACTCTCTGTCTCCCTCTTTCAGTCTGCTCAGTCCCCCAGTGATTGGCCCATTTCCAGTTACTCCAACCCCCCTGGTGTGTCTGCAGTCAGTGATGTGAGGTGATTGGGTTTTGGGGTGCAGATGGGAGTGACACCAGTTTCTTCGGTATCTGGAATGATGGGGGGGGGGGAAGGCCCTGAATCCTGAGTAAGGATGCAGTTCCCTGTGGCACTCTGATGTATTCAGGGGCGCCACAATACTCCCCTCCATTGATGGCGCCGTTCCAGCAGCATCGATACTGGCTCTCCTGGGACTTTCATGACTTTGTTATGTCATGCGATCCCTGCTGCCAATCAGCACCGGCTTTACTCTCTCCCTCCTTCGGACGTAATTGACATCAGGAGGAAGTGTGAGCTGCAGTTTCTCTCTCACTTTCTACAGATGTCTGATTTGTCTAAAGGAGGAGGACAGTAAAGCCTGGGCTGATTGGCAGAAGGGATCGCATGACAAGTCACAAAAGTCTCAGGAGAACCAGTACCGATACTGCTGAAACTGCGCCAGCACAGGAGGTGAGTATAAGGCCGGGTCACACGAGCGTATGAATCAGACAAGTACAATGATATAAAATCTCGCATTGCACTCTGACCAATGTTATCCAATGATGTAGGTCAAATCTGCGAGTTTTTACTCAGCTCTAATCGGACTGAGGAAAGTAATCGCTGCATGCTGTGATTGGATCAAGCACACCCATTCAAGGCTATGGTGCTTGTGAAACATCGGACTGCGCTCAAATGTCCGATATACACAGAGACCAGCAATGGAGAAATTAATCTCCATCTCTTCTCCTCACCTGTGACCCAATTCTCACATGTGAGAGAATCTGATCAGTGAATGACACCCGGCTCTCGCTCACAGTAGAGTTTGCGCCAAGTGTCATTAGTATAAAGCACCCGATGCTCTTGAATCGGATGCTATACGCTAGTATGACCCAGGCCTAAATGTTATTATTTTACAAGGGGGAAACCTACTGATTGAGAAGGGGTTGTCCCTGTAGTGGAGAAGACCCCATTAATCGCTTCAGGTTACGACAGCCGAAAATCGGTTAGAAGAAATGATGTGAGCATTCTTCAGGTAACTTACATTTGCAAACCGCTCATTAGTTTATACATACAGTTAAAAATAACACCGGCGACAAAGCCACCACAAAAAATGACACTAAAGGGGGCTTTACTTACACGCTACGATATCGTTAATGTTTTATCGTCGGGGTCACGTTGTTAGTGACGCACATCCGGCGTCATTAATGATATCGCAGCGTGTGACACTGACCAGCGACCTTAAGTGACCTCAAAAATGGTGAAAATCGTTCACCATGGAGAGGTCGTCCCAAACTCAAAAATCGGTAATGGTTGATTATTGATGTTGTTCGTTGCTCCTGCGGCAGCACACATCGCTGTGTGTGACACCGCAGGAGCGAGGAACGTCTCCTTACCTGCCGCCGGCCACAATGCGGAAGGAAGGAGTTGGGCGGGATGTTGCGTCCCGCTCATTTCCGCCCCTCCGCTTTGATTGGCCGGCCGCTTAGTGACGTTGCGGTGACGTCGCTGTGATGCCGAACGTCCCTCCCCCTTGAGGGAGGGATTGCTCGGCAGTCACAGTGATGCCGCCGACCAGGTAAGTGCGTGTGACACTGCCGTAGCGATAATGTTCGCTGCGGCAGCGATCACACGATATCACATGCACGACGGGGGCGGGTACTTACACACTCGATATCACTAGCAATTGCTAGCAATGTCATAGCATGTAAAGCCCGCTTAAAGCCGCCAAAGAAGACACTTTAGGAAAAACGCAGACAGTATTTTCCTGAAGCATCTTCTTGTAAATCTCAACGGGTGCTTCGCTATCTATAAGAAGCTGTGTGCACGTACCCTAGGGGTGAGTACAAACGGCATCTTTTTCAGGCATTGAAACTCTCCTGAAAATTCTCAAAGGTTGAACGTATGCATTTCTTTGTAAAAGTTACTTGCTGTCCATATGTTCAGACTGTTGCTTCAGATTTTTAAAACCACAAGTGGTTAAAAGAAGTGAGCAGAGTATTCTACAGGCATCTCTGTACCGCCCCAGCAGCAGTCAAACCGCTCAGATCCGGGTGTCACTGTACGTGGTTCGAGGGTCTCCGGACCCGGGGGCGCAGGGACACTCTAAAGCATGATGGGGGTCTATTTACAGGGGAGTATTAGACGGTTCGTTACGCCACCCGTGGTGTGCGGTAACGGGGAGTACCGCCGCTGCCATTGGGAGTACCCGGGGTGATGGAATGGGGCAGCTAGATGACGTTACCCTCCACGGGTAGGGAAGGACCCGGGACTCTGGATGGTGGGATGGATTGCAGGGGAGCGCAGGCTTGCCGGGGCAAGGGGTGCTCAGGTACTCACTCAGGAGGAAAGCAGACGCTGACAACGTACTAAACCAAGTCTCTGGGTGCCGCTGCCCTCTTGGGGGAGCTCGTCTGGGTTCCGTCCCCTGCAGAACTGCAAAATGGTCCGGAGCCTGTCTCTGTGCACAAATTTTAGTAGTCCAAGTGGCCCGTAAGGTTGAAGCTGTTCGGGCCCCGCTCCCCACTTTTTGGTGTGAAGGAGCTGTGCTCTCAGGAGCTCACGCTTGGGATTTCAGTGGGCTGCTTTGGTTGGAAAGCCCTATCCCCCTCGTTGCACTAGTGCCTCCGATCTCTGAGCTTCGTGGGGACAGTCCATAAAGGCCCTATCCTCCGCAGGTTAATTGCCGGGTTGCTTGAAGCCTCTCCCCGACCTAGGGTCCAGTACCCCGACGTGCTTTCGGTCCCAGACCGGCTATTGTACTGCTGCTGACCGTCCTCCCAGACTAAGCCAGGCACCCAGTCCCAATATCCTGCGACCGGGTGTCCGACTCCTCCGGGTCCAGACCACCATCTTCAACCCAATCTACTTCTCCCCTCTACCAACTCCCAGCTTCGCCAAGCTCCTCACTGCTCGAGGGCTACCACTCAACTCTTTGTTCCCCTGGAACTGACTGACTTGTCACCTCCCTGCCTGACCCCTAAGTGGGTGGCCCTATTCCAGCTTAGCAGCCCACTGGTGTGCCTGACAGGGTGTGATGCGAGGTGTGATTGGGATTTTGGATGCTGATGGAGGCAGTGCTGCAGGTTGTGAACCCAGAACCAAGAGGGGTTGAGTCCTGCACTAAAGATAAAGAGTGTGCAGTACCCTGTGATGACCTGACTAGTCC
This sequence comes from Anomaloglossus baeobatrachus, assembly GCF_048569485.1. Taxonomy (NCBI): domain Eukaryota; kingdom Metazoa; phylum Chordata; class Amphibia; order Anura; family Aromobatidae; genus Anomaloglossus; species Anomaloglossus baeobatrachus. The sequence goes on along the minus strand of NC_134360.1, from coordinate 87,157,328 downwards.
AGGGGCGTCACATCTCCCACTCTGAAGACGCTCTATACTTAACCCCTTTGCGACCTTGGATATACCTGTACATCCAAGATCGTGCATGTCCCTGTAATGTGAGCTTGCGCGGCGAGCCCATGTTTCCTCACACATGTCGGCTGATCTGGTCAACAGACGTGCAGCTTACAGGCACGGGTGGATCTCCAATCTACCTGCGCCTGTTAAATAGTTAAATCCCGCTGTCAATCTCTGACTCCAAGATTTAACGCACGCCGATGGGGAGTGCGCCATTCCCTGTCGCCATCAGTGGCCACTTGACGTGATCATGTGATGTGATGATGGCCGGGGTTTAGCTGATGACCCCTGTCACTGTCATGACGTAGTTCCTGTGAAGGAGATCAGCATGTCTGCTGTACAGAGCAGTGGTGATGCATCACTCTGAACAACAGAAGCAATTGGAGTGTATCAGCTCTTAATGAAAATAATAAAAAGTGTAAAAATAGTTTTTAAATATATGAAATACTTAAAAAAAAACAAAAGGTCAAGTCACCCCCCTTTTGCTTCATTGAAAATAAAACAACAATAATAAAAAAATAAACGCTTGGTATCGCCGCGGTCAGAAATGCCCGATCTATCAAAATCTAAAATAAATAGTTGATCTCCGCAACAGTGCAATAAAATGCAATAACAGGCGATCAAAACATCGCATCTACCCAAAAATGGTATAAATTAGTCCCAACTTACGATCTGAGAGCAGCACAATGTAGGGGCTGAGACCTTGATTCCAGTGATATCACTTGCTGATCTGCATGCCGTCATTTTGATAGAATCCCTGTTTTCTCTGCTGCAGATCTAGCAGAGCTCTGACTGATGAGCTTGTATAACCCCACAAACACCACTGATTGGCAGCTTTCTATGTACTCTGTATATTGAGAGAAAGCTGCTAATCAATACTTTTTAAGCCAAACAACTGGAGCATACCTCTTGTAAATTGTACATATTTTACTAACAGTCACCGCACCACTTTCTAAAAGTGGCTTGTAATGTCAAATAAGTTCACAGCCAGCATATTTTTTTTAAGCCAAAAGCTGCCGGTAAGCTGCTCTCTCAGCAGTAAAAATACTTTAAAAAGGTCCATTTTTGCAGAGTTTTCGCAGTGGAAGTGTCGTTACACAGAGCAGTTGACTAGGAGGCACAAGACAAATCTGCAATGATAATCTCCTGCTGATAAAACTCTGATTTTATTAAAACAGCAACACTCAGGCTTGTAAGTGACACATCCTTAGAAATCGTTCCTCAGCTCCTGCATCGTGCTGCTCTCAGATTACATAGCAAAAAACCTGTCGACAAATTCCATTTAATTGGGTTTACCAGGTTTCCATCATGGTGTCTTATTACAGTATTGCAGCATTTTTGGGGCATTTTTGGTGGAATCTTCATCGGAGACTCTGGACACAGCTATAACCTGCTCATCCTTTGTTCTCCCAGTGATTGGCGACAATAGAAACTCTAATTTTTAATGAAACCGCTAAGGGTATATGCGCACGTTGCTTTTTACCTGCTTTTTACCTGCTTTTTTTTCTGCGCTGTTTAATGCCAAAATGGATGTGTTCTTCTATTCAAGCAAAGTCTATGGGAATTTGGGTTTCTTGTTCACACTATGTTGTTCAAAATGCTGCCTTTTTGTGGCAGAACTTTGGTCAAAAACTCAGCTTTTCAAAGAAGCAACATGTCAATTGTTTTTGCCATTTGGGTTTTGCACTGCAAAGCTGAGTTTTTGACCAAAGTTCTGCCACAAAAAGGCAGCATTTTGAACAACATAGTGTGAACAAGAAACCCAAATTCCCATAGACTTTGCTTGAATAGAAGAACACATCCATTTTGGCATTAAACAGCGCAGAAAAAAAAGCAGCAAAAAAGCAGGTAAAAAGCAGGTAAAAAGCAACGTGCGCACATACCCTAATAGTTGCCTGTAAAATCTGTAAAGCCCAGGGATCATTACACTTGCCACTTACCAAGGTGTGTGAAAAACGTGAGTGTGAGAGAATTAAAAGCAACACCCATCACTAGAGCGGCTTTATATAGATAGACCTGCCGAGACATGTAAATTAATTTCATTAAACAAAGACCCAGCCTGTGATCCAGAGGCAGCTTCTTAAGTAAAGCTATGAGGACCAACCTGTCTGTGAGTCAGAGGCAATGAGATGTTGGGTGGCCACAGGACCACAGCTGGTGTCAGTCCTAGGACTGAAGGTGGAATTACAGACATGGAGGCACAGTGCCACCTGGAGGCCACAACCGCTCTCTACAGCAGCGCATACTTGTATGGGGAGTTATTTCACATTTTGTGTCCTATAAATCTATCACAGGGACTCATGCCGGATCATACACCTGGTGCATGCCTTACATTCTATAACTGTATACCATTTGTTAGCTTACTTTTAGACTACTTTTAAGCCAAACAACTGGAGCATACCTCTTGTAAATTGTGCGTATTTTACTAACAGTCACCGTCTCTTTTCTAGACACTTTCTAAAAGTGGCTTGTAATCTATATATATAATTGCCTTATTCTGTCTGTCTGTCTGTCTTGCTCCAAAATTGTGTCCTTACAATGACAAACAGCGGATTGGCCGCTGGGCTCGCCATGTCCCCGCCCCCACGCACGGATTGGCAGCTCGCCTCGCCTCGGCTCCTCCCCCGCACGGATTGGCCGCTCGCCTCGCCTCGGCTCCACCCCCCCGCACGGATTGGCCATGTCCTTACGGTGACAAACAGCGGATTGGCCGCTGGGCTCGCCATGGCCCCGCCCCCCCGCACGGATTGGCCGCTCGGCCTCACGGATTGGCCGCTCGCCTCGGCTCCTCCCCCCCGCACGGATTAGCCACTCGCCTCGGCTCTGCCCCCCCGGACGGATTGGCCGCTCGCCCAGGCTCCGCCCCCCACACGGAATGGCCTCTCGCCCCGAGGTGAGCGCATCAAGGTCCTGCAGCGGCGGAACACACACACACGCACACACATAAGAACAGACACACACACACACATCAGATCACACTCACTCTCACACACACCTCACACACACATCAGATCGCATCCACACACTCACAACATCCCGTGATATCGCTTGCTTCTCGGCGGCGATCCTGTGCGTGCAGTGACCTTCCAGGACCTGCCGGAGGATCACATGGCCGGAAGCATGTGGTATCTCCGGATGTTGTGATTGTGTGAGCGCGTATGTGCGATATCGTCAGTGTGTGTGTGTGAGTGTATGCGATCGGATGTGAATGAGTGTGTTCTGATGTGTGAGTGTGTGTGTGTGTGTATGCGATCGGATCTGTGAGTGTCGGCAGAGGAGCACGGCGTGCAGCACAGCTGCTGGGACCGCCCACCGGTGGGCACAGGGAGAAGTGGGGTGTGTGTGTGAGTGTATGCGATCAGATGTGTGCGTGTATACTGTCTGATGTGTGACTGTGGAGCACGATGTGGGGTGCGCAGCATGGGGGATGGAGCACGATGGGGAGTGCACAGCATGGGGGATGGAGCACGATGGGGAGTGTGCAGCATGGGGGATGGAGCACGATGGGGGGTGCGCAGCATGGGGGATGGAGCACTATGGTGAGTGTGCAGCATGGGGGATGGAGCACGATGGGGGGTGCGCAGCATGGGGGATGGAGCACGATGGGGAGTGCGCAGCATGGGTGATGGAGCACGTTTGGGAGTGTGCAGCATGGGGGATAGAGCACGATGGGGAGTGCGCAGCATGGGGGATGGAGCACGTTTGGGAGTGCGCAGCATGGGGGATGGAGCACGATGGGGAATGCGCAGCATGGGGGATGGAGCACAATGGGGAGTGCGCAGCATGGGGGATGGAGCACGATGGGGGGTGCGCAGCATGGGGGATGGAGCACGATGGGGGGTGTGCAGCATGGGGGATGGAGCACGATGGGGGGTGCGCAGCATAGGGGACGGAGCACGATGGGGGGTGCACACCTCCCCCCAAAACACACACACCCACACACGCACTGCACAACACACCACACACACACTGGGAACCACAAACACCGCCCTACACAGACAGCCACACACACAGACAATGCCGCACACACACAACACCCAACACACAAACAGCGCGGCACACACAAATATACGCACATACCGCACAACACACACATTGCACAAAACATACCTCCCACCAAAACACACCACACACACACAAACCGTGCAACACACACAGCGCTCCACAAACAACGCAACACACACAACGCAACACACAAACAACACTGCTCTCACCCCCCGCCACACCCAGACAACACCCAGAACATGTACCGCGCCCTACACAAACACTTGGTAACTACACACAACAACATCTATATATATATATAACAAAAATCATACATTAACTACACAATACGTAAATTCTAGAATACCCGATGCGTAGAATCGGGCCACCTTCTAGTGTGCAATAAGGCTGGTCACACATATTTTATTCTGAAACCAAAACCTGTGAGCTGCTCTCTTGGCTGTAAAAATGCTGCGTCCAAAACACTCGTTTTGCGGTGGTTTTGCTGCTTCTGTAGCCTTCTTTTTTGAGTGTTTTTGCTGCTTATGTAGCCTTCTTTTTTCAGTGTTTTTGCTGCTTCTGTAGCCTTCTTTTTTCAATGTTTTTGCTGCTTCTGTAGCCTTCTTTTTTCAGTGTTTTTGCTATTTCTGTAGCCTTCTTTTTGCGGTGTTTTTGCTGTTTCTGTAGCCTTCTTTTTGCAGTGTTTTTGCTGTTTCTGTAGCCTTCTTTTTGGAGTGTTTGCTGCTTTTATAGCCTTCTTTTTGCAGTGTTTTTGCTGTTTCTGTAACTTTTTTTTTTTGCAGTGTTTTTTTCTTTATGTGCTTTGTCTATGTTACATGTTTAACTAATGTTTGCTAAAAATTGGTTGATGAGGTCCAAAATAAAGGAATTAGCCCTTCATGGGATAGCCAAACTTCTGTTTTGTGTTAAAATGAGGTATTCAGAGAGGAAATAAACTCCATACCCTTTAAACTTTAAACAACTTAGAAATCAGACAGAACAGACAGTTCCGCATGCTCTGAAGGGAAAAGAAGTTCACAGTGTATGATCCGCAGTCCATAGAGATCTTTATTTAAAATGCAAACATATTTTCTGCTGATTCTCTGGCCAGAGAAGAGCTGCTGAACTCTAGACTCATGTGGCCTTCCCACTAACTCCCCAGAGGCGGTCACTGACCTCAATCTGCCCACTACCACAAATGAGATATTGGAAATCATTAAGAAGATACAAATAAAGCCTCTGGCCCAGATTAATTCACATATTTATACTATAAAATTTAGTGTGTTAGGTTTTCCTCACTTTTGAATGCATTATTAAACAGTTCCACAATCCCTAACCTTATGCTTCACTAGTACTGGTTAAGGGCCCAATGGGTTGTGGAAGTTATAGGCCAATTGCTTTCCATAACTCATTTTTACAAAGCTCCTGATGATACGATTATGTGACGCCCTGGTCTATCAGGTCGTCACAGGGTATTGTGCAATCTGCCCTCTGTGCAATATTCACCTCCTCCTTGGTTACGGGTCCCTATCTTATGGTGTTGCCAAAACCAGCTAATCAAAATCCTAGGAACACTCTGCCCCACACCCACTAGGCACACCAGTGGACGACCTGAGTGGAATAGGGTCGCCCACTTGGGGGGTTGGTAAGGGGAGGTCAGGAGTGTCAGGAGTAGGAGTGTAGTGTTGGAAGTGAAGGAGAGAGGAGGTCAGGAGCGGGGATCCTTGGAAGTAACTAGGTGGCAGACGGCGGTCTGGGCCGGTCGCAGGGGATCTTGACAAGGGGCAAGGTATTGTCGAGGAGGACAGCCAGCGGCTTTGTACCACCACCGGGCTGGGACCAGGGCACGACTGGGTACGTGGACCCTAGGTCAGGGAGTAGCTTCAGGCAACCTGACAATTCACCCGACGAGAACGGAGCTTTCAAGATCTCTCCACCCGCTCCAAAATTGGGGTACTAGCGCATCGAGGGGGATAGGACTTTCCACAAAACGGTCCAGGAAATCCCAAGCGTGAACCCTGAGAGCAAGCTCTCACAGTTATCCACATTGGGGAGCGGGACCCGACTAGTTTCAAGCTACCGGGGCCAACTAAGAAGCAGACTAAGTGCCAGGAAAAAGGTCACAGATCATCAGGCAACACCACCGGGGACGGGACCCAAACGTGCTCCCCTCAGTGGCAGCGGTGTCCAGAACTTTGGTTTACCAAGTTGTCGGTGTCAGATTCATGGACTGAGTGAGTAAACAACTGACCCTTCCACTCCTCAATGGCACTTTTCAACCCCATCACCGAATCCCAGGGCTTCCCCCCCACCCATGGAGGGTCGCAACACTTGGCTGCCCACGTCATCACCTCGGGTACTTCCCAACGGCAGCGGTGGTACTCCAGCCTTACCACACACCATGGGTGGCATCACAAACTGTAGATACACCATCCCCTGTAAATATCCCCTGCATTTGAGTGGCTGCACGACCCCCCGGTCCTGACGCCCCTCGAGCCACCTCAGATCCAAGCAGCTCAGCTGCTGACGTGGGGGCAGCACAATTACATTTTCATTTGTCATCACTGGTCCATAAAGACCAAGTGGGATTTGTGCCCTGCCGCCAGGGCATATATAAGGATAATTGATCTAACTGAAGTCATTATCAGAGAAGAGGAGCTGTCCATGCTGCTGAGTTGCGCTGCTGAGGCATTTGACCACCTTGGTTAGGTTAGCTTTTAAGCTTTCTGCACTGAATGCTTATGGCGTGATGGGCCCCTTCCTAGCAGTGATGGCAGGTCTTTTCTTTAACCTGTTATCAGTAGGTAAACTGCCTCATAACGTTTTCTAATCAATTTCTATTAAAGGGACACTGTCACGTACAGGCACTGGTGCTAATCATTAAAAAAAACTTCCTATCTGTTTGTTTTCCCTCCCTTTGCAGCCTTCTCTGGCTCTATGAAGCCAGAGCTGTCAATCAAAGAAAAGGGGAGGGTAGAGATTACTGATCAGCAGGCCGGCTCTCTTGGGTGATGCGGTTCACATGGCTCAGTTCACCAAAAAGAGCTAGCTCTTTTGGATCCTAAAAGGATCCCTATTAAATATGTGTTGACCCCAGGAGAACACATATTTAAGATAATATTAACACCACTGAAACACCTCCAACTCTCTACAGGCCAATTAAATTGATGAGTGGGAGGGGTTTCATCCACTGAATACCGGAGTTTTACGCCCAGTGAGAGCCATTAAGCGAAGTTAATTGACTGGCTCTCACTGGGGTGTCGGCTCCTTTCAGTGACAGCAGAGAGCCGGCTCTTTGTGTCGTGTCGTTCGCGACAGACATACACACTAGTGGAGATTGAGGGAAAACAAGCAGGTGAGAAGGTGTATTTAAATGATTGGTCCCGCCATGATGCACCGAGCGCCTGTATTTGGTTTGAACTGTCATTGTTGTGCTGACAGAGTCTTTTTAAGAATGGCACTAGACAAGAATGTTGCCATTGTTTTTTGTCCTCTGTATTTACCCATTGGTGGTGTCAATTCACATGAATCCAGACATTAGAAGTGTGATGGTATGGGACAGGAAGTTTGTGGACAATATTCTTACAATAACCAATGTTCACATGACTCTAATCTAATCTACAAGTGTCGCGGCAAACATATGGTCCTCCCTCTGGCTACAAAGTGATTGCCTACAAAACAGAAGCATTTCCTTTATCATTTCCTCTGATCACCTACAGAGGCTCAAGCATATCTTTCTTAAAAGTGGCAAAGTATAACCCTTTACTATTTAGGAACAAACATCTCAACTTCCCACTACTCTTTATACAGATACAGGACCTACTGGCTAAATTAACTAAACTTCCATTCTCCTTTATTGGCTGCTTATCAACCAGTAAAATGCCCATCCTTCACAAGCTTCTATACCTCTTTGAAACATTGTAGATAGCAATCCCCATGAGTTACATGAAAGCGTTACAAGCCTTACTTATACACTTCATATAGGCTTATAAATGCCATAAAGTCAAACACTTAGTCCTGCTGGCTAGTGGTTGGCGGACCCAAATTTAATTTACAATTATTGGGCTGTTCAGCTATGGAGAAAAACTCGTCTTGCATTTGCCAAGTGGACCGAGATTGATAAACTCTGGCTGGCTATACATCCCAAATCATTATTTGGTCTGACATCTATTCTTCTCCTCAGCACTATGGAGGACATGTTTTAAGAAATTCCCTCTTTCTTTCCAAAATCCATCTTCTACATCTTTCTTATGTGGCGCCCCTGACCTGGTCAGGCGCCACTGAGTGCACTCATCCAGTATGGATGCAGTAAACAGGTAATCCGAAAGGCTGGAATAGGGTGTGTACGCACAGACACATAGTGACCAGGTCTCCCACACACTAGAGGGGACCCTTGGGCAGATTCAAGAGGGGGCGTACCTCCACATCTCAGCTAGGGGTGCTGGGGAGGGGCTGGAAGCTAGGGTGGCAGTCAAGAAAAGGAGTATGAGAGGAGCAAGCCAGTCTGAAGCGGAGAGCGCAGGGAGAAGGAGCGAGCAGGCGCACGGACCCGCTAGTCAGACCCTGCCCGTGAAGTAGCCGTTAGCGGGGGAGAACTGTTGCCACACAGTCAGCCTGAAAGACACCTGAAGAGAGAGGACAGGCAGTTGAGTACGAGGACTCCTGGTAACCAGGCACGAACGGGGTACAGGTCCCTAGAGCCAGACATCCATTTAGTGGTCTGCTAAACCTGCCGGTGGGGTGGACAACAAGTCCCACACCAACCAACACAGAGTCCGAGCATCAGCAGCAACAAGGGGGCCCATAAGGAGGATCGAGCCTGGAGCCATCTTTCTTGGTCCACGCTGCCAGCAAACGGGCCAGAAAGGGGAGAAAAGGCAGTTGCGACTTCCCTGGATGAATCCCACGGTACTTTAAGTCAGGGGTTGTCCGAAACAAGAAGTGATAGGAAGGCGAGTTAGCGGTTACCCTTAGACCAGCCTGAAGGATACCTGGTTCCACTTGGTGTATCTCAGCATCGCTCAGGTGCCACTTGAAGCATTTGAAAGTGAGTAAAACCAGTTGCAAGACACTTTGGACTGAGACTGAGTCATTCTGTGACATTGTCAGGTTTCCGGGTTTTCCAGTCCTCTTTTGAAAGAGCTTGCCCTCGGTTAACATGGAGTTTTATGTTCTGTTGCCCTACTTCCTGTCCAGCTGCTTAAAAGGCCGCCTCTAAGCCTAGTCCAGTGCCTGAGTATACTGCTTGCTGTGTGCTCCTGCTTTGCTGCTGCTGCTGCTACTTCTTGATTACCTTTGGATCCTCCTGAAAATCTACCGACCGACTCTGGACCATACCCGGTTTCTTCAAACTGTGCCCGGACTCCGTCTGCCGTCTTTGGTCAGCACGTCTGCCCGGTTTCTTCCGGTTCATAACCATTTTGGACTTTCATCCCGTACGGACACTTCTGGACTTTACCGCTTGCCCCTTGTGTCCCGGCTGCGGCGCATTTAGGCCTTCCGGGGTTGATTGCCGGACAGTCCCTGTATAGGGGTTCGCTCTGGTGGTCTCCCTGGGGGAGTCCGGTGCGTGGCCCCGGGAATCCCCTTCGCTCCGTTTCGGAAAGGTATTTTCATGTGTTTGTTATACTGTGTATTTCCGTTGTGTATCTACCGTGGTTACATATTATAAACTTCTTGTACCACAAACTCGTCTCTGGTTGTCATTGCCCTAACGCTATCGAAATCCTCAAAACATACAATAGTATTACATTATACTCAGGCCATAAGAGGATTTCGCTGGGGCAATGACTGAGACACGAGTAGATCAGCTCTTTTCTATGATTAACTCCTTGCAGCAGGAGATGGAGGTGGTGCAGACTAAACTTAGAGATGTGGAGACACAGCTGGGCCATGATCACCAGGTACTGGGTCCGGCTATACAGGATTTGCAAGTCAGAGTGGAGGCTCAGGAAGCCATTCCCACTACGTCCGTATCAGCTGCCGGTATGCCTAGGTTACCCCCATTCCGTTTCAATGGTGACCGTAGTCAGTTTCGTGGATTTGTGAACCAATGAATACTGTTTTTTGATGTACATGCTGATTATTACCGTTCTGACCGGTCCAAAGTGTTATGTATAATTATGTTATTAACCTCACGAGCACTGGCTTGGGCTAATCCTATGATAGAGAATCGGGACATCCGTTTAAATCACCTGGAGGACTTTCTGACCGCAATGGCGCAGATGTTTGATGATCCGAATCGCCGTGCTACCGCTGAATCGGCTCTCCTTTCCTTACGTCAGGGAAAGCGTTCTGTCGTTGAATACGCCACTGAATTTAAGAGGTTAGTGGTAGACACCGACTGGGGAAACAATGCATTATTGTCTGTTTTCAGAAAGGGTTTGTCCGGTACCATCAAAGACGAGTTAGCTCGTTCCGAATCTCCAGGGGATTTTGAACTGTTTCTCCAGCACTGTGTGCGTATTGATACCCGCTTGACGGAACGTAGACAGGAAAAATGGGCAGCTGTAAACCGTGTAAACAACTTTGCATTTCCTTCCAGAGAACCCGCTCTCAGGACGCCACGGGAGGCCGAGGACGTTCCTATGCAAGTGGACTCTCTGCAAAAGCGAGAGACCAATGAACGTCGCGAACACCGGCTCCGTGAGCGTTTGTGTTTCTATTGCGGTCAATCGGACCATTTCTTGATCGACTGCCCGAAACGTCCGAATCGCCCAAATAAGGTATTGGCAGCCATGGCAGAGTGTGACAACACGGACGCAGAGTCCGATATCTCTGAGGCAAGCGGACACTTGGATGCGGTATTTCCCTTGACTGTAATGTCAACCTCACCGAAGGACTCGGAAGGGAAATATACCCATTGCTCGCTCCCCATTCAGATCCGGTGGGAGGGACAGCTAATACCTACCTCTGCAATGATAGATTCTGGGGCAGGGGGAAATTTCATGGACTCCTCTTTTGCCAGGAAACACGGTATCCGGACTCAGCAAAGATCCTCACCGGTTACCATGTTGACGGATCTCCGTTAATCTCTGGACCAGTTGATCGGGAAACCGTACCGCTAGAATGCGTCATGAAGCCAGGTCAGCAGGAGACCCTTGTTTTCATGTTAATTTCTTCTCCTCATTTTCCGATTATTTTAGGTATTCCGTGGCTACGGTCTACAAATCCGGTCATCGATTGGGAAACTAAGGAAATATCCTTCCCACCGCAGAGTATTCCGACCATTAGTCCAACTGTTCCGGTTCCAGTAACACCGAATGCGGAGGGCACTGTACAGGTACCTGTTCTACCCCCGGTGTATAATGACTTTGCGGATATATGCGACAAAAGAAAAGCCGATCGGCTTCCCCCGCATAGACCGTATGATTGCCCCATAGACTTACTCCCAGGGGCGGAGATCCCGTTTGGTCATGTCTACCCGTTGGCGGCACCTGAGCTAGAAGCACTAAAAGAATACATTGATGAAAGTCTAGCTAAGGGATTTATTCGTCCGTCTACCTCACCAGCAGGGGCACCCATCTTTTTCGTGAAAAAGAAAGAGGGGACTCTGAGACCCTGTATTGACTACCGGGAACTGAATAAAATAACCATCCGGAACCGGTATCCGTTACCGTTGATTCCTGAGCTATTGGAGAGGGTCCAACAGGCAAAAATATTCACCAAATTGGATCTCCGTGGGGCATACAATCTACTCTGCCTACGTCCCGGAGACGAGTGGAAGACCGCGTTCCGATGTCGGTATGGACATTTTGAGTACCTAGTGATGCCTTTTGGACTTTGTAACGCTCCCGCGACTTTCCAACATCTAGTTAACGATATTTTTAGGGATATCATGGACCAATTCATGGTGATTTATCTGGACGATATCCTAATCTTTTCTGATTCCCTACAGGAACACCAGGAACACGTCAAGACCGTACTTACCCGGCTGAGGGAAAACCACCTGTACATCAAACTGGAGAAATGCGAATTCCATTGCTCACAAATACAATTCTTAGGTTATGTCATCTCTCCTCAGGGACTGAACATGGAGTCTGGCAAAATACAAGCAATTCTAGACTGGCCGGAACCGGGGAACATCAAAGAGGTACAACGCTTTGTCGGTTTTGCCAACTTTTACCGACGTTTTATCCGTAATTTTTCAGAGATCGTTCGCCCCATCACTCTGTTAACCAAGAAAGGACAGAAGTTTGTGTGGTCCGCCCAGGCCCAGGAAGCCTTCCATCGTCTCAAGGTTTGTTTTACCTCAGCGCCTATATTGGTACATCCGAATCCCGCACTTCCCTTTATCGTGGAAGTCGACGCTTCCGACTACGCATTAGGGGCCATCCTTTCTCAAAGGACTGGGGACAAGAGTCTCTTACATCCGTGTGCTTTCTTTTCCCGCCGGTTGTCCCCTGCAGAAAGGAACTATGACATTGCGGACAAGGAATTGTTAGCGATTATTTCCGCTTTCAAGGAATGGAGACACCACTTACAGGGAGCCGCACAGCAAGTGATAGTACTCACAGATCATCGTAATCTGGAATTTCTTAAGTCTGCCAGGTGCCTGTCTCCACGGCAAGCTCGTTGGAGCCTATTCCTTAACCAGTTCAATTTTGTCGTTACATACCGTCCAGGTTCACGTAATGGGAAAGCCGATGCCTTGTCCCGAATCCACGCCGTGGACTCCGTGCCTGGAACCCCGTCTCAGACCGTGTTATCGGATGCCAATTTCGTTGGAGTAATCCAGGACCAGGACTTGTGGAAGGACATCAAGCTGGCCTATGATGGTGACGTATTTCTTGCTGCCCCCCCGAATGATGTAACTCTTGTTCTTCGGAATGGTGTGTGGTTGAGAGAGCGACGCATTTATGTCCCGGAGGCCGTAAGACTTCGGGTTCTCAAGTTGGTCCATGACTCCGTGTTGGCTGGTCATAGGGGGGTACAGAAGACGCAGGAATTTCTGAACCGTTTTTTCTGGTGGCCTACCTGTTTAAAGGATGTAAAGGACTATGTCCACTCATGTGTGGTTTGTGCCCGGTGCAAGGTCCCTCGTGTGGCTCCTACAGGACTCCTCCAACCGTTACCCGTGCCATCTCGCCCTTGGGGGTCTATCTCAATGGATTTTATTGTGGAGTTGCCCGTCTCAGACGGTCACAATACCATTTTAGTGGTGGTAGATCGGTTGACTAAAGCTGCTCACTTTATTCCGTGTGCCGGTCTTCCCTCAGCCGCAGAGACAGTGGATCTGGTTATCCAGAACGTATTCCGATTGCATGGGGTACCAGACGAGATCATCTCTGACCGGGGCGTGCAGTTCACGTCTAGGTTCTGGAAGGGGTTTTGTACGGCACTCCAGATTGATGTCTGTTTGTCTTCTGCATACCATCCTCAGACAAATGGGCAAACCGAACGGACCAATCAAACCCTGGAACAATACCTTCGATGTTATGTCAGCCATCTGCAGGACGATTGGTTGAAGATGCTTCCGTTGGCGGAGTTCTCGTATAACAACACTCAGAGCAGCTCCACTAAGGTAACGCCCTTCTTTGCTAACTTGGGTTACCATCCGACTATTTTGCCTAGGTCACCGGTTGCGGTCTCCGTGCCTGCGGTGGAGGACAGATTGACAGAGCTACGACAAAATCTGGAGGTTCTGAAGGACACTGTGGCTACAGCTCAGGAGCGTTACAAGAGGTCGGCAGACACTCACCGGAAACCGGCACCCATGTATAAGGTAGGGGACTCTGTATGGTTGTCCACCAAGAACCTGAGATTGGGTGTCCCTTCGCAGAAGCTGGGACAAAAATTCATCGGTCCGTTTAAGATCACCGGGATCGTGAGCCCTGTGGCCTGTCGGCTGCGGTTACCGCACCATCTAAAGGTACACCCGGTCTTTCATGTTTCTCTCCTCAAATCCATCTCTCCCAATACGTTTCATGGTCGTGTCGTGCCTCCTCCTCCGCCTGTGATGGTCGACGGCGAGGAGCAGTTCGTGGTTGAGGACATTATTGACTCCCGGCTCCATCGTCGTCGGCTTCAGTATCTGGTACGTTGGCAGGGGTACGCCCCCGAGGACGATTCCTGGGAACCGGTGGGTAACATTCGGGCACCCCGGAAGATCGCTCAGTTTCATCGACGGTACCCGGACAAGCCGGGCCCTGACCCGTCCTGAGGCCGTTTCTGGGGGGGGGAGTAATGTCAGGTTTCCGGGTTTTCCAGTCCTCTTTTGAAAGAGCTTGCCCTCGGTTAACATGGAGTTTTATGTTCTGTTGCCCTACTTCCTGTCCAGCTGCTTAAAAGGCCGCCTCTAAGCCTAGTCCAGTGCCTGAGTATACTGCTTGCTGTGTGCTCCTGCTTTGCTGCTGCTGCTACTTCTTGATTACCTTTGGATCCTCCTGAAAATCTACCGACCGACTCTGGACCATACCTGGTTTCTTCAAACTGTGCCCGGACTCCGTCTGCCGTCTTTGGTCAGCACGTCTGCCCGGTTTCTTCCGGTTCATAACCATTTTGGACTTTCATCCCGTACGGACACTTCTGGACTTTACCGCTTGCCCCTTGTGTCCCGGCTGCGGCGCATTTAGGCCTTCCGGGGTTGATTGCCGGACAGTCCCTGTATAGGGGTTCGCTCTGGTGGTCTCCCTGGGGGAGTCCGGTGCGTGGCCCCGGGAATCCCCTTCGCTCCGTTTCGGAAAGGTATTTTCATGTGTTTGTTATACTGTGTATTTCCGTTGTGTATCTACCGTGGTTACATATTATAAACTTCTTGTACCACAAACTCGTCTCTGGTTGTCATTGCCCTAACGCTATCGAAATCCTCAAAACATACAATAGTATTACAGACATGTTGTTCTACACCCGAGCCCCTGGGGCCAGCCTCACTCTCGGGAGGCCACACCACCCGACTGCAGATTCCATAAGCCCCAGACGCTCGTTAAAACCGCAGTGGCAGTCACCAATCACCCTGACCGCAAACCGAGAGTGGCGTCACGATTCAGATGTAAATAACCTGACATACCTGTTGCCAGAGAAGGTCCCAAAGAGAAGTCCCTGCGGCGTCCCTGAAAGTGGAGCGGTGTCCCGGAGGTGACCGCTGCAGCGCAGGTGGGCGACTCATCTATATCCTCCCTTTCTTCAAGATTTCTTAACATCATGCATATCTAGGACCCTGGCATCGATGGCAATCTGTCACTATGCATACATAGTGGACTATAGAACTCACAACTTACTTTCTTTTGAGGACTTATAAAGTAAGCATCAATTTCTCTCCAAGCAAATTTCAGTATGCCTAAATAATTTTGCTCTAACACTCTTCAGAGGCTCATGAGTATCATGAATATGCATTGCCTTTGAATGCCTGTGTATGGTGGGCACATCTACAAAAGGATTTATATTTGATATCTATGCTATTCTAAAAACTGTGGAGTCCATTATACTGAGTGTAAGGAAGCTGAGGGGGCATCATACTGTGTGGGAGGCCGTGGGGGCATCATACTGTGTGGGAGGTCATGGGGGCATCATACTGTGTGGGAGGCCATGGGGGCATCATACTGTGTGGGAGGCCATGGGGGCATCATATTGTTTGGGAGGCCGTGGGGTCATCATACTGTGTGCTAAGGTCATGGGGGCATCATACTGTGTGGGAGGCCGTGGGGGCATCATACTGTGTGGGAGGCCGTGGGGGCATCATACTGTGTGGGAGGTCATGGGGGCATCATACTGTGTGGGAGGCCATGGGGGCATCATACTGTGTGGGAGGCCATGGGGGCATCATACTGTTTGGGAGGCCGTGGGGTCATCATACTTTGTGCTAAGGTCGTGGGGGCATCATACTGTGTGGGAGGCCGTGGGGGCATCATACTGTGTCAGAGGTCGTGGGGGCATCATACTGTGTCGGAGGCCGTGGGGGCATCACACCGTGTGTGAGCTGTTGATCAAGGTACATCTATACTTAAATACAAAAATTCTCTATAGATAATACTACTAAATATCAACACTAAAGGTTGCTCAAACACAACCAACACCAGGTAATATGCCTAATAAATATGTATTTACATTTCAGTTTTATAAAAACATATATCCAAAACAAATATCGTAAAAATATATATAGCCGATGCTAAAATACAAAATTAAGGGGATAGCACAACGTCCACAATCAAAGCATCAGAAAAATAACATACAAATATCCATCAACAGCAAGTGCAAAGCATAATTATAATAATATAGACATAAAATCATACATAATTAATCTGGGGAGCATAGGTAATAAATACTATAGTGGGGCAAAGTTCATCTAATAATTAAATAAATAAAGTGAAAAAAATGTATAAATTATATTGAGCTTACCAAAAAATAAATCTTTTGTGAAAATGTTATATTATATTTATTTAAAGTGTCATAGTGCTATAGTTATTAATCATAATGATCCATAAATAACCACTAACCTAAAAAATTAAAATTAAACTGTAATATATATAGTGTTAGAAAAAATATTTTTTTTCAGGTGAAGAATATTAGAATATTAAATATAATTTATACAATGTAAAGTGCCACTGTGCCACATATAATAGCCAGCCAAAAATAAAATATTAATTAATTAATTAAAAGATTATGTGATTACCATACCAAAAGGTGCCAGGGTGTAAACTTTATAAAAAAAAAATATTACAATAATATAATTGTCACAAATAAATTAAAGTAATTAAATAGAAATAATAAATATCATTGCTCAATAGATATCTACCAACACATTAAGTAGGTGAAAAGTGCCTAGTGCTTCATCAAAACTTCCCCCGATCCAACACCAATAGATTTAGCAATTGTGTGAACCAGATATGTAAAAAGTGCCTAGTGCTTCTAAATACTTCCCCTATCCACCAAATTATTAGATACTAGCTCAGCTTATAGAATTATGCAAGTGCAAAAAGGTTTCATTAGATAAAACAATACTTACTGATGTTAGACTATGCTTTGTGTCACCCCCTCGCGCTCCTACGTACGTTTTGCTCTTATTTTCATCAGGGAGCTTACATAAGGAGGGGGTATGCCATGTTTTTATAGATCAAGTTCACCTGAAAGTAATTACACTAAGAATGCCGCCAGGCGTGTACTGCGCATGGATAACTACCGTCATTGAAATCAACAAGGTATTCGGGAGAAAGCGGAGCAGGCATCATCCGCACTCATCTCCCAAGCGGCCCATTGCTTCGTGGACGGTGGAACGCAAAACTCCGCCGCCATATTATGGCAGCGCTTGCACTATACATCCCTGGCTGCCACTGAGACAATGTTCCATAGCGAGCCGGATACGCATGCGCGCCACCCGAACCTATATATAATCATGATGATCCTACTGGTATCAAAGTCATATGTATCAAAATTCTGTCTTTCAAATTATGCATATTAACTAGTTCAGTACTGAAAACACATTAATCATATACAGAAAGTATTATATACAGTGGAATCTTGGATTAAGAGTAACTTGGTTTGAGAGCGTTTTGCAAGACAAGCAAAGCTTTTTACAAATGTGTAACTTGGTTTAAGAGCAATGATTTGTAATAAGAGCAAATACTCACCATACCCACTTCTGGTTCTGTCCTTTCACCGCACTCTGTGTAAACCTACTGGAGGGAACTTTCTGTACATATGTACAATATACAATGGTACAGTACAGTATATACTGTACAGCATGTCTATCAATTTGCATTTGTGGATACAGTACTGTACTTTTTCTGTTACCCAGTACAGCACATTGCATGTACTAATTACCTGGGCAGTATTCCTACCCTACATTTGGGTTCGTTCTGCCCTTATTTTTGGGAGAATATATTTGGGGTGTGTTTTTTGTGTGTTCTGTACTAGAATAAAGACGTCATATTTATACATCATTTTTTTCTCGCTATAGTATCTCCTGCACACCAACAATTCTATTGTAAGCTAACATGCAGTTTAATTTGTTTTTGTATGTTTTTACTGTACAGTAGTTTGTATCAGTGTACTATAATAATTTTATATGAATACTTTTATTAATATTATTTTGTTTTACTGTAATAAGTTTGTATAAAAATAGTAAATATTTCTGGGTTGTGGAACGACTCGTCTGTGTTTCAATTATTTTCTATGGGAAAATTCACATTGATATAAGAGTAACTTGCTTTAAGAGCTCACTCCCAAACGAATTATGCTCATAATCCAAGGTGCCACTGTATATAAATAAATATTTAAATTACAATGTTATTTCAGCATAAAATACAATATAAATAATTAAATACCTTAATCTGAGCAAAATAACTAATACATTATATATATAAATATAATTAATTATATCTCAAATATACATCAAATGCATATGTCAAAAGCATGTAAAAATACCATACAGATCAATAGGGCATAAATAATGCTAATAAATTACATAGCATCATAATACTATAACTTCATAAAATGAGCGTGTTGATCCAAGATTTATTCTTTATTCGACCACGTCGATATACAGTATATGCCAACAACGATACTACAATAAAATAAAATAAATATTAGACCTCAATAAAATAATAACAATAAAATATTTATAAACATAGACCCCCCCGGCTGTCATATTGTGGCAGGTAATACTGGAATTTGTAAAATAACTTGCCAACTAATTGATTTTTACTTAAAACCTCTGGTGTCTACTCTGCCTTCATATATAAAGGATGCAGCATTACGCAGATTTGATCAATTGCATCTGGAGAGTAATATGATTCTTGTTACCGCTTATATAGAATCATTATATACCTCTATTCTACATTCAGATAGATTAAAAGCAGTATCCTGGTTTTTACATTCTAGCAATATGGATCCATCTATGGCAGAGCTTATTGTAATTTTATTAGAATATATTTTAACACACAATTGTTTTATTTATAAGAATCAAATTTTTTACAATTACAAGGGACCGCTATGGGGGCCTCTTGTGCCCCCTCCTATGCTAATTTGTTTTTAGAGGCATGGGAACGAGAAATTTTTTTAAGCTCACCAGTGGATGATATTGACAAAGTACATAATTGGAGCAGATATATTGATGATGTAACTTTTGTCTTGGAGGGATTGCTTGAACAATTGGATTGTTTTATGGCTCGTCTTAATGATAATAGTCTCAATATTAAACTTACCTATTCATCTGGCTGTAAACTTGACTTTCTGGATATTTCCATTCAGGTTACAGATGAGGGATTTTTACATACTGATATCTTCAGAAAATCTGCGGCAACAAATTCCTTGTTACATGCAAGTTCTTCCCATCCAAAGTTTTAAAAAAAATATGAACAACCACCCCAAAAAAAAACAAAACCTAAAAGAACAGATCACCCCCCCCTTTTGCTTCACTGAAAATAACATAATAATAATAATAATAATAATAAAATACACATATTTGGTATCACAGTGTTTAGAATTTCCTACTCTATCTAAATATAAAATCAATTAATCTGATCGGTAAACGGTGTAGCAATAAAAAAAACTTCCAAACGCCAAAATTACAGTTTTTTTTGGTTGCCACAACGTCACATTAACCCCTTCACGACTTTTGACGGATACATCCGTCATGGTGCCCTGGTACTTAAAGACCCATGACGGATATATCCGTCATGGCGAAATCGCGGCACTGGAGCCCCGGTGACTGCGATCGGTTCGCACAAACCGCAGATTTGGGAAGGAGGGGATCTGTGCCTGACCTCAGGAGGGGTGGTGCCTCCTCCCCGGACCTACAGAGGCTGTGATTGGCTGACAAATGCCACTTAGCCAATCACAGCCACTGTAATGTTTCAGCCATTGAAAATGCCTTTATACATTGAAATCCAGCCATGATCAGTGCAGCTATAGCACTGCTCATTGGCTGGTGTTGGGTGACCTCAGCTGGATCACCCTCCCTCAGCTTCAGCAGCTCTGATTGGAGAGATCGGCCTTGTGACCAATCTCTCCAATCACCGTGGACCTGGGGCCGGTGACCGCCCCCCCTCAGCTTCACTTGTCAGTCCTGGAGCACGCCAGTACAGTTTATACAGTATAATGGCAGGGTGACAAGCTCCGGTCCCATACTGTTATGAGACCGGAGCATGGGATCCGGAAGTTGCCACGCTGCCATTGTACTGTATCAAACCGGCGAAAAGCCTCCCGGTCCGCCGCCGCCCTCCTCCATCTTCCACCTCTCTCCCCGATCTGCTGCCCGCACCCCCACCTCTCCCCCCCGTGATCGGCTGCCTGCCCCCTCCCCCTCACCTCCGTGATCTGCTGCCTGCCCCCTCACCTCCGTGATCAGCTGCCCGCCCCCTCACCTCCGTGATCGGCTGCTCGCCCCCTCACCTCCGTGATCTGCTGCCCGCCCCGTCTCCCTCACCTCCGTGATCTGCTGCCCGCTCCCCCCCACCTCTCACCCCCGTGATCTGCTGTCCGCTCTCCCCCCACCTCTCATGCCCGTGATCTGTGCTCCCTCACCTCTCACCTCCATGATCTGCTGCCCGCTCCCCCCCACCTCTCACCCCTGTGATCTGTTGTCCGCTCTCCCCCCACCTCTCACCCTCGTGATCTGTGCTCCCTCACCTGTCAACCCCGCGATCTGCTGTCCGCTCTCCCCCCACCTCTCACCCCGTGATCTGTGCTCCCTCACCTCTCACCTCCGTGATCTGCTGCCCGCTCCCCCACACCTCTCAACCCCGTGATCTGCTGTCCGCGCTCCCCCCACCTCTCACCCCCGTGATCTGCTGTCTGCTCTCCCCCCACCTCTCACCCCCGTGATCTTCTGCCTCCTCTCCCACCTCTCACCATCCCCGATCTGCTGCCTCCTTCATCTCCTGTGATCCTGCTGCCTATATCCATCCTGTAAGGTAACTATCCCCAATCTCACCTCCCACTCCCCTTCCCCCTGTCCCCCCCTTCTTCCCCATTGTCCTCCGCTCCTGCATCCACTGCGCCCTCTCCCATCCGCCGCCACCCTCTCCCAGCCGCTGCTGTCTCACATCCACCGATGCCCCCTTTATCTGCCGCTGCCCCCCATCTGCTGCCGCCCCATCTGCCTCAATCTCTCCTGTGATTCTGCTGCTGTTCTGATCCATCCTGTAAGTATTGTTCGTGGCTCTTTTCTAACTATCCCCAATCACATCTCCCACTCCGTCTCCATCCACCCCCCCCCCGTCCCCGCTTGCTGCCAAGTGCTGATCAGCTACGTGATTGGCTGATCAGGTACGTAATTGTTGCTTGAGTTTTTGCTTTTATTTTTTGTGCACCCCAAATTAAAAAAAAAAAGACAAAACTTGAACAATTGGGTACCTGATCAGCAAGCGACCTGCAGTCATACTCGACTTTGGACAGGACTTATTTTTTCCATCCCACCTAGTCCCCCCCTTTTTGCAGCACATCCGTACGTGCGCCCTGATTTTTTTTTTTATGCCATGGGGGTCTAGTTTCCAAAATGGGGTCACATGTGGGAGAGCTCCACTGTTTCGGCACCTCAGGGGGTCTCCAAACACAACATGGAATCCGCTAATTATTCCAGACAATTTTGCGTTTGAAAAGTCAAATGACGCTCCTTGCCTTCCGAGCCCTGCTGTGCGCCCAAACATTTGATTTCCACACATATGAGATATCTGTGTACTCAGGAGAAATTGCACCATACATTTTATGGTGCAATTTTTCCTGATACCCTTGTGTAAAAAAAGCTACCTGGTTGAAGTAACAATTTCGTGGTAAAATTTTTATTTTTTATTTTCTCGGCTCAACTTTATTAACGTTTGTGAAGCCCCCAGAGGTTCAAAGTGCTCAATAAACATCTAGATAAATTCCACGAGGGGTTTAGTTTCCAAAATGGGGCCACATGTAGGGGAGCTCCACTGTTTCGGTACCTCAGGGGCTCTCCAAACGCAACATGGTGCGGCTAACGATTCCAGCTAATTTTCTGTTCAAAAAGTCAAATGATGCTCCTTCCTTTCAGAGTCCCGCTTTACGCCCAAACAGTAGTTTTTCGCCACATATGAGGTATCTGCGTGCTCAAAAGAAATTGCCCAACAAATTTTGGGGGTTCATTTAATCCTGCTACCCTTGTGAAAATGCAATATTTGATGCTAAATTAACATTTTTGTTGCAAAAAGTAAAATGTTCATTTTTTCCTTCCACATTGCTTTAGTTACTGTGAAGCACCTGAAGGGTTAATAACCTTCTTGAATGTGGTTTTGAGTAGCCTGAGGGGTGCAGTTTTTGGAATGGTGTCACTTTTGGGTGTTCTGTGTCAAGTAGACCTTTCAAGATCGCTTCAAATGTGATGTGGTCCCTAAAAAAAAGTGGCTTTGTATATTTTGTTGTAAAAATGAGAAATTGCTCATAAACTTTGAACCCCTATAACTTCCTTAAAAAAAAATGTTTCCCCAAAATTGTGCTGATGTAAAGTAGACATGTGGGAAATGTTATTTATTAATTATTTTGTGTAATATGTCTCGGTTTTAGAGCATAAAAATTCAAAGTTTGAAAATTACAAAATTTTTAAAATTTTCGCAAAAGTTCCATTTTTTTCACAAAGAAATGCAAAAAATATCGGTCTAAATTTACCACTAACATGAAGCCCAATATGTCACGAAAAAACAATGTCAGAATCACCGGGATCCGTTGAAGTATTCCAGAGTTATAACCTCATAAAGTGACACTGGTCAGAATTGCAAAAACTGGCCTGGTCTTTAGGCTATGCGCGCACTTTGCGTTTTTTCATGCGTTTCCGCAGTGTTTTGAACTGCAGCGTTTTTATGCCATGCATGCGTTTTGATTGTCAAGCAAAGTCTATGGGAAATTATGATTTCTTGTGCGCACAATGCTGTTCAAAACGCAGCGTTTCAGTTGCAGAAAATTTGGCAAAAACTCAGCGTTTTAAGAAGCAGCATGTCAATTGTTTTTGCCATTTTGGCAGCGTTTTGCTAACATTAGAGTTAATGAGAACTTTCAAAATGCATCCTAAATCAAAATCCCAGCGTTTAACATGCTTTTTTGATGCAGAAAACATGCTTTTTTGACAAAATAAATGCATGCGTTTTTGACTTTATAATAAGGGCATGATATGTCCCTTTATACACACACACATAGTACGACAATTAAATTTATGAAAATCCATAATTTAACGTTTTTTTTTATGCATAAATATTAAAAAACATTTATAATTTAAATAAAATTAGCTATTTTGTGTATGATTTTACCCATGATATTTGTTATCATTTTTTCCCGTTTTTTCCAAAGTGTTTCAATGTTTAAACTTTATTTAGTAGTGTATTTGTATTCAAAACGCATCTGACTTTAAGCAAGGAAAAAGCATGTAAATCGCGGTAAAAACGCGGTAAAAAACGCAAACATATTTATACTGTTTTTGTGGTCAAAACAAAATTTAACAAAGACAATTTCTGCCAGAGGATGCGTTTAGAACTGCAATAAACTCAACGCAAAAAGCGCACATAGCCTTAGGGCTTGCACACTACGACATCGCAGCTGCGATGTCGGTGGGGTCAAATCGAAAGTGATGCACATCTGGCCTCGCAGTCGATATCGTAGTGTGCAAATCCTTTTACATACGATTAACGAGCGCAAAAGTGTCGTTATCGTATGATCGGTGTAGGGTCCGACATTTCCATAATTTAGCAGCAGCGATAGGTATGATGTTGTTCCTCGTTCCTGCGGCAGCACACATCGCTGTGTGAGAAGCCGCAGGTGCAAGGAACATCACCTTACCTGCATCCCGACTGCAATGCGGAAGGAAGGAAGTGGGCGGGATGTTTACGTCCCGTTCATTTCTGCCCCTCCGCTCCTATTGGCCTCCTGCCGTTTGACGTCGCTGTGACGCCACACGACCCGCCTCCTTAGTAAGGAGGCGGGTCGCCGGCCAGAGCGACGTCGCAGGGCAGGTGAGTGCATGTGAAGCTGCCGTAGCCATAATGTTCGCTACGCCAGCTATCACAAGATATCGCTGCTGCGACGGGGGCGGGGACTATCGCGCTCGGCATCGCAAGCATCATCTTGCGATGTCGTAGTGTGCAAAGTACCCCTTAGGGTCAAAATAGGCTGGGGGCTGAAGGGATTAAAATGCAATAACCGGTGATTAACACATTGCATCTATGCAGAAATGGTATAATTAAAAATGCCAGCTCAAGTCTCAAAAAATAAACCATCACTGAGTCCCAGATACCGAAAAATGAGAAAGGTACGGGTGTCAGAAAATGGCGACAAAAGCGCCTTTCTTTTTTTTTACACACGTCTGAATTTTTTTTCAACACTTAGATAAAACTATACTTGTTTGGTATCTACAAACTCGTACTGACCTGAGGAATCATACTGACATATCAGTTTTTAAAAATAGAGAACATAGTAAATAAAAAAACAAAACAATCATGTAATTGCACTTTTTTTGCAATTTCACCATACTTGAAATGTTTTTTTCCGTTTTCCAGTACAATATGGGGCAGAATGAATGGTATCGCAACTTGTTACACAAAGAAATAAGCCTTCATACGGCTGTATTGACTGAAAAATAAAAAAGTTATGGCTCTTGGATGAAGAGGAGAAAAAATCAAAATGGAAAATTGCCTGGAGGTGAAGGGGTTACTGAGCAGAATTAAAGGGGTATTCCCCAATTCTCCAAGATCCTATCCAAACATGTAGTAGTCAAATAATAATAATAAAAAGAATACATTATCACAGTTGACCTAGACCTATATGTATCCCAAATGATGGATGGTGTTACGGTTGCTGCGAGCACTGGAGACTAAGTCCAGATTTCTTACTACTGCACATGTGCGAGCGCTGGAGACTAAGTCCAGATTTCTTGCTACTGCACATGTGCGAGCGCTGGAGACTAAGTCCAGATTTCTTGCTACTGCACATGTGCGAGCACCGGAGACTAAGTCCTATCTTGGAGCCATTGCACATGTGCGGGTGACATCATCGCTGACACGAGGTCACATGTCTCTGACACCTTCTATGCCGATTGGTCGCTGGTCATGTGCTTGTGATGCCTTACTCGGTGATAGGCCAGCATGACGTCACTCCTGTCGTTCTGGCAGCGGATTGGCTCTGGTGTCCTCCATCTTGGATGAGGCACAGAGTCTATATAAGACCCTGACACACGCCGCATGGCGCTCAGTCCTCTTGGTTCATGCATAAGAGTAGACGCTCTGTGCGCGTTCCTCTAGGCATTCCTCTGTCTATGCTAGGTGAGCGCTACCGGCAGGGTAGCGTTCTTATACCTTACAGCTTCGGCTGCTGTCCGTATCCTTACCTCTTAGGGGAGCGGACATAGGCAGGTGCCTGAGGCACATGGTCTGGCTGGGCCTTGTGGTTCGACTCGTAGGTGGACGTTGCCGCTAGGGTAACGTTCCTTATACTGCATCTGGCAGTTGTTCGTATCCTCGCACACTAGGGGAGTGAACAGAGGTAGGAGCTTTGTGCGGCTTACGCTGCTGTTCGTCTCTTTTGCACCACTAGAAGAGCGGACCTAGGCAGGTGCCATATCTAGTGGTTCGTGTCCTCGCACACTAGTGGAGCGAACGCAGGTAGGAGCTTTGTGCGGCTTACGCTGCTGTTCGTCTCTTTTGCACTACTAGAAGAGCGGACCTAGGTAGGTGCCATTTCGCACACATTGCCTTTGTCTCTGTGATTATTAACAGAGATCATTCCACACACCCTCCAAGTAAGGGAGGAATTGCTTTACTTACTTATATCCTTCTGTGAGTTAACAGAGGTATTGCACTCTGCCATAGTCTGCAGCAGAGTCTTTGCACGGTGGACCCTGACTGTCTGATACTCCTTTAGGTTATCAGACAGCCCCCCGTAACAGATGGTGCCAGGCACAACAGGCCAGATCCTGGTGTAACAGCGATGATCAAGAGAAGTGGAAAAAGCCAGCAAACATCTTGGAAAAACTCTGACGCTTTATTGTGACAAATCCATAAAAAACATACAGTGGATTAAAAGCTCAGTGTGTGGAAAATTGTCTACGCGTTTCAGGCCTAACATAGAGCTGGCCCTTAATCAGTCATAAATAAGGGCCAGTTCTGTGTTAGGCCTGAAACGCGTAGACCCTTGTCTATACGCTGAGCTTTTTATCCACTCTATGTTATTTATGGATTTTTCACAATAAAGCTTCAGAGTTTTTCAAAATGGTTGCTGGCTTTTTCCACTTCTCTTGATCAAATAATAATAATATTAGCCAAATCCTCCAATTAGAAAGGTAGTATAGTTCTCCTGATTAGCTATATCACTTACCTCATGTGCAGTGCATTGCAGCTTAGGTGTCCATGGTTATGATCACTCATACAGTGATAGTTGCTATTGGTCTTAACCTTCGATATCTGCTACTGTAATGCCCTGCACATGAGGTAAGGGACATAACTTATCAGAAGAACTATACTACATTATCTACATGAAGGAATTTGCTATTATTATTATTATTATTATTAATACTACTACACCTACTATATATTAGGATATGATGTTGGAGATGGGAATAACCCTTTACGTTCGGCTGGTTTGTTCAGCCCTCCACAACAGTCAGAGTCTCACGTGGCTCCTTGAGAAAATGAATTGCTTGCCCCTGCATTATAACATCCTTCTAGGAGATTATATAGTATTACTAATCTCAGAGGTTCCTTTTAGAAGGAACCTGTCAGGTCCCCAGTACACCCAGAATTACAAGTAGTTCTGTTCATATGTGTCGCCCTGGGCAAGCCAGGGGACACGGGTCACAACACCACCACACCCCACACTCCAGGTAGGCACATCAATGCTAACCACAAATCCTTGTTGCCTTCCTCCAGGAGTTTGATGATGCACACCAGGGGGTGGGCCAGGCGGTTGGCTCCGCCCACCAAGGAGCTCACAACTCTGGAGGCGGGAAAACCAGGCAGATTAGCCCAGGCAGGGCAAGAGTGAACAACAGAGTTTAGTCAGGGAGTAGCAGGAGTGAGGAGCTAAGTGAGAAAGTGAACAGCTAAGTGAAAGTGAAGGAAGAAAAGTGGAAAAGGAGGAAAGCAAGTGAAGTGACAGTAAAGAAAGAAAGCCTGAAGGGTCCAGCTTTGTGTAGGGCCAGATCAACAAGGTCAGCGACGGCGGTGACTGTCTGGAGGGGGACCGTTTGGAAGTTCCTGGAAGGACCCCGTTGGCTGTGTGCCCGGTGGTCTGGAGCAGTGTTCCGAAGGACAGTCAGCACCAGGGCAGGGGCCTCTCGGACCCCGGCAAGGCTGGGAGTCGCCAAATTTGCTGAATCCGTCAGTGACGGGGACGCAGATCCCCCAAAAACCAAGTCCCGATTGAAGGCAACAGCCCAACCTGAAACGGAGAGACACCGCCACCGCCAAGGCACCAGTTTCTCAGGGCCAGCGCCTGCGGGCAAAGTGTAGAGCTCCTCCGGCCCAGATTGCAGTCGGGGAGCGGGTAACCGGAGGGAATCCACCGCTACCACAAGTCAAACATAGGTGCAAGGAAGAGGGACATCACCGTCACCTACCGGGAGTGCAGGTGCAGCCGTCTGTGGGACCGTCCTACCAGCCGTTTGGTTTACTGTACAAACTGTGTCCGTGTCTCAGGCTGAGTGAGTACCACAGTGCCGCAAGGCACAGCGCTGCCCCCCGCGTCCCTGCGCCCATCAGGCCCCGCACCTACTTCCCCATCACCGGGCCCCGGGATCACCAACCCCTACCCACGGAGGGGCAACACAACAACTGGCTGCTCCGCATCACCATCCCCGGGATCCCCATATTGAGCAGCGGTGGTGAAATCACCACAACCGTGGGTAGCGTCACGAACTATAACAATCCCCACACCCAACCACAAAACCCCCCTTTTTCACTCACGGGCGAGGAGTGTCGCTCGAGGAACCCCGGGATCCGGCCCACAGCTCGAGCCACCACTGAGCAGCTGCCGGACCCGAGCAGAAGGGGTGAGCACGGTGTGCTGACACCCTCCTCCCCGCCCGCGACACATACATCTAGAATCCCTGCCTAACAGTACCTTTATGGGGTAGCACACATAAACAGATCAATAGAAAAAGTATTTCTAAAGACCGATTATGAGATGTTAATTAGGCCTGTGACTAGTCGCAGGGGCGTTCGCTCCCGACTAGTCTGCCCACTAAGCATATTATCACGCCCCTGTGGGTGTGATAACTGATAACATGCTTTACAAGAGCAGCGTTATCGGCAGTGTCATTCAAAGCCGCGTGTGCGCATGGCTTTGTACCTCTCAGCATTGAACTTTTCTGACGCTGGGTATATGCGTTCCAACCTCAGAGAGGCTCACTGCGCATGATCGGAAGTTGTCCGCACTTCCAGTCATACGCACTACTCTGAATCCAGATGTATGCATCCTAGCTCCAGAGAGGCGTAGTGCAAAGGACTGCAAGTGTGGACGGCTTCAGATCATGCGCCATGAGCCTCTCTGAAGCAGCCGGAGTCAGAAAAGCTAAATGCTGAGAGGTATAAAGCCATGCGCACACGTGGCTTTGTATCGCGCTGCCAATGACGCTGGCTGTTGTAAAGCATGTGTTACAGGGTGTGAGGGGATAACAGGGGACCAGGGCTCCTAGACTGGCCATCAGGCTACGGGGCCCTAGCTGTCCCTATTCCCAAAGATATATCTAATAGTGACGATATCTGGGCTGTCTTCCTTGCCCTGTTCTGGTCAG
Source organism: Anomaloglossus baeobatrachus (assembly GCF_048569485.1). Lineage (NCBI taxonomy): Eukaryota > Metazoa > Chordata > Amphibia > Anura > Aromobatidae > Anomaloglossus > Anomaloglossus baeobatrachus. The sequence continues at coordinate 87,128,617 of NC_134360.1, read as the reverse complement.
CCCTGATTTAATACCCTTTTTTTTCCCCCACCCTAGAGGAGGACTGGGACTGGAGTGGTAGAACCCACAGATATGGACAAACTGGGGAAACCAAAACTCTAGCACGCAGCACACTCATACAAAGTAATAAGACAACAAATGATAAGGAGGAAAATAAAGAGAAGGGAGAAAATAACCAAACGACAGGAGGAATTCCACAGCATATCAAGCAACACATAGTAAATCACCGGTTACTCGAACACAACAGCACATGGATCGGTTTAGCGAAAGCTATAGTCGGCATGGCAAGACAGATTCCTCCATCTTAAAAAGGCAGGGAGTACCTGTGATAGGTCTCACGCTAGATGTGATCCAAATGTTAACCAGCAGGCTAGCAGAAATTAACTCCTGCTAGCCTGATCACTAATGAGCATACAGCTGCTCAACGCCCGAGCCTGCATGTGCAGCTCAGAAGCACCAGAGAAAGCTTGATGTGGAGTGTCAGAGTCTGTAATCTGAACAGCGCCTGATTCCGCCATTACACTTGGTGAGTTTAGCGCCAATCACCGTATGACAGCATGTTGTCACACCCAAAGTGGCATGATAACATGCTTAGTGGTCTGACTTGTTGGGGAACTAACTCCCCTGTGACTCGACACAGGCCTAATATCTCATAAGCGGTTTTTAGAAATACTTTTTCTAAAGATCAGTTTATGTATTCTATCACATGAAGACACTGTTAGGCAGGGATTATAGATATGTGTGACTCGCCCACCCCAGGGCTATGGGACACCCGGTGCCGGGTTTACTTTAAGAACAGTCCAGTCCTGGGAGACCGTCACAGGTGGTGAAGGGGATCCGGTCGGCCTGGAAGTACTTGGGATGATCTTTATGGCCAACTGAGTATGAGGCCTACTCCTGTTCTTTTCTTTACTATTATAGGACCCTGCTCTCTGGATCTAGCAATGGCCCTCTTGCTGCTGGGACCGGTGGTACGTCCCTTTCCGTCTGTGGTAGGCTGCGCAGGCCCTCTCTGGTGCTTCTCTGCTGGAGTCCACACCGGGCCCTGTTGATGCAGCTGTACCTTCGGGCTGTTTATGGGCCAGGTGCTTGCAGCTCTCCTGCCCTTCGGATTCGGCTACCAGGGAGTATTTTAAGCCCTGGTGGCCACAGACTCCGATGTCCGAGTCTCTTCTCTGCCTCTCTGCTACTCCTGCTTCCCTGGGCCAAGCTACTCCAGCTCTAGGCCCCAGATCCACAGGACAGCACACTCTGCGTCTGCTTCCTTTCACTTCTCTCTACAGACTGACTACTACTTCCTCCCTCAGGTCAGACTTAAGGAATGCTCCCTGGAATTCCAGGTTCAGAGCTCCCCCTGCTGGCCGGAGGGAGAACTGTGTTGGATGTTAAACTTACTGGCCAATGGACCTCCCAATTACCTCCAGGCTCAGCATTAACCCTTTGGGAGGGCAATGCTGTTGTGGCGACCAGGTCCTGGGGCGCCACACTCCCCCTTAGTTAAATTCAGTACTCCCGGACTGTAAAAACAAAACAAAACATGTTACAACCTTAAACAACTATAAGAGTTCAGTGTGGCTCCCTGCCGGGTGTCCATTACACTGCTCCATGGGGGACCCGCCGCGATAAAACCCCCAACGTAGGCTCTGGGCGTGCGTCAGAGCATTGCTGACCCCACTCTATGCACGCCGGACGGGTTTTTCATCAGGGGTGTTGAGCACACTGGTGCTAACTATGAACAATTAAAGTGTTGGCCACTCATAGTCCAGTGACCCAATTGTCCATTTACTTAGTCATAAAAAAAACATTTTATACACAACATTACAGACATTTCACATAACTATTTACATTCTAATAAGTACTCTTTCTTTTTAATTTCTATACCTTGGAGGGGGCTGTCCCCGAGTGCTGCATTGGGACCTGCGTAGCTCTGGTGTTTGTCCCTGACTACTTGGTGTGTCTTCTACCTCAGCATTACAGGTAGGCCTACCCCTGATAGGTATGCGTGATGATTGCCTATGTGGTCTGAGAGTCGCCAAGGGTATGACAGGTTCACCACTGACAGGGGGGTCATCCTCCTGTTCCACTGCTGGCGTATCATCTTGTGTTGGGGCGGACAGTTCCTTAGGTGGATCTGGAACCTCTTCTGTCTCTGGCTCGACCAACTGCAGGAACGTCAAGACTGGTACCACTATGGCATTATTTATTCGGGTCCAAGTTTTGGGGAATTTGCCAAGGATTGTTTGTATCATCTCTTCCTCTTTTTCTTGAATTTCTTCCACTTCTTTTTGGATCTTGCACCGCTCAGGGCACGCTTTCAGGCGGTCTCTAGAAACTGTTTGATAGGTCCTGCCTTCATCTTTGCTTATGAGGCATACCTTACTATTGTCAAAGTTGGAGGGAATAATGGTGTAGGGTTCATTCTCCCACTGATCATCTAATTTATGCGCCCTCCGCTTTTTCTTGAGGACCTGTTCTCCAGGTGCTAAGGGAGTTGCTGGGGCTGTTTGATTGTAGTTCTGCTCTTGTCTCGTTCTTGCTTGGGACAGGCTCTTTTCTACGCATTCCTAGACTTTGCGGTACTGCTGTTATCGCTCTGTATCCCAATCTTCTATCTCTTGAACCGCTTCAGGTGACACAGTTCCCATCTCAAAGTCTACAGGTAACTTGCCAGGTCTTGCTCGCATCAGGTAAGCAGGGCTGCAGTTGGTCGAGTTTACTGGGATATGGTTATACAGGTCTACCAGATCTGGTAACTTCTCTGGCCATTGGTTTCTTTCTTCCAGAGGTAGAGTCTTGAGCGTATCAATAACCACATGGTTCATCTTCTCGCACAATCCATTGGTTTGGGGGTGGTACGGTGTTGTTCTGATTTTCTTACAGCCGTACATATTACAGAACTCTTGGAACACTTCTGCCTCGAATGCAGGACCTTGATCAGTCAGTACCCTTTTCGGATAACCGTGAGGTTGACAAAAGTATGCCTGAAATGCTCTCGCTGCTGTTCTGGCTGTCTGGTCCTTCACAGGCACTACTACCAGGAAACGAGAGTAATGGTTCACAATGGTGAGGACGTACACATAGCCAGACCGGCTTGGTGTTAACTTCACGTGGTCCAGGGCCACCAACTCCAGGGGCTGCTTCGTGACAATTGGCTGTAGGGGAGACCTCTGGCTGGCATCATCTTTCCGCCTCAGGTTATACGGACCACAGTCTCGGCACCACTTCTCGACTGTCTTTCTCATGTGCACCCAGTAGAACCGATCACGGAGTAGGGTCTCCAACTTCTTCCACCCGAAGTGTCCTGCATTATCATGGTAAGCTGCTAGGACCATTGGAGCATCCCTCTGTGGGACCACTATCTGCCAGACGAGTTCATTTGTTCGCCAGTTGACATATCTCTTGCCGAGCTTGCCTTGGTAGGTGAACAGTCGTCCCCTCTCCTTCCACAGCTGCTGGGCTTCTTGTGGAGCGTCTGGACCGAGATGGGTCTCAGCTTGTGCTAGCTTTTCTTTGACCAATCGCATGGCCGGGTCACCGTTCTGTGTCTCTTCCCAATTATGGTGGAGTAATGGGTTGACCGAGACCTCGTGCTGGCTCGAGCGCTTCACTCCTACAGCATGCTCACACTGGGAAACACCTTGGTGATGGAAAGCCGGTAACTCTATCTCTTCGAGTTCATCCAGGTCTTCTCCAGACTCGGGTAAGTGAGGCATTCTGGACAGCGCATCAGCATTGTTATTCTTCTTGCCAGCCCGGTACTTGATGGTAAAGTCAAAGTTAGACAGCCGGGCCATCCATCGCTGCTCCAACGCACCTAACTTGGCTGTTGCCAGATGTGTCAACGGGTTGTTGTCTGTGAAGATGGTGAACTTGGCCGATGCCAGATAGTGCTTGAAGCGTTCAGTCACTGCCCAAACAATAGCGAGGAACTCCAGCTTGAAGGAACTGTAGTTTTCTGGATTCCTTTCTGTGGGACGAAGCTTCCTACTGGCGTAAGCTTTCACCTTCTCTCTGCCTCCCTGCACCTGGGACAGAACTGCTCCCAGGCCCACGTTGCTGGCGTCTGTGTACAGTACAAACGGCTGGCTGTAGTCAGGGTAGGCCAGAATTTCTTCTCCCGTGAGAGCCCCTTTCAGCCGGACAAAAGACGTTTCTATTTGGCTGTTCCATTCAAATGGAGGGCTTTGCTTCTTAGCCTTCTTTGGCTGGCCCACCAGGAGATCTTGAAGAGGCGCTGCTATCTTGGTGAAACCATCAATGAACCTTCGGTAGTAGCCCACCAGCCCAAGGAACTGCCGCACCTCCTTTCCCGTGGTGGGTCTCGGCCAGTCCTTGATTACTGTGACTTTCTCTGGATCAGGTGCCACACCTTCTGCGCTGACCACATGACCCAAGTACTGTACCTTCGGCTTCAAGAGGTGACATTTGGACGGCTTTATCTTCAGGCCATACTCCGACAGGGACTCGAACACCTCTGCTAAGTGCCTCAGGTGGTCTTCATAAGTCTTGGAGTAGACTATGACGTCATCCAGGTACAACAGCACAGTTTCAAAGTTGTGATGGCCCAAGCAGCACTCCATCAACCTTTGGAATGTCCCTGGGGCGTTGCAGAGCCCGAATGGCAAACAGTTGGACTCGCAGAGGCCCTGTCAGGTTTCCAGGTTTTCCAGTTCTCTTTTGAATGAGCTTGCCCTCAGTTAACATGGAGTTTAAGGTTCTGTTGCCCTACTTCCTGTCCAGCTGCTTAAAGGGCCGCCTCTCAGCCCAGTCCAGTGCCTGAGTATACTGCTTGCTGTGTGCTCCTGCTTTGCTGTTTCTACTTCCTGATTGCCTTGGATTCTCCTGGAAATCTACCGACCGACTCTGGACCATACCCGGTTTTCGTCAAGCTGTGCCCGGACTCCGTCTGCCGTCTTGATCAGCACTCTGCCCGGTTCGTAACCACTCTGGACAATCATCCCGTACGGACACTCCTGGACTATACCACTTGCCCCTTGTGTACCGGCTGCTGCGCATTTAGGCCTTCCGGGGTTGATTGCCGGACAGTCCCTGTCCAGGGGTTCGCTCTGGTGGTCTCCCTGGGGGAGTCCGGTGCGTGGCCCCGGGAATCCCCTTCGCTCCGTTGCGTAAAAGTGTTTTGTGTGTTTGTTTTACTGTGTTTATTCCCGTTGTGTATCTACCGTGTGTACATATTATATAACATCTTGTACCAAGAACTCGTCTCTGTTGTCATTGCCCTACGCTATCGAAATCCTCAGAACATACAGTAGTATTACATTATACTCAGGCCATAAGAGGATTTCGCTGGGGCAATGACTGAGACACGAGTAGATCAGCTCTTTTCCATGATCAACTCCTTGCAGCAGGAAATGGAGGCGGTGCAAACTAAACTCAGAGATGTGGAGGCACAGCTGGGCCATGATCACCAGGTACTGGGTCCGGCTATTCAGGATTTGCAAGTCAGAGTAAAGGCTCAGGAAGCCGTCCCCACTACGTCCGTATCAGCTGCCGGTATGCCTAGGTTACCCCCATTCCGTTTCAATGGTGATCGTAGTCAGTTTCGTGGATTTGTGAACCAATGTATACTGTTTTTTGATGTACATGCTGATTATTACCGTTCTGACCGGTCCAAAGTGTTATGTATAATCATGTTATTAACCTCACGAGCACTGGCTTGGGCTAATCCTATGATAGAGAATCGGGACATCCGTTTAAATCACCTGGATGACTTTCTGAACGCAATGGCGCAAATGTTTGATGATCCGAATCGCCGTGCTACCGCTGAATCGGCTCTCCTTTCCTTACGTCAGGGAAAGCGTTCTGTCGTTGAATACGCCACTGAGTTCCAGAGGTTAGTGGTAGACACCGATTGGGGAAACAATGCATTATTGTCTGTTTTCAGAAAAGGTTTGTCCGGTACCATCAAGGACGAGTTAGCTCGTTCCGAATCTCCAGGGGATTTTGAACTGTTTCTCCAGCACTGTGTGCGTATTGATACCCGCTTGACGGAGCGTAGACAGGAAAAATGGGCAGCTGTAAACCGTGTAAACAACTTTGCGTTTCCTTCTAGAGAACCCGCTCTCAGGACACCACGGGAGGCCGAGGACGTTCCTATGCAAGTGGACTCTCTGCAAAAGCGAGAGACCAACGAACGTCGCGAACACCGGCTCCGTGAGCGTTTGTGTTTCTATTGCGGTCAATCGGATCATTTCTTGATCGACTGCCCGAAACGTCCGAATCGCCCAAATAAGGTATTGGCAGCCATGGCAGAGTGTGACAACACGGACGCAGAGTCCGATATCTCTGAGGCAAGTGGGCACTTGGATGCGGTATTTCCCTTGACTGTAATGTCAACCTCACCGAAGGACTCAGAAGGGAAATATACCCATTGCTCGCTCCCCATTCAGATCCGGTGGGAGGGGCATCTAATACCTACCTCTGCAATGATAGATTCTGGGGCAGGGGGAAATTTCATGGACTCCTCTTTTGCCAGGAAACACGGTATCCGGACTCAGCAAAGATCCTCACCGGTTACCATGGAGACGGTAGACGGATCTCCGTTAATCTCTGGACCAGTGGATCGGGAAACAGTACCACTAGAATGCGTGATGAAGCCAGGTCAGCAGGAGACCCTTGTGTTCATGATAATTTCCTCTCCTCATTTTCCGATTATTTTAGGTATTCCGTGGCTACGGTCTACGAATCCGGTCATCGATTGGGAAACTAAGGAAATATCCTTCCCACCGCAGAGTGGTCCGACCATTAGTCCAACTGTTCCGGTTCCAGTAACACCGAATGCGGAGGGCACTGTACAGGTACCTGTTCTACCCCCGGTTTATGATGACTTTGCTGACATATGCGACAAAAGAAAAGCCGATCGGCTTCCCCCGCATAGACCGTATGATTGCCCCATAGACTTACTCCCAGGGGCAGAGATTCCGTTTGGCCATGTCTACCCGTTGGCGGCACCTGAGCTAGAAGCACTAAAAGAATACATTGAGGAGAGCCTAGCCAAGGGATTTATTCGCCCGTCTACCTCACCAGCAGGGGCACCCATCTTTTTCGTGAAAAAGAAAGAGGGGACTCTGAGACCCTGTATTGACTACCGGGAACTGAATAAAATAACCATCCGGAACCGGTATCCGTTACCGTTGATTCCTGAGCTATTGGAGAGGGTCCAACAGGCAAAAATATTCACCAAATTGGATCTCCGTGGGGCATATAATCTACTTCGCATACGTCCCGGAGACGAGTGGAAGACCGCGTTCCGATGTCGGTATGGACATTTTGAGTACCTAGTGATGCCTTTTGGACTTTGTAACGCTCCCGCGGCTTTCCAACATCTAGTTAACGATATTTTTAGGGATATCATGGACCTATTCATGGTGATCTATCTGGACGATATCCTAATCTTTTCTGATTCCCTACAGGAACACCAGGAGCACGTCAAGACCGTACTTACCCGGCTGAGGGAAAATCACCTGTACATTAAACTGGAGAAATGCGAATTCCATTGCTCACAGATACAATTCTTAGGGTATGTCATCTCTCCTCAGGGACTGAACATGGAGTCTGGCAAGATACAAGCAATTCTGGACTGGCCGGAACCGGGTAACGTCAAAGAGGTACAACGCTTTGTCGGTTTTGCCAACTTTTACCGACGTTTTATCCGTAATTTTTCAGAGATCGTTCGTCCCATCACTCTGTTAACCAAGAAAGGACAGAAGTTTGTGTGGTCCGCCCAGGCCCAGGAAGCCTTCCATCGTCTCAAGGTTTGTTTTACCTCAGCGCCTATATTGGTACATCCGAATCCCGCACTTCCCTTTATCGTGGAAGTCGACGCTTCCGACTACGCATTAGGGGCCATCCTTTCTCAAAGGACTGGGGACAAGAGTCTCTTACATCCGTGTGCTTTCTTTTCCCGACGGTTGTCCCCTGCAGAAAGGAACTATGACATTGCGGACAAGGAATTATTGGCGATTATTTCCGCTTTCAAGGAATGGAGACACCACTTACAGGGAGCCGCGCAGCAAGTGATAGTACTCACAGATCATCGTAATCTGGAATTCCTTAAGTCTGCCAGGTGCCTGTCTCCACGGCAAGCCCGTTGGAGCCTATTTCTTAACCAATTCAATTTTGTCGTTACATACCGTCCAGGTTCACGTAATGGGAAAGCCGATGCCTTGTCCCGAATCCACGCCGTGGACTCCGTGCCTGGAACCCCGTCTCAGACCGTGTTATCGGATGCCAATTTCGTTGGAGTAATCCAGGACCAGGACTTGTGGAAGGACATCAAGCTGGCCTATGATGGTGACGTATTTCTTGCTGCCCCCCCGAATGATGTAACTCTTGTTCTTCGGAATGGTGTGTGGTTGAGAGAGCGACGCATTTATGTCCCGGAGACCGTAAGACTTCGGGTTCTCAAGTTGGTCCATGACTCCGTGTTGGCTGGTCATAGGGGGGTACAGAAGACGCAGGAATTTCTGAGCCGTTTTTTCTGGTGGCCTACCTGTCTAAAGGATGTGAAGGACTATGTCCACTCATGCGTGGTTTGTGCCCGGTGCAAGGTCCCTCGTGTGGCTCCTACGGGACTCCTCCAACCGTTACCCGTGCCATCTCGCCCTTGGGGGTCTATCTCCATGGATTTTATTGTGGAGTTGCCAGTCTCAGGCGGGCACAATACCATCTTAGTGGTGGTGGATCGATTGACTAAAGCTGCTCACTTCATTCCGTGTACCGGTCTTCCCTCAGCCGCAGAGACAGTGGATTTGGTTATCCAGAACGTATTCCGATTGCATGGGGTACCAGACGAGATCATCTCTGACCGGGGCGTGCAGTTCACGTCTAGGTTCTGGAAGGGCTTTTGTACGGCACTCCAGATTGATGTCTGTTTGTCTTCTGCATACCATCCTCAGACAAATGGGCAAACCGAACGGACGAATCAAACCCTGGAACAATACCTTCGATGTTATGTCAGCCATCTCCAAGACGATTGGTTGAAGATGCTTCCGTTGGCGGAGTTCTCCTATAACAACACTCAGAGCAGCTCCACTAAGGTAACGCCCTTTTTTGCTAACTTGGGTTATCATCCGAATGTTTTGCCTAGGTCACCGGTTGCGGTTTCGGTGCCGGCGGTGGAGGACAGATTGACAGAGCTTCGACAGAATCTGGAGGTTCTAAAGGACACTGTGGCTACGGCCCAGGAGCGTTACAAGAGGTCGGCCGACACTCACCGGAAACCGGCACCCATGTACAAGGTAGGGGACTCTGTATGGTTGTCCACCAAAAACCTGAGATTGGGTGTTCCTTCGCAGAAGCTGGGACAAAAATTCATCGGTCCATTTAAGATCACCGGGATCGTGAGCCCTGTGGCCTGTCGGCTACGGTTGCCGCACCATCTAAAGGTACACCCGGTCTTTCATGTGTCTCTCCTCAAACCTGTCTCCCCTAATACGTTTCGTGGTCGTGTTGTGCCTCCTCCTCCGCCTGTGATGGTCGACGGCGAGGAGCAGTTCGTGGTTGAGGACATTATTGACTCCCGGCTCCATCGTCGTCGGCTTCAATATCTGGTACGTTGGCAGGGGTACGCCCCCGAGGACGATTCCTGGGAACCGGTGGGTAACATTCGGGCACCCCGGAAGATCGCTCAGTTTCATCGACGGTTCCCGGACAAGCCGGGCCCTGATCCGTCCTGAGGCCGTCTCTGGGGGGGGAGTCATGTCAGGTTTCCAGGTTTTCCAGTTCTCTTTTGAATGAGCTTGCCCTCAGTTAACATGGAGTTTAAGGTTCTGTTGCCCTACTTCCTGTCCAGCTGCTTAAAGGGCCGCCTCTCAGCCCAGTCCAGTGCCTGAGTATACTGCTTGCTGTGTGCTCCTGCTTTGCTGTTTCTACTTCCTGATTGCCTTGGATTCTCCTGGAAATCTACCGACCGACTCTGGACCATACCCGGTTTTCGTCAAGCTGTGCCCGGACTCCGTCTGCCGTCTTGATCAGCACTCTGCCCGGTTCGTAACCACTCTGGACAATCATCCCGTACGGACACTCCTGGACTATACCACTTGCCCCTTGTGTACCGGCTGCTGCGCATTTAGGCCTTCCGGGGTTGATTGCCGGACAGTCCCTGTCCAGGGGTTCGCTCTGGTGGTCTCCCTGGGGGAGTCCGGTGCGTGGCCCCGGGAATCCCCTTCGCTCCGTTGCGTAAAAGTGTTTTGTGTGTTTGTTTTACTGTGTTTATTCCCGTTGTGTATCTACCGTGTGTACATATTATATAACATCTTGTACCAAGAACTCGTCTCTGTTGTCATTGCCCTACGCTATCGAAATCCTCAGAACATACAGTAGTATTACAGGCCCATTGGTGTCGTGAAGGCAGTCTTCTCCTTGTCCGCCTCTGCCACGGGAACCTGCCAATACCCACTGGTGAGATCCAGGGTGGAGAAATAATTAGCTGATTTTAAGGCTGTTAGTGACTCCTCTATTCTGGATAGTGGATAAGCATCTTTATGTGTAATGCGGTTAATTTGTCTGTAATCTACGCACATTCTCATTGTACCATCTTTTTTCTTTACGAGCACTAGTAGAGCTGCCCAGGGGCTACAACTATCTCTGATAACCCCAGCCTCCTTCATTTCCCATAACATTTCTTTGGCACGCTGATACTGTGCTGGGGGTACAGGGCGGTATCTCTCTTTAATGGGATGATGATCACCCGTGGGGATTTGATGTTTAACCCCTTTTACCTGCCCAAAATCTAGGGGGTGTTTGCTGAAGACCCGCTCGTACTCCTGTACCACTCGGTAAACCCCATGCTTTTGGTGTGAGGGGGTGGAGTCGGTGCCCACATGTAATTTTTGGCACCAGTCTTCCAGCTGTCCCTTGGAGCCATTGTCTTCCGCCTGGTGGGACGGGATCAAGGGTTCCACTGCTTTGATGGTATTGTTGCTGACAGTGTACAGTTTTGCTACAGTGGCGTCCCGGGGCAATTTGGCTTCCTCCTCCCCACAATTCAGGACACGGACGGGCACTCTTCCCTTGCGGACGTCTGCTAAACCTCTGGCTATCAGGACTCCAGTCCTGCTGTCTGAATAAACCGGTTCTACCAAGGCCTGGTAATCCTGACCCTTGAGGCCTATTGCTGCCCGACACCATATCAACATTTCACTTCTTGGGGGTATTGCAATGGGGAGAGGGTCACTTACCCTTACACTGCCAATTTCTCCTCCGGCCAGCTCTACCTGCTGCCTCCTCATCAGGGCTCTGATCTCCCTCTGTAGGGCACGCTGCTGCCTGGAGCTGACAGTTTCAGACTCCTGCTGCAACAAAATTATCACTTCGGCTAGACAATTTTCCATCACATTTGTACCAATGGTTAGCAGTGGGTTAGATTCTTTGCGATCAATATCTACAATTATCATCCCCTGACATGGCAATTCTACCCGCCCCACCTTAATGGTTACTTCCTTATACCCAATTTGAGGCAAGGGCTGACCATTACTGGCCACAATTGTTAAATTATCATCTGGGCCATGGTCAATGTCTGAATCAGCCCAATATCTTTTGTACAGTTTATAAGGGATGGTTGTTACCTGGGACCCCGTATCCAGGACTGCGTTCAAAGGGATCCCATCCAGCACAATAGGAAGGACCGGTCGTCCTCCCACATACTTGTTGCGGCTGGGGGTTGAGCCGGGCTTCTTTACACCTGGGGGTTGGCTCCTGGCCCCAGGCTCAGCCCATTTAAAGGACAGTGCGTTGCAATGTGGCCCGCCTGGCTGCAACGGCGGCAGATCGGTTGTCCAGTTGAATCATACCGGTCTGTGTCTTTTCCTCGGGTCGGCGGAATCCTCCTCTGTCGCATCCATGGGACGTCATCTGGGCTGGAAGCCAACTCGATTCTTGCAGGCGATGGGGTCACTTGTAGAGACTGCACGGTCTTGGCAAGGGCAGCTACAGTCTTGGTCAGCTCCTGGACCTGCTGTCTGAGCTCTGCAGCGGGATCCTTATCCAGGGACTGCGCCTCAGCCCCTGCAGCAGCACGTGTTACAGGCACCACTCCGGGGTACGTGATAGCAAGAGGCCGGAGGGGTACTGGGTCATTCGGTGTAGATTCTCTCAGTACCCGGATGGCCTGGTCCTTAAACTTTGCAAAGTCCAGAGCAGGGTTCTGCAGGACCATGATACGCAGCTGGGTCCTGTGGGCATCTGACAGGAGCCCCTCTATGAACTGCTCAGTTAGGAGTTTGCCTTCTTCACGTACACTCTCTGGGTCCACCTGTTTAATTGCTTTCAGGGCCTCCTGCAAGTTTAAGGCATAGTCCCTTATCATACCTCCCAACTTTTCAAGAAAGGAAAGAGGGACAAAGTATGCGGCGCGCGGCGCAGCAAATTTTGACCACGCCCCTAGCCACACCCATTTGGCAGTAAGGGTCATTCAGCAGATGCCCCGGACTGTTCATTCATATTTATAGCAGTCAGATTTTTTTTATATTTCTGTGTCACTATATGACATGTTGCTTATTTGTCCCTATCAATCTGTGTTCACACGTTGTATAAATTGTTTCTTTTTGTTTCTGTCTGCACCAAACTACACAATAACAATCTTCTCTGTTTTCTCCATTTTTGCTGCATTTTTTCTGCCTTTTCTCCATTATTTAATGCGTTTTTGGTTCAGATGTGAATCTGCGTTTTTAAGTGTTTTTATTGTACAGAGAAGCTTTTTCCTGCACTTTTTTAAGCTCCACATAGAAATCTCCAGAGAACCCCCCCCCGAAAACCGCAGAATTCAGCGGCATCTTCTAATGGGATCACATCCACTTTACTTGGACAATTAAACACAGCAGAATAAAGCTGGGTTCACACTAAGCGACAGCGACAACGACGTCGCTGTTACGTCACCATTTTCTGTGACGTAACAGCGACCTTGTAAGTCGCTGTTATGATCGCTGCTTAGCTGTCAAACACAGCGACGCAGCAGCGATCATAACGTCGCTGTGCTACATGTGCAGAGAGCAGGGAGCCGCGCTTAGCGCTGGCTCCTTGCTCTCCTAGGTACAGTACACATCGGGTTAATTAACCCGATGTGTACTGCAGCTACATGTCACAGTGCAGAGAGCAGGGAGCCGCGCACACTGCTTAGAGCTGGCTCCTTGCTCTCCTTGCTACAGTATACATCGGGTTAATTACCCGATGTGTACTGCAGCCACATGTGCACAGAGCAGGAGCCGGCGCTGGCAGCAAGGGCGGAGGCTGGTAATGAAGGTAAATATCGGGTAACCAGGGAAAGGTCTTCCCTTGGTTACCCGATGTTTACGCTGGTTACAGCTTACCGCAGCTGCCAGACGCCGGCTCCTGCTCGCTTCATTTCGTCGCTCTCTCGCTGTCACACACAGCGATGTGTGTGTCACAGCGGGAGAGTGACGACCAAAAAATGAAGCTGGACATTCAGCAACGACCGGCGACCTCACAGCAGGGGCCAGGTCGTTGCTGGATGTCACACACAGCGACAGCGACGGGACGTCGCTGCAACGTCACAGAAAATGGTGACGTAGCAGCGACGTCGTTGTCGTTGTCGCTGTGTGTGACACCAGCTTTAATGTGCAAAAAACCAGCAGAAAAAAATGCAGCATTTACACTACATGGGAATATGGACTAATTGTCCAAGCAAAGTGGATGAGACGTCATGAAATCTCCACTCCTGGTTCATGTAAAGACGCCGCTGAACTGTGCGGATTTGGTGTTTCTTTCTTTATAAGCTTCAGGATTCACATCAGCAACAAACATGTATCAAATAAGGGGGACAATGTATTAAAAATACCGCAAACACGCAATAATCAGAGAACATTGTTATTGCACTCATGGCGCGGACACCTGCAGAAAAAATGCAGCATTTACGCTGTGTGAACACGGCCTCAGTGATCCATTTTTATTACATTTTTTATGGGTTTTAATAAAGAAAAATAATAAATTGCGCCTTTTTTTTCCCGCCATTTACCGATCCCCATAAATAATCTGATCGCTGTGTTGTTCAGGTCATTACGATTACAGGGACACCAAATATGGCCATGTTATTTGCTGATTTGTGATGTTTATTATTTTATAAAAAAGTGTAATAAAATTACATTATTCTATTTTTTTTATTATTTTTAGTAACTTTATTAGAAGAAAAAAAATCCTCTTTTCCTCTCCCTCTAGAATACAGGACATAGAGATGCTGCTCTGTACAATGGAGCTCTGTGTCCTGTGTAAACTGCTAAGAGGCTGCATTGTAGGTTCATTTATGTGAAATCCTCCCTCTGACATCATCAATCCTAGTGGCTCAACAGCTAGAGCAGCTAGGAGGCTGCTAGACACAAGTTTTGAACGTTGCTGGTTTGAATCCAAGATGGTGAAGATAAAAAAAAAAAATAATTGTATTTGTATTTTTTTCCTCATTTCTTTATAGTGGTTTTATGGGAACAAATGAATCTGACTCTTTCACCTACATTGAGATACAGTACTTATCTATCTATCTATCTATCTATCTATCTATCTCTATGATTCTATTTATCTATCTATGATTCTATCTCTCTATCTATCTATGATTCTATCTATCTAACTATGATTCTATCTCTCTATCTATGATTCTATCCATCTATGATTCTATCTCTCTATCTATCTATGATTCTATGATTCTATCCATGATTCTAGCTATCTATGATTCTATCCCTCTATCTATCTATGATTCTATCTCTATCTATTATCTGTCGTGTATCTATATATCCCTCTATCATCCATCCCTCTATCATCCATCCATCCCACTATCATCCATCCATCCCTCCCTCTATCCCTCCCTCTATCTCTCCATTCATCCCTCCATTCATCCCTCCATTCATCCCTCCATTCATCCCTCCATCCCTCCCTCTATCCCTCCATTCATCCCTCTATCATCCATCCATCCCTCCCTCTATCCCTCCATTCATCCCTCTATCATCCATCCATCCCTCCCTCTATCCCTCCATTCATCCCTCCATTCATCCCTCTATCATCCATCCATCCCTCCCTCTATCCCTCCCTCTATCCCTCCCTCTATCCCTCCCTCTATCCCTCCATTCATCCCTCCATTCATCCCTCCATCCCTCCATTCATCCCTCTATCCCTCCATTCATCCCTCTATCATCCATCCATCCCTCCCTCTATCCCTCCCTCTATCCCTCCCTCTATCCCTCCCTCTATCCCTCCATTCATCCCTCCATTCATCCCTCCATCATCCATCCATCCATCCCTCCATTCATCCCTCCATTCATCCCTCTATCATCCATCCATCCCTCCCTCTATCCCTCCATTCATCCCTCCATTCATCCCTCCATTCATCCATCCATCCCTCCCTCTATCCCTCCATTCATCCCTCTATCCCTCCATTCATCCCTCTATCCCTCCATTCATCCCTCCCTCTATCCCTCCATTCATCCCTCTATCATCCATCCATCCCTCCCTCCCTCTATCCCTCCATTCATCCCTCCATTAATCCCTCTATTATCCATCCATTCATCCATCCCTGCCTCTATGCCTCCATTAATCCCTCTATCCCTCCATTCATCCCTCCCTCTATCCCTCCATTCATCTCTCCATTCATCCCTCTATCATCCATCCATCCATCCCTCCATTCATCCCTCCATTCATCCCTCTATTATCCATCCATCCCTCTATCCATCCCTCTATCCCTCCCTCTATCCCTCCATTCATCCCTCCATTCATCCCTCTATCATCCATCCATCCCTCTCTCTATCCCTCCATTCATCCCTCTATCCCTCCATTCATCCCTCTATCCCTCCATTCATCCCTCCATTCATCCCTCCCTCTATCCCTCCATTCATCCCTCTATCATCCATCCATCCCTCCCTCTATCCCTCCATTCATCCCTCCATTCATCCCTCTATTATCCATCCATCCCTGCCTCTATGCCTCCATTAATCCCTCTATCCCTCCATTCATCCCTCCCTCTATCCCTCCATTCATCCCTCTATCATCCATCCATCCCTCCCTCCATCCCTCCATTCATCCCTCTATCCCTCCATTCATCCCTCCATTCATCCCTCTATCCCTCCATTCATCCCTCCCTCTATCCCTCCATTCATCCCTCCATTCATCCCTCTATTCATCCATCCATCCCTCTATCCCTCCATTCATCCCTCAATTCATCCCTCTATCATCCATCCATCCCTGCCTCTATCCCTCCATCCATTCATCCCTCTATCATCCATCCATCCCTCTCTCTATTCATCCCTCTATCATCCATCCATCCCTCGCTCTATCTCTCCATTCATCCCTCCATTCATCCCTCTATCCCTCCATTCATCCCTCCATTCATCCGTCTATCATCCATCCATCCCTGCCTCTATCCCTCCATTCATCCCTCCCTCTATCCCTCCATCCATCTTTGCAGCTGAATAATCTGCTTCTGGTGTCTCACCTGCAGTATAGAGGTCAAGATAACAAAATCTTCCTATTGCTTTCAATACAGGCAGTAGCTCAGTTGTAAAGCTGCTGCCTTTGAAACAATGAACTCACAGTTCCATGAGTTCGAGTCCCGGCCGCCCCGAAAATCCAGAGCCGATGATAATTTAATTTATTTACTCCACTGAAGGGAGGAGCCGGGACATCAGCTGTGAGCCGCGGGAGTGCGGGACAGCCCTCTAAAATCGTGGCAGTCCCGCAGAATCCGGGACGGTTGGGAGGTATGCCTTATGCAGTCTGTGGCCCGTTGTTTGCACCCAAAGAATCTCATCTTTATCTCTGCTGCGGTGCGGGTGTCAAAAGTACTCTTTAACTTGGCCAGTATCTGGGTTGCTGTCCCTTTATCTGTGTCAGGCCAGGACTTCACTTCACGCTGGGCCGCGCCGGCTAGCTGCCCCATTAATATGCCCACCTTCTGGCTCTCAGCGGATACACCCGGAACAAGCTGTGCAGCCTTTCTCTGAAGTCGCTCAGGGTATGTGACTCCCCGGAGTACTGCGGCAGCCATTCTGCTCCCGGGATGTACAGCATTGTGATCGGCATTACCGGCGCTACAGCGGGGGCTGGGGCGACGGCGACTGGGATTACATCGGCCGGTGCTGCTGCGTCTTGAGCTACCACAGCCACCTGCTCTCCCTCTGTGTCGGACATCTTCCTCCCCCTTAGTGAACCTTACCAGGCTCCGTTCACTTTTCAAATTCCCTTCTGGGTTGCGCGGGGTTAACGGCGCTCTGCTCTGATGGCGCGCTCCCTTCGCGCTCTTTCTCAGGCACGCCCCCCTTCTTCCTGCGCTCAGTGAGGCTAATGGCGGCAGCAGTTTGCAAACAGTAACACAGTCTTTTAAGCACAGTTTCTGCAGGCGCACAGTACTCGGTGTGACCGGGCACGAAATCCTGTTCGTGACGCCAAAATTGACTCGCCCACCCCAGGGCTATGGGACACCCGGTGCCGGGCCGGACTAGTCCGGGGGTAGTCAGTGGTGGCGGGACCCGACTCCGTGGCCCTGGTGGGTGTCAGTTTAAATATGGCTGGTGACTTGGGAGCAATTAAAGTATTTGTTTCGTGACGCCACCTGTGGTTTGCGGCTATTAAGCCGCCGCTGCTGTGTGAGGCCTCCGGGGTGATGATACGGCAGCAATGGTGGTACTGCTCCCCACAGGTGGAGCGGTGCCCCGGGGACACTGTTGGTGCTCGTGAAAGTCTATGGTGTTGTGTGGATAACACGGTGCAGGGCCGACAGGCGAGGAAAGAACCAGGCACAAACAACAGTCTATTTACCTTCTCCTCTTTTACTTTAAGAACAGTCCAGTCCTGGGAGACCGTCACAGGTGGTGAAGGGGATCCGGTCGGCCTGGAAGTACTTGGGGTGATCTTTTTGGCCAGCTGAGTATGAGGCCTACTCCTGTTCTTTTCTTTACTATTATAGGACCCTGCTCTCTGGATCTAGCAATGGCCCTCTTGCTGCTGGGACCGGTGGTACGTCCCTTTCCGTCTGTGGTAGGCTGCGCAGAACCTCTCTGGTGCTTCTCTGCTGGAGTCCACACCGGGCCCTGTTGATGCAGCTGTACCTTCGGGCTGTTTATGGGCCAGGTGCTTGCAGCTCTCCTGCTCTTCGGATTTGGCTACCAGGGAGTATTTTAAGCCCTGGTGGCCACAGACTCCGATGTCCGAGTCTCTTCTCTGCCTCTCTGCTACTCTTGCTTCCCTGGGCCAAGCTACTCCAGCTCTAGGCCCCAGATCCACAGGACAGCACACTCTGCGTCTGCTTCCTTTCACTTCTCTCTACAGACTGACTACTACTTCCTCCCTCAGGTCAGACTTAAGGAATGCTCCCTGGAATTCCAGGTTCAGAGCTCCCCCTGCTGGCCAGAGGGAGAACTGCGTTGGATGTTAAACTTACTGGCCAATGGACCTCCCAATTACCTCCAGGCTCAGCATTAACCCTTTGGGAGGGCAATGCTGTTGTGGCGACCAGGTCCTGGGGCGCCACATGTGCACAGAACTACTCGTGGTTCACACAGAACCTTACATGTTCCGTTTACGATGGTAATGAGATCTGGTGCAGTTTTTATTGTGTGCCGCCCCCGTGCCAGCAGCCGGAGCTGCTCGGATCCGGGCCTTCAGGGGTGGTGGCTCGAGGGTCCCCGCACCCGGGGGTCTCGCGGACACGCCGAATAAATGGGGGGACGTAGATGTACAGGCTAGGCCGTAGTAAGTTTGTGACGCCACCCACAGTGTGTGGTGAGGTGGGACACCACCGCTGCTGTTATGGGGCACCCGGGGGAGGTGTTGTGCAGCAAGTTGTTAACCCCTCTGTGGGCAGGGATGGTGGCCCTGGGACCCGGTGGCTCGGTGCAAGGGATGGTGACCGCAGGGGGTGCTGATGTACTCACTGATAGTAAAACACACAAGTCTCTGGTAAACCAAGGTGATGATGGCCGGTGCCGCAGCCGGTTGCGTTCGGGTCCCCCACCGGCTGGTGGTCTCTATCCTTTTCCTGCACTGCTTTGCTTTGCTTTGCATTGCTTTGCTTTCCTAGTGTGAAACTCAGGAGTCCGCTCCCGGCTGGATGTGGCCTAAGGAGCCATGCCCGCAGACGCTGGCCCGTGGGATCTATGGGCCCTGGCGGTGACCTCTTCTCCCTAATCGGTGGGCTGTTGTCTTCTATGAGGGACTTTGGGTGGGACAGGACCTCTAGTCCTGGCCTCAATCGATTAATTAACCAGTTCCGCTTGGTTCTGGTCCTGGCTTCAGGGTCCGAGTACCCCCCTTTGTGCTACGGTTTCCGGGTCGGTTCCCCGTGTCGGTACCAGCGGGCTACAACCCTGTCCCAGTCCACCTCGGTTCTGCCGAGCCGTCTTCCCGTCTCCTGCTGACGGAGACCACCGTCTGCCTCCTAGCCAGTGGCACCAGGGCTCCTACCCTGGTACCGTTCAACTTGACCTTTCCTGCTGGAGCTACACTTAGCTCCAGCCCCCACTACTCTCCAAACTGAACTATGAACTGTGTCTATCTTTCCCTAAGGGGGGCTGACTAGGGTTTCTGGTTGGCTGTGTGTTTCCTAGTGAGGAAACAGTGTAGTGCGGGGGCCTAACTGTGACTACCTGGTTTTGCCAGGGCGTCACATTTGCATAATAGCTAAACCTAACCAAAATACTTATTTATATACTGTATATTTTATGTGGCCTCAATGAGACTACATGTGCACAAGGTTATGAAATATTCAAGATGGCTATATATAACATTTTATTACATATATATTATGTATCAAAGGGGTGGAGATTGTCAGGGAGGAACCTAATAAAACCAGTAGTGTGTTGTGCTGAAATAATCGAGCTTCTAGACAAAACAGTGGATTTGCACTGGCAGATTCAGCAGCGCTTGTATATCACATACCCATTTATTGGGAATTGTACAGCATAGTTTATGGTTAATAAATTGACCCTTCTATGACTAGACTTAGAAGTATGGCTGCTAAATGCTTGTGTAGCGCCCCTGAATACATCGGGGTGCCACAGGGAACTGAATCCTTTTACCCAGGGTGCAGGGCCTACCCCCCATGGTTCCAAGTTCCCAGAAACCGGTGTCACCTTCATCAGCACCACAAACCCCAACCAACACCTCATATCATGACCTATCAGACACACCAGTGGGTTGGTCTAGCTGGAAAAGGGCCACCCACCTAGGGGTTAGGCAGACTGGTAGGAGGGACGTAGTGACTCTAGAGAGAGCCCTCAAAGTGAGAGGAGCTGGAGTGTTAGTTACCGGGGAGCTAGAAAGGCCGAAGTTGGGTCGCAGTGGTCCTGGACCAGCGGAGTCGGGAACCGGTAGCAGTGACATTGGACAAGGGTGTGACATACATAGTCTTGGAGGACTGTCGGCACCAGAAAGCCCAAAAGAACTGACCGGTACCGAGCACGACAGGGTACAGGACCCTAGGTCAGGAGCCAGTTCAACATCCTGACAATTATCCTGCAGAGGAAGGGGACCTTCAGGGACCTTCCCAGAGATTTCAGAGACTGAGGGCATCAGCACACCGCGGGGGACAGGGTTTTCCAGAAAAAGCAACCCACTGAAGTCCCAAGTGCCAGCCCTTAGGAGCAAGACTTCACTTAAAAACTGAAGAACGGGACCTTACAGCTTCAAGCTATAGGGATCCACATGGACACAAAACTGTGCATGGAGGCAGGCACTGGATTACTATGTGACACCAGTGAGACTGGGTACTTGGATGGGCTCCCCGCAGTGGCAGTGGCACTCAGAGACTTTGGTTTACCTACAGTGTGTGTGTCTCCTTTATAAACCTCATCCAGCACCACGACTACCCATAGTGAGTACCCTGGTCCCCTGCACTCTGCTCTCCCAAATAACTACCAACACCCTGATGATCCCGGGGCCTTCCCTACCTGCAGAGGGACTGACATCTGGCTGCTTAACCCCATCTGCCCCGGTACTCCTTACAGTAGCGGTGGTACTCCCCTTACCGCAACCCACAGGTGGCATCACAAACTTATCCCCTGTAAATACCCCCTTTATACAGATCAAAGTGTCCGCCAAGCCGGGTCCGGACCCCTCCTCAAGCCACAATCCCGGATCCGAGCAGCCCGACTGACACTGGGGCGGTACACTTGTAAACCTTACCTCATGGATATTTTTTGTTAGATAATTGGAGAAAAGAGAGAGGAACTGCTGGCAGAGGGTCAGCTCTGTGTGGTAGCCAGGTATCAAAGAAAGACTTTTAGCCTTTTGAAACATGTTGGATTTCTGAGCATAGCAGGCCACCGTAGCTGTTAAACTGACTATTCTCAGCGTATGATGTAACACACGTCCAGGGCCGCCATCAGTGCATTTCTGCCCTTACTGGTGTATAGGGCCCGATCAAGCCCCGGGCCCCAGTCATAGCCACAGCAGAGGAGGCTGGCCATGTCGCTTTGGCTGAGTGTGCATTACCTAATTTGCATGCGATACGCTTTAGGCTGAGGTTATTCCTCCAGGACCTCTATGGCCAATTCTTTCAATTCCAGATGCTGGATGGAGAACATATTTAGTTGACACTTCAGAGTCTTGTCTAACACACCTTCTATGAATTGTTCTCGAAGAATCTGATTTTGACCCTCAGCTTCTTGAGGGTCCACATGGATGATGGCACTCAAGGTTTCCTGCAGTGACAGTGCAAAGACTCTGAGGGACTCTTGGGGTTTTTTCCTCTTTAAAAAAAAAAATGCTTCGTCAACTCTGAAGCAGTTCTTGATTCAAAAGTGACCTTTAGTCTCTCCAGGATCTGATCTATGTTTTGGCGTTCAGGCCAAAGCCAGGAATTGACCTAATAGAGTACTACTCCATGTAGCTGACCAATTAAAATCTCCACTTTCAGTGACAGGGTACATTTTAGAGGTAGCCTACATTCTCTCTCTGAACTCTCTGTATATGTGAGGCACTCCCTCATACAGTGGAACCTTGGTTAACGAGAACAATCTGTTCTGGGAGTGTGCTTGTTAACCAATTTACTTGTCTAGCAAAGCAAGATTTCCCATAGGAAATCATTGCAATGCAGACAATTCGTTCCACAACTTGTTAAATGTCCCCTCTTGGTCCCCTATTGTGCCATTCCACACACGTCAAACACGTACAAACACACACACAAACACACACACAAACACGCACGGACACACACATATTATGTTCACCTTACCTTCCGTTCCATCGCCGGCCTCCTGGATCTTGCAGTTCGCCGGTACAGGATGTGTATCGGGTAACCATCGCAATGAGGGAGAACCTTCTGCTGTCAGAGCGCTGACGTCAAAGGCAGGAGACGCTTGCCTCTGATTGGTTAGCGCGTTGCCTTTGAGTAGCGGCTGACAGCGGAAGTTCCTCCCTCGTCGCGATGGTTACCGATACACATCCTGTAGTGGCGAACTACAAGAACCGTAAGGCCAGCAATGGAACGGAAGGTAACCGTGAGCATAATATGTGTGTGCGTGTTTGAGCATGTTTGTGCGTGTTTGTGCGTGTTTGCGCGGACTGTAAGAGTGGGTCAGAGCGCGGTGGATGTACGGAACTGGAAGTGTGTGCAGTGAATATTTTGCTCATACGGCAAAGCTTGCTCGTAAAGTGAGTTACAAATTTACAGCAAGCTTTGCTTGTTAAGCGGAATACTCGCTAACTAGGTTACTTAACCGAGGTTCCACTGTAGCGTGGAAGCCAGGGACCACAAGTAATATGGCATAGTAAGAGGCATAATACAACTGGCTGCTGTTGCTGCAGAGGATGAACTTCTCTGTGGCTGTGGCACTTGGGTCATTGATGAATCTTCTCGCTTCATGGTGTGACTAGCTTCACTGCAAGACATTGCTCTCAATATCCTGCAACAGACTAGATGGGTAAGTTTGAGCTAACATGAAATTTTGGGAAGCATTGCTCTAGGCAACCACCGAGAAATGGGAGCTTAGCCCCTTTAACAATTACGGCAGAATTTTGCTTTGGTAAAATGGGCTATACCAGAGGGTAGTTAAAGTTTCAGACAGTCTCTCCCCACCCTAGTTTCAACAGTGGTAATCACTCAGGTCTCTGTAGCACAATATTGACAGGTGCAAGGAGACAGTGACCGCAGTGGTGCATGTGTCGCGGGCGGAGGAGGGGACGCTGCGCTCTCCCTACTGCTCGGGTCCGGCCGCCGCTGCTGCTGCGGCCTGCTGCTGCTCGGTGGCTCGAGCGATGGGCCGGATCCCAGGGACTCGAGCGGCGCTCCTCGCCCGTGAGTGAAAAGGGGGTTTGGTTTTTGGGATAGTTTATTGTCCGTGACGCCACCCACGGTTGTGGTGATTGTGTGGATACCACCGCTGCTCTGTATGGGGATCCCGGGAGCGGTGACTGGGAGCAGCAAAGTTGTTAGTTCTCCCCTCCGTGGGTAGGGGGTGGTTGTCCCGGGGCCTAGTGATGAGGTGGGGGATGCTGGATGGCAGGGCCGGTGCAGGGCTTGGTGGGGTGCAGGGACGCGGGGGCAGCGCCGTGCCTCACGGCACTGTGGTACTCACTCAGCCTGAGACGGTGACACAGTTCTCGGTAAAACACACGGCTGGAAAGACGGTTCCCACGGACGGCTGCTGTTGCTTTTCCCCAGTAGTTGACGGTGACGGTCCCTTTTCCTGCACCTAAGTCTATGTTGGCGGTGGCGGTGTCTCTCTCTAACGGTTGGACTGTTGCCTTCAATCGGGACTTGGTTGTTGGGAGACCCAGAGGTCCCCTTCACTGACGGATTTGGCAAATTCACGGCGACTCCTAGCCTTGCCGGGATCCGAAAGGCCCCTGCCAATGGTGCTGGCTTCTCTTCATATACCGCTCCGGTACCGCCGGGCCACCACCCATCCACGGTCCTTTCGGCAACCTCCAAGCAGCCTCTCCTGCAGACAATCACCGCCGTCTGCTGACCTTGCTGTCTCAGTCCGGGGCACACACCCGGACCAACTTCAGGCTTTCTCAACTGTCACTTTTACTGTCACTACTCTCACTTGCTCCTCTACCACTTCCTTTCACTTCCCTAGCTTAACTCTGTCTCTTCTGAACTCCTGGTTTTCCCGCCTCCAGGGCTGTGAACTTCTCGGTGGGCGGAGCCAACCGCCTGGCCCACCCCCTGGTGTGGACATCAGCCCCTGGAGGAAGGCAACAAGGATTTTTGTGTAGCTTTGGTGTACCTATCCAGGGTGTAGGGTGTGGTGGTGTCATGACCTGTGACCCCTGGCTTGCCCAGGGCGTCACACATGCGGTGGCAGGTCTTTATTCACAGGCACAGAAAGTTCTTCTAAGATCGGGTTAATTCAGCCCAAGATGAACATAAGGCACAGAAGTAAATATCCGATTCCGTGACCCTGTGGGTCACTTAAAAGGGGGTTATGTGCAGGGGAATAATAATAAAGTTTTTGTCGTGACGCCACCTGTGGTGTGCGGCCAGGTAGGGGGGCTTATGCTGCAGGGTTCTTCTCACCGGGGGTTGATGTTGATTGCAGCCAAGATGGAGTCACTCCCCACAGGCGTAGTGGTTGCCCCGGGAGGGTGCCCAGCTGGCTGGTAGTGGGCCGTGGGCGCAGGAGCGCGGGACGGCGTCGCCGGTGAATAATGGAAATGAGGAAAGGGCACCTCAGGTGTTTTACTTACTGGTTAGGAGAATGCCTGAGAGCGTACTGGTTCACTGCTGGTAAGTCTCTGGTTATCCGGTGCAAGTTCCAGGCAAATGTCCTGTTTGTGTGTCGCCCAGAGCTATGGGGTACTTGATCCCGGGCCATATATGTACGGGGATGCTGTGTCACGGGTGTGCTATGGCCGTTGCCCGGTTCCGTGACCCTGGGGACGCTTTTAAAAAGGGTTTATATACAGGGGAGATGAAAGAGTTTATATCCTGACGCCACTTGTGGGTTGCGGCGAAGTAGTTGGAGCCGCCGCTTCACAGCTTATGTTCACTTGGGCTGGTGGTGATGGCAGCTGGGATGTTGGGTCCTCTGCAAGTAGGGCTGAGCCCCAGAGTGTAAATGATGGGGTGCGGCGTAGGAAGTACGGAGACCACACGATAGGAAGGCAGTGCAACTCTGGTTTTTACTCACAGCAGATGGTGACGCTGGACGGCTGGTTCAGACCTCTGGTCTCTGTAGTCCTAATGCCGGTGTGGTACCCTGATGGCTTCTTTCCCCTGCACCTCTCTGTCGTTTTGTGGAACCCCGTAGCTTGGAGAGTCTGGGAGTTCCCTCCTGTCAGTTGTCAGGCTTTTGTCCATACGGCGGGCAGTGTGAACCCTGTAGGGACAATGTTCTGTTCCGGTGCCTGGCTCAATCGTTACTGATGGTGCCCCCGGATTCTTGGGTCAGTGAGGTCCGTGAAGGTCCCCTAACTGTGCAGGTAGTTGCTAGGCAGTTTAAAACGTTCACCTAATCTAGGGCCCTGTGCCCCGTTGGTGCCTTGGTTCCAGGAGTACCTCGTCGTACCCTCCCTGGCAACCACACTCCTGTACCAGTCAGGCCACCATTACACGACCTCGTCTTGAGACACGTCTGTCTCCTCCACTCTAATCACTCCTGACTAGTGTCTCTTCTCCTCCCCTGGGTTGTTGGCTAGTAGACTGGATTGGCTGAACCCCTAGGTGGCAATCCATTGGGTCCCCAACGAGTCAGTCATCCCTGTCTGGGTGAGGGAACTGGGGATGTTATGTGTGTTGATTGGTACCGGCATTGAGCGGTGCCTGGGGGTAGGCCCTGCATCCGTGACAGGATGCAGAACCTAGTAGTGTGCTGAAGGGTTCAGGGCGCTACATTTGTCCTCGCTATCCAGCGACTGGCAAAAGGAACCTGGGTTGAGCTCCAGCTCACAAGCCCCAGGCTCCACAATGGAAAGATAAGCTGTGTGTCGTCCCACCAGCACTGGTGCTCTCATGCACCCAGTCTGGTCTCATGGGACGTCCCTCCAGAAAAGCTCAATATGTGTCATGGCTACCTCCTCTTATACCCCATGTGGCACCTGCCCCCCAGTGCTTGTCCTGGTGTCCAGGACGTCCCATACTAGTGGATAGCTAACTATTCCTGCCCACCCCAGTCCACTTACCCCTGTGGGGAAGGCACCTAACTGCATGTGAAATGTGTCTGGTGTGAGCACCGGTAAACCACCCGTCACTTAACCCAGATAGATACTGCTCCTTAACTCAGTTGCAGTACCCTGTGGCGACCAGAGCCTCAGGGGCGACACATTGTGCAGTTAGAGTGCTGTTGCCTGGTTCCTGGCGCTCCAAACCCGTTCCCAGGGTACATCTATAGGAGGTAGGTAGTGTATGTAGCAATAAGGCAGACCCAACCTTGGTATGAACAGTTCAAACAGTTTACTGAATAACACAATGATGGTTCATATCCTCTTATGCATTTAGCAATGACACTGGATTTCCATGCAGGTTTTGGTTGGTTGGCACCTGGACTGGTACTCTGCTATGGGAAATCTATCATTACAGTTTGGCCTTGCTGTGATGGGCTCTGAAAATACTGTCTGGCAAGGTACAGGACATCAGCCGCCCTTGTCACCTGCTTATTACCTCCAGCCCGGCATGTCTCCACTGCCAACTCTCCCTGATTACCATGGTGATCAGGCCATAGAGGATATTGATCAGACATCGTCCAATACAGTCCCTTGCCAGCACATATCACCACCTGCTGGTCTCCAGTGGTGTTACAGAGCAACAACTTACATTTAATTTGACAATGACACCAAGCAATACATCAAACCATAAATTATTGTGCAGACCCCTATGAATGCAGAAACTTTTGTAATGGCCCCTTCTGGGTCATTACACATATATACCAGGAGGGGGACATGTATACCAGGAAGAGCCCATGAGGGGACATATATACCAGGAGTGGGACATATATACCAGGATGGGCCCAAGAGGGGGACTTATATACCAGAAAGGGCCCAGGATGGGGACATATATACCAGTATGGGGACAAATAATCAATGATGTGGACATATATACCCGGTGGGAGACATAAATACCAGATGAGGCCCAGGATGGGGACATATATACCAGAAGGGGACATATGTATACCAGGATAGGGACCAAATAAACCAGAATGGTGACAAATAATCCAGGAGGGGGACATTTGTACCAGGGGGGGCCCAGGAGAAAGATATATATATATATATATATATATATATATACCAGGAGGCGGACAGATAAACCAGGATGGGGTCATATATACAAGGA
Organism: Anomaloglossus baeobatrachus; assembly: GCF_048569485.1. Lineage (NCBI taxonomy): Eukaryota > Metazoa > Chordata > Amphibia > Anura > Aromobatidae > Anomaloglossus > Anomaloglossus baeobatrachus. The sequence goes on along the minus strand of NC_134360.1, from coordinate 87,101,394 downwards.
GGGACCCAGGATAGGGACATGTATATCAGGAGGAGATTTATACATTTATATATAAACTTGGCTTTTCTTGATAAAGAATATATAAGGCTGATAAAAACAAAGGTTAAAACATGATTGACAAACGAAAAAGAATGGATGAAATAAGGGGATAGACATAATTTTCCTGTACGTATCCCCAATGCAGTATCACGGAAACGATAATAGAATGCACTATAAGTATATAAACAAGCCAGTGTCCGAAGAGAAATAATATAATCCCAAAACACACAATATCTGGCTATAGAGCCTCACCTTAAAGGTAATGTGGCAGTAAGTCGATAGATGTGATGTATATATGTCGCGGGCGGAGAAGGGGACGCCGCGCTCTCCCACTGCTCGGGTCCGGCTGCCGCTGCGGCTGCTCGGTGGTGGCTCGAGCGGTGTGCCGGATCCCGGGGACTCGAGCGGCGCTCCTCGCCCGTGAGTGAAAGGGGGTGGATTGGTGGTGGGGATTTGTTTATTGTCAGTGACGCCACCCACGGTTGTGGTGATTTTTGGCAACACCACCGCTGCTCTGTATGGGGATCCCGGGAGCGGTGACAGGGAGCAGCTGAGTTGTTAGTTCTCCCCTCCGTGGGTAGGGGTTGGTTGTCCCGGGGCCCAGTGATGGGGTTGAGGATGGGTGCTGGCAGGCCGGTTGCGGGGCCTGGTGAGGTGCAGGGTCGCGAGGGCAGCGCTGTGCCGCATGGCACGGTGGTACTCACTCAGCCTGAGACGATGACACAGTTCTCGGTAAAACACACGGCTGGAAAGACGGTTCCCACGGACGGCTGCTGTTGCTTTTCCCCGGTAGTTAACGGTGACTGTCTCTTTCCCTGCACCTAGTACTTCTGTTGGTTCCAATGGGTTCCCACCGGTAACCCGCTCCCCGGCTTGGATATGGGCCGGAGGAGCCCCTCTTTGCCCGCAGGCGCTGGCCCTGAGAAACTGGTGACTTGGCGGTGTCTCTCTTACGGTTGGACTGTTGCCTTCAATCGGGACTTAGTTGTTTGGAAACCCGGAGGTTCCCTTCACTGACGGATTTGGCAAATTCACGGCGACTCCAAGCCTTGCCGGGATCCGAAAGGCCCCTGCCAATGGTGCTGGCTTCTCCTTGTGTACCGGTCCGGTACCGCCGGGCCACCGCCCGTCCACGGTCCTTACGGCAACTCCGATAGGCCACTCCTGCAGACGGTCACCGCCGTCTGCTAACCTTGCTGTCTCTGTCCGGGGCACACACCCGGACGCTCTCAGATAGTTGCTCCACTACCACTTTACTCCTCACACTCTCACATCCAAAACTAATCTGCTCACTTTTCCCGCCTCCAGGACTGTGAACTCCTCGGTGGGCGGGTCCAACCGCCTGGCCCACCCCCTGGTGTGAACATCAGCCCCTGGAGGATGGCAACAAGGATTTTTGGGTCTAGCTTTGATGTGCCTAACCGGGGTGTAGGGTGTGGTGATGTCATTACCTGTGACCCCTGGCTTGCCCAGGGCGTCACATATACAGCAGTCCTAGTGTCTCCTATGTGATGTATATAATTTACAGAATTTATTATCACAAAGAATTAACTGCACTCCAGACTGAGCAAAACCTGGATAAACAGTTGTGAGAAGCAACATGATCAATATCACCTAACATCACAGTCACACCGTAGAGAAGCAGCTCCAGCCTCTACAGTAGGGGTGAGTAAATTAATTGTTTGACCAACTGTAGCAGGGTAATTTTCAAGTTGATAATTTTGTTCGCTCTCCGAATGATGGTAGAAATTTCAATATGGCCCCTGCAGAAAAACGTTTCCCACTCCTACTCTAGGTCCTCCAAAGCATCTGCACCAGCTGTGAATTTCATATATACATCTACTCAGTGCACCAAAAGAAGCATATTGGGGCTCTGAATAATAGCGGGATAAATCTTCTCAATGGCCGGTAGGGATCATGTGATAGAACAGAATTGTACAGAACAGTGTATTGAATTTTCAGCCCCCAGCTTTGTTCATTAGGAAAACATGCTGTTAGCAGCAGGCTACTCCTAATATGGTCCAGGACACATTGTTGGTATTGCCATTAATTGACTTTTATAGGACCTTTCACCAGTTTTATCATGGGAAACTGGCCACATCATAGGATAACGGCTGCAGAGCTGAATAAAACGTAGTATTTATTGCTTTAATTTCTCATCTCCATTGTGAAGAGAAAAGCTTGTAAAGTTTAAGTTCTAATTTCCTCTTCAACCAAGGTGGCATTAGCAGAGATTAACTTCTGGGTGCTGTTACTTTACATACATGACCTTGACTAAACATATATGTAAAAAAACAACATGCCCCTCCCCCCATTACACAACTGGGAGAATTCTTCAATCATATCCCCTACTAAGATATGAGGAAATCTAAAAATTTCTCTCAGGCTGGAGTTCCACTTGTATATGACTTGTGCGAGTCTGGCATCGGTACAGCCGCCCACTTTCCTGACAGGAGCGGGTCGGCTACATGTATTTCCATGCAGCTGAAGCGCTCCTGTCCGGAGATTTTCAGGCTGTGCCAGGTGATACCGATGAGAGACTCGCACGAGTCATACGCAAGTGGAACTCCAGCCTCAAGCTCAAACTTTGTGGCTTCCTCACCTTCATCAGTTGGAGGTGATTCAGAGTCTCCCACTGTAAAAAGTGTATTACGTGATCCCTTGTAAACCCTGGAGCTCCTGCACCTCCCACCAAAGATGATTATTCAGTAGTAGGGTTGGGGCTCCACTAGCCAGCTAGCATAGTTGGTCACATTATTTCCTCTGGGAAAAACCGGAGAAAAGAAGAAGAACAAAACCAAAATATATATGGTAGTGAAAATATAAATATTTTATTTTTAAGTGAAAAAATGATTATACATGGACCATTAAGGTCAGAGACAAACATGAATGGGATATCAAAAGGTCAACTGCACAAATATACAATAGCAATAAAAGGACCCCTCTCCTGCGCGAAGCGACCCAGCATGATAGGGTAAAGGGGTGGGGACAAATCTAGTGATGGGAGATAGAGTGTGCGGGAAGAAAACACATTCAAAATCTAATAGCAGCTGCAGTAATAAGGCACAGGGATCGACACTCTAAAACAGCCACAAGACAATGTAGATAGGGGTTTCTCCATGTAGAGTATGATCCACTTGGATTCTCGTTGGGCAAGGGTCTTGCGCAAGTTTCCCCACGGATTCCGCCCTGAACGACATCAATACCCCTGACCTGAAGAGAACTAGGGTCACTTTGATGGTGGAGTCTAAAGTGACGAGGTAAAGTTTTTAGGAGACTAATATCCTCAGCTGTCTTGGCACCCATGATGTCTCGGACGTGTTCCCTGACCCGTATGCGGAGCTCACGTGAGGTGAGTCCCACATAGATCAGGGAACACGCGCAGGTAGCATAATAGACAACGTGGGTAGTCCCACAATTAATGTAGGGATAGATGGAAAAATGTTTGGTGCCATCAGAGGATGAGAAGGACTTACTCCGGATGACGTTGCTGCATGCCACACAATGGCCGCAGGGGTAACACCCACGAAGTGGGCCACTCGAACCAAAGAATTATCTCCCCCTTGCCAACACTATTTAAAGCGACACAGTTTTCTCCTTGTGTATACTGCCCCTGGAAAAAGCGCTCCCATAGCGAAACGATCGTTGGGGAGGTCCCCTCTCCTGCCCTTGGCGACCCTTCACCTTCCAACAGGTAACCACCGAGGTTTTATACCTCTCCTTTACATAACCTTTACTATTTTGCTCTATAGCGCTAAAAAACACTGCAGGGAGAACACCCTATCTGGATGTACGGCTCATACGGTCTTATTTCTATATACACCGATTACCCTGGCACATGGACTGACCACTCAGCCTCCACATGGTGAAATATTTATCTTACTGTGGCTGATTGAAAACACCAGTCCATGTGCCTCAGTATTGCAGCCGCCTCCAGACTCAGAATGTGCATGTTCCCCTGCATATCTTAGACAGATAATCCCTGGGGTGTTTGTTCCTGAATACAATAGTCTACCCCTTCGGTACTGACAGAATTTTGTACAATGGGAACATCCCATCGGTTACCTTAGCACATGGATCGACACTTTAGCCTCTACATGGAGAAACACCTATCTACATTGTCTTGTGGCTGTTTTAGAGTGTCGATCCCTGTGCCTTATTACTGCAGCTGCTATTAGATTTTGAATGTGTTTTCTTCCCGCACACTCTATCTCCCATCACTAGATTTGTCCCCACCCCTTTACCCTATCATACTGGGTCGCTTCGCGCAGGAGAGGGGTCCTTTTATTGCTATTGTATATTTGTGCAGTTGACCTTTTGATATCCCATTCATGTTTGTCTCTGACCTTAATGGTCCATGTATAATCATTTTTTCACTTAAAAATAAAATATTTATATTTTCACTACCATATATATTTTGGTTTTGTTCTTCTTCTTTTCTCCGGTTTTTCCCATGTCCTTTTAACAATATACCCACCGAGGGCTTGCTACCCGCAACCCCCCGGCGTCATTTCTACCTCTGATGGCCAGTTTTTTCCAGTGTTTAACATTATTTCCTCTGTCTAAGAAAGGTAAAACTGATAAAAACATAATTATGTCACTGGGCTTTTGATAGCGGCGGAGAACGGCGCGGACCCTGCCGGAGTGCATTAGAGTGCACTGTCAGAGTTTGACATCTCGATCTAAGTGGTTAGCAGGCGTGCGTGGATCTCCAATCCACCAGCGCCTGTTAGCTGCACATGTCTGCCGATTAGATCAGTAGACATGTGCAGGGAATAATGTCATAGGTCGTAAAGCAGAAATAATCTTGAGAGTTCAGACTTTATTTCTGAAAAATAATTTCTTCACATTCCTAGAAAAAAACGTGTCATCATAGGCTAGGTACAGCAATGGGCTCGAAAGTAGAACCTACGTACACCAACTTCTTTATGGTTATTTATTAGATTCTTTTTATCTACAATACCTCGTTCAATCTAAACTGGAGGAGTATAAATGCAAGGAGGAAAAAATGTGATAAAAAAATTCAATCTTTATTAGTAAATCATCATAAAAACAAACAGAAAAAAATGGATCCAGGAACAACAAGGAAAGAGGGAGAAAGAGAAAGTGGGGAGAACCCACCACTGCACTGATAATGAATAGCAAATTCAAAAGATCAGTAATACAGTCATTGTTCATCTAGTATCTGCGTATCCCAACTTTCTATCTTCTCCCCAAAATCCAACAAAGTGCAGTCACTCCCCCTGGTAGTCCGATCGTGGTCATCTTAAGCCGTTAATAGAAACACTTCCATCCTTTGTAGAAGATACAACGGATGTCCTAAATGGGATTGACGGCATTTTTGTAGAGGACGGTGTACTTTTAGTCACCGCCAACGTGGAAACATTGTATATATGTATTATACATGACGACGGATTTGAGGCAGTTAGTTATTTTCTGGGGACCATGGCTGGGATGGCGCATTAGGAGAGTTTATTTTCGAGCTTCTCCGTTTTGCCCTCACGCACAATTTTTTTGTTTTCAAAAGATATTTATCATCATAAGAGGCATGGCACTGAGATGGGCGCGGCCTGTGCCCCGTTGTACACTAATTATGTCCTAGGTTTCTTGGAGAGAGCAGTTTTTGGCGGCAATGGGGCTTCGGCCTGCGCCCATGTGCAGTGCTGGATACGCTACATTGACGATATTTTGTTGATATTTTGTGGCAGGGCACAGCGGAGCAGCTTGAGACTTTTATGACAGAACTCAATCAAAATCAATTTAATCTTAAACTTACCTACAAATTTAGCCCCAATGATCGAATTCCTGGAGATCTATCCAGATTTACTATCAAGGTTTAAATTTAAACTGATGTTTTCTGCAAATCCACAGCAATAAACTCCTACCTACATGCAAGATCTGTGCATACATCATTAACCATATGCGTAATCCTGACCAGTCAGTTTCTCAGGATGAGGCGAATTTGCTCTTCTCAGAACTTTGAAAGACAATGTACAATTCTGAGGGAGAGATTTAAGGAACGCGGGTTTGATTACTATTATTAATAATTATAGCGCCATTTATTCCATGGCACTTTACATATGAAAGGGGTATACTAAATAGGGACAGGTACAATAATCATAAACAATACAAGGCACAGACAGGTACAGGAGGACAGAGGTCCCTGCCCGCAAGGGTTCAGTCTACAAAGGATGGGTGAGGATACAGTAGGTGAGGGTAGAGCTGGTCGGACGGTGCTGTATCAGACTAAGGGTTACGGCAGGTTGTAGGCTTGTCGGAAGAGGTGGGTCTTCAGGTTCCTTTTGAAGCATGTCAAGGTAGGCGAGAGTCTGATATGTTGTGGCAGAGCATTTCAGAGTATGGGGGAGGCACGCAAGACATCTTGGATGCGATCGGTGGAGGAGGAGATGAGAGGGGAGTAGAGAAGGAGATCTTGCAAGGATCAAAGGTTACATGCAGGTAAGTACCGGGAGACTAGATCACAGATGTAGGAAGGAGACAGTTTGTGGATGGCTTGGTAGGTCATGGTTAGGGTTTTGAACTGGAGTCATTGGGCAATGGGAAGTCAGTGAAGGGATTGGCAGAGAGATGTCGGGGAGTAGCGGGGGTACAGGTGGATCAGTTAGGCAGCATAGTTTAGAATAGATTGTAGGGGTGCGAGACTGTTAGAAGGGAAGCCACAGAGCAGGAGGTTGCAATAATCCAGACAGTAGATAAGGGCATGCACTAGGGTTTTTGCACAGTACAGTACAGTAACCACTCCATAAAAAGAGGTTACCTCAGGGCCAAAAATACACCTCGGCAACAAATATTACAGTATAAAAATGATGGCTGTGGTCCCAATGTCAGTTTTATCGGAACTTATCAACATGAATGGGAGAGTATGAGGAACATCTTCAGGATACATTGGCTAATTTTGAAATTTAATTCTACACTTGCCACCATTTTACTCAGTAGGCCACTAATGACCACTAGATGGTCTTCCAATCTAAAGGACCTCCTTGTTAAGACTCACTAGAGGCCATGATCTCACTATTCTATTTAGTTGATTTCCCTGTCCCCAGTCTTTATACTACATGGCCACAGAGCTACGATACCTGACCGCTGTGCACATGCTCTGCATCTGTCGCTCTTTGTCTTCTGTTCCCGATGTCTTTAGTGCGGTGTTGTGTGCACGCACGAGAGTCATGGTTAACAAACACCCCCGCACATGCGCTATCTGCATTGACTGCCGGAGGCGGAGTCACCTTCTGAGGTCAAGGCTTGTGTGCGCATGCACCACCTATAGCGGCCATGTGATCACAACTGTGATCATATGATTTTCTTTTATGACTATTAAAAGGTCCTAACAAGCAGGTCCTCTGATCTCTGCCTCCCTTAGGCCTCTTTCACACGTCCGTGAAAATCACGCACGTTTTTCACGGATGTGTCAAAGGTGCATATTGCCCTCCGTGAGCAGCGTTTATGGCACATGTGTGTTCTCCGTGATAACACCGAGAACGGGAACTTTCTGCTCACCTGTCCCTGGCGTTGCTGTCTGTGGTGCTGATCTTTGGTCCTGCGACTCCCCGCTGCTGCTGCTTCCAGCCGCAGTGAAGTGAATATGCAATGAGCGGGGGTCAGAAGCAAGTGACAGCAGCGGCAGAGACAGCAATGCTGGAGAAGGTGAGTAAAGTTTTGTTATTTTGTTCTTAGACGTGTGTTTTCTCCGGTGTGTGTCACACGGAGCACATCCGTGTGGTCTGTTTGCGTTCCGTGTGACACCCGTGATGCCGGAGAAAAACAGACATGTCTACGTGTGGAGCACACGTATGCGCCACATGGCCATGGCATAACACACACGTGAGCGCAGACCCATTGATTTTAATGGGTCTACGTGTGCCCGTGTATCCGGTACGTGAGGAAACGAACCAAACACATACCGGAGACACAGACGTGTGAAGGCCTTAGATAAAGCTTTAATACCTACATTGCAAACATATGCCGGGGCTCCCCCTCCCTATCCTGCTTGTACCAGCATCGCCTGATGTAAGTTCACTCACTTTTTGATTGATGCATTCAGTGTCTGGTTACTTATTTGGCAGTTTGCCGCCTTACTTCTGCTGCTTGCATGCTTCTGAAAGGGTGGTTGTTCCGGAGATCGTCGATGCTGTGTACAACCTCATACTGAAGAATCGAAGAATTTCACCTAAATCAATAGCAGCTTTCATGGGGATTTCCCATGAACATGTTTGTGTCATTATCCATGAACATTTGGACATGAGGAAGCTACCTGCAAAGTGGGTCCCCAAATGTTTGACAGCAGATCAGAGAAGCATGCGAGTGAAAACCTCTCTGTCCATTTGTCAGCGTTTCTGGACTCATAAGAAGTTCCTGGATCGACTGGTCACTATGGATGAGACCTGGATTTATTTGTATAACCCTGAAAACAAGGAGCAGTCAAAAGAGTGGAAGCACAGTGGTTCTCCTCGTCCAAAGAAGTTCAGGGTGCAAAAATCAGCCACTAGGGCGATTGTGTCTGTGTTCTGGGATAAGGAGAGCTTACTGCTAGTGACTACCTTCAGAAGGGTTCCACCAAACACAAAAATATTACATTGAACTTTTGGACCAATTGAAGGCAGCTGTGAAGGCCAAAAGGTGTGGCGAGCTGTCAAACCGAATCTTGTTCCTGCAAGACAATGCCTCCGCTCACTGCACAAGCAACCACGGCAAAACTTGCAGAGCTGGGCTTCCAGCTGGTTGACCACCCACCTTATTCACCAGATCTAGCTCCCTTCGACGATCATCTGTTTCCAAACCTGAAGAAACACCTCAAGGGTATCAAATGTCACACCAATTCTGATGCCATGGCTGCTACGGATGCCTTGTTTGAGGCACAACCAAAATCCTTCTTTTTGCTAGGCCTAAGGGGGCTTTACACGCTACGATATCGTTAATGTTTTGTCGTCGGGGTCAAGTTGTTAGTGACGCACATCCGGCGTCATTAACGATATTGCAGCGTGTGACACTGACCAGCGACCTTAAGCGACCTCAAAAATGGTGAAAATCATTCACCATGGAGAGGTCGTCCCAAACTAAAAAAAAAAAAAAAAAAAAAAATCGGTAAGGGTTGTTTATCCAGGTGGTTCATCGCTCATGCGGCAGCACACATCGCTATGTGTGACACCGCAGGAGCGAGGAACATCTGCTTACCTGCCGCCGGCCACAATGCGGAAGGAAGGTGGTGGGCGGGATGTTACGTCCTGCTCATCTCCGCCCCTCCGCTTTGATTGGCCGGCCGCTTAGTGATGTTGCGTGACGTCGCTGTGATGCCGAACGTCTCTCCCCCTTGAAGGAGGGATTGTTCGGCAGTCACAGCGACGCCGCCGACCAGGTAAGTATGTGTGACGCTGCCGTAGCGATAATGTGCGCTACGGCAGCGATCACAAACAATCGCATGCGCGATGGGGGCGGGTACTTACACGCTCGCTATCGCTACAAATTGCTAGCGATATCGCTACCGTGTAAAGCCCCCTTTACAGAACGTGGAATACCAATGTAAGAGGTGTGCTGACATCAGTGGAGAGTATGTGGAATAAATATAAAAGTTTCATCATACTCTCTCGTTTCTTTCTGCGTAAAGCCAAAGATTTATCAGCAGCCCCTCGTATGTGATATTTAATATAATTCTGTTATTGGTATTATATAAAACTAATTTTTTTTAATGATTTTGAGCAGAAATGTATACTATTTTATCTGGTCTCCTAAATTATTAAATTTGATTTATAATAATTTTATAGACATTTAGTACCAGAGTATATATTAACCCCTTCACGACCTTGGACGGATCTATCCGTCATGGATCGTGTCCCGTTAAGCCCCGCCCCCTGCCGCGGGCAGGCGGCGGTGGTCGGCACACAAATCAGCTGTTTTCAACAGCTGACATGTGTGCCTGCATGTTGCGAGTGGAATCGCTTCCACTCGCAACATTTAACCCCTTAAATCTCGCTGCCAAAGTCTGGCAGCGAGATCTATATGCGCGTGGTCATGTTTTTTTTTACTTACCGCCGCCCCCACCGGAAGTCACGTGAGTGATCACGTGACTTTCGGTGGTTGCAATCGTAGCACAGGGTCATGTGATGACGCATGCAGCTACGAAGTTTCACTTTCGTTTTTCCTCGGCACGGAGCGGAGGGAAACAGGAAGTGACTATCTGCTGTTTACAGCTGTATAGCTGTGATCAGCAGATAGATAAGAGCAATCGGATTGCTGATCGCTATAGCCCCCTAGGGGGACTAGTAAAAGTTAAAAAAAACACAAAACCTAATAGTTCAAATCACCCCCCTTTCACCCCATTGAAAATTAAAAGGGTTAAAAAATAAATAAATAAATATACACATATTTGGTATCGCCGCGTTCAGAAATACCTGATCTATCAAAATATAAAATCAATCTGATTGGTAATCGGCGTAGTGGCAAAAATGGCACAAAACGTGCGCCACTTTTATTGGACAAACTTGTGAATTTTTTTAACCCCTTAGATACAAGTAAACCTATACATGTTTGGTGTCTACAAACTCGCACTGACCTGAGGCATCACAACCACACATCAGTTTTACCATATAGTGAACAGTGTGAATAAAACATCCCAAAAACTATTGTGCGATCACACTTTTTTTGTGTTTTCCAGTACACTATATGGTAAAACCTATGGTTTCATTTAAAAGTACAACTCGTCCCGCAAAACAAGCCCTCATATTTGCCATATGACGGATTGACAGAATAAAAAAAAAAAAAAAGTTACGGTTCTCGGAAGAAAAGGAGCAAAAAACAAAAACGCAAAAACGGAAAGTGCCCGAGGGCTGAAGGGGTTAAAACATTTTTTTGACCATTATATATAAAGGATTCCAGTTTATTGAATTATTTATTTCATAGTATACATGATTTTTTTATATTTGGCATAGTGTATATTAATATCTTATTGTCACTATTATCTATTTATATTTATATTGTGGACTAGTATACATTTATTTATTCTCTGTATCACGTTGGTAGTGCCACCTTATGGTCATTTGTAATTATTACAATATAACTTCACATTTTAATGAATTTTCTCAAATTATATTTTAATATCAATTGTGGTCTTTCGTGCACTTTTTGTATATAGGTTTAGAAAAAAAAAAAAAAAAGAAAAAAAAAAAAAAAAAGGAGAACAAGGAGGTTTGTAGAAACAGAATTTATTGATCTAATTATGCAGTAATAATAATAAAAAAAAATGTACAGTTTCCATCAACCTGGATCCAGACTCTGGACTACCTCTTCTTGAAACCGTACTTCTTCCTCTCATAAAATAGATCTGTTTTGGAACTGCCCAAGTTAACAATTTTTGGGCAACCATCTCTCTGTGGGGAAAAACAAAGTGGGTAAATTGTTAGAAGAAAAAAAATAAATAAATAAAAAAAAAAAAAAAAAAAAAAAGTATAAAGCGAATTTAAAAAAAAAAGGTTTTTTTTTTTAATTGAAATTGGGCATTATTTTGGGGATAAAAATTCTAATGTGCGGTAACTGCCGTACTTCTGCGCAAGGCTTCCATTATTTCCCCTGAAAATGTATGAACAAAGTGGCACATGGGCATCCCCATGTCAAAAAGGACGTGGACTATGAATGAGGAATAGTAAGACCCAGTTTGTGTATTCACACATTAACAGGCGACTCTTCCTGAAGGTTCTCTTGAGTCAGCTCTGTGCTGATAGATAGAGAGATAGAAGTACATCAGCAAGGACCGACGCAGATATTTAGAATAATTCCTAACCTTGCGCTTGTCAAGTCACATTGAATCCACATTTAAATATTGTTGACAAAGGTTTATGATTAAAGGGAATCTGTCACCAGGTTTTTGCCACCTAATCTGAGAGCAACATAATGTAGAGAAAGAGATCCCGATTCCAGTGACGTGTCACTTACTGGGCTGCTAAGTGTAGTTTTGACAAGATCACTGTTTAATCAGCAGCAGATTATCATTAGAGGACTACTTTGCGTGCTTGCAGGTAGTCCATCATATTCCTGAGCTTTGTACAAGGGCTCATGTCTACTCGGGAGCATCGAAAGCGATATGCTAATGACCCTCTGCTGCGGTGTCAGCCGAGGGTCATGCGACTGTGATACGATCACATCACAGGAGCGGAGAAGATGGAGGGAGCACTTTCATCTCCTCCGCAGTCTATACATGCACCGCACTGCAGTCATAACATGCGAGTGCAGTGCGATGTTGGGGGTGCGTGAGCTGAGACTCTGCAAAATGCAGCATGCTGTGATTGCACAGAGAGCACGAGTCATGTGAAGAAAAGAAATAGCAAAAAGACACTTCACCATAGATTAACACTGGTGTGAGTGCAAACAGATTTTTTTATCGGATCGCACTCGCAAACGTAAAACGCAAGTGGACATGAGCCCTAACTGCTAGATCTGCAGCAGAGAAAACATTGATTTTATCAAAATGCCAGCAAGCAGCTCAGTAAGTGACAGATCTCTGGAATCAGGGTCTCTGGCTCTACATTATGCTGCTCTCAGATGGTGGGGGGGGGGGGGGGGGGAAGACAACAACCTGCTGACAGATTCTCTTTAGGACACTTAAAAAACCTCTGGCTATGCATTTGCAGTTTTGTGCATTATATAAAATGCAATTTGTAGACCTATTTCTCTCGTTTTCTGTTCCCTGCCCACCACTGATTGGATTAGGTCACTCACATCTTTCTCTTGAATGGTGCACTCCTTGCAGTAGTAGGCGTCTGACACTCCCGGGCCTCCGCAGATCACACATCGGCCTTGGTAAGAGCCATAGTTACACTCATCACAGATCCGGACCAGCGTACAAGGCCGCACATACGAATCACAAATAACACACTTTCCATCACCTACAAAATTAACAACACTTTTTTTTTTCAGCTGAATACTTCTAATAATACTTGAGGGCATTTAACAATGTGAAAGCAAATATTAAAACAGCAATAAAACAATTGCACATGTCGTCGCTGGTGTCAGGCGGTTTTGTAAAGCAATGCAAAGAATATGGTGTCACAAAGGGATTGATAGCAGAATAGTTCTACTTTTCCCCTCCCTTCTCCAATCCTCTCCTAGTTTGGCTTAAAAAAAAAAAAATCATGTGAAAGTGTACCCTAAATAAAAAAAAAAACAATCAGAAATAAAATCAGTGGTGGGGATATACAGAGCTTATAAATATGCAGGAATACATGGCAGCAGGTTTACTAGTCTAGTGATAATCTCCTAGTGATAAAATGTAATTTTATCAAAACTGCAGCAAGCAGCCCAGTAAGTGACATAGCTGGAATTGGGGTCTATGGCCCAGATTCATCAAGACCTACAATTTTCTTGCTGGTTTTGATGAGGGGCTGTATTGGAGTGAGATGCTCTAAAGCACCACTCCCAATGTTTTTTGCCCTCTGGCGTGAAGCTTTAAATCCAAGTCCCCTTCCCCCTGTCTTAAATTCACCCGTCACCATCTTCATCTGTTTCTAGCATCACTCTGGTCCGTCTCTGGCGATCTGTGACCTGCCGGCAGCATCAGTGTTTCATGGCGCACACTGGAGATCGCAACTCAATACAAGTCTATGGAAGCCTTGTTCTGACTCTTAGATTAGGCCAAAAAAAAGACAAAAACAAAAAACAATGAAGCTGCCAGAAGAGTATAAGAACAGGGGCAAGTGGGTCTTTCATTTAAAAGGACCACTCCAGCGCTGAAAAAACTAAAACCGCTAGAGTGGTGCTTTAAGCGATACTCTCCTCTTAATGTATCAGGAGTGTCAGACGTGTGGTGTGCGTTACACGAGTAATCAGACTGGAGGAAGAGGTCTGGTGCCGGGAATGCCACCGCTGGTCATAAATGAGATGTGCCATCACGCCCCTGCCCCGCACAAATGTAATAGTTTCTAGAAGCCATAGCGCTGTATAGAATATTGAACCCTTTCACTGAGAGAGCAAAGTGTGCCTGTTTGATCAGCCACTTCTTGGGCTCCAGAATTCCATAGGTGAAGGCAGTGGACATTCAACAGGGGCATTTGGATTGATTGCGTTGGGTGAAATTTATGCTCAGTTTTCAGCCTAATGGTAAAGTTAGTTGCAAGACCGTGAAAATAGGTTAACCCCATGCAGTCATACAAATATGTGTAGTAGAGGGTGTGCCTGGCATGGCATAGATATGATACAAGGGGTGTATAGATGCATGCTACAGCATTTTTTTGGCTGTAAGTGGACAACAGTTCAATGAGATTTTGACCACTTAAAAGGAGTTGGGGAAAATAAACATACAAATTAGAGAAGTGAAACCCCAAAAGATTTCTGAAATGTAAAATAAAACAAGATAATATTGTCTCATGTTTTGGCCACAGCTAACCACTGAGCTCAGCACCTTCGGCAGTCTATGTCCTCAGGACTGTAACGTCACTACGGCAGCCAAAGCACAGAGACTAAGGCAGCAGTGGGTAAGGGAATCGGTCATGTCCCCAAATGCTATTAACCTGAAGATATGGGGTTAATCTGCAGGTAAGTTCTTTTCTTTTACGGCCTTCAGCTAGATCTCAAGCCGTGGAGACTTAATGGATACTCTGTAGAAGCATTGATCTTGTGCAAGGCTCGATAGGTCCTCCAGGGTCTTCTCCGCCGTTATCTTGATGGTATAAAGCCATCGGGTTGCTGGTCTTCTCCTTGTTTCTTCTATTTTTCCGACCTTGATGTCCTTCTCTAGTGATGGCTCCCGTTTGTGCCCAAAGTAGGCAAGTCGTAGGTTGGTGATCCTTGCGTTGAGTGACGGTCTTGCTTTATTTGGTCCAAAATTGATTTGTTTGTTCTTTTTGTCATCCATGGTATTGATAACAGGTAAATAGCGATCTAAAACTGTGCGGCCACCACACTGAAAGCTCGGCTACCGGGAAGAAATTATCTTTAATCCTCCAAGAAGCATTCAGCTACCAGAGGCGGCTTAGTCCCCGCTCAGTACACAGTGAGCGGCAGCTGTAACCATGTCCCCCGCACCGATAGACCGCTGCTCTGTATAGACGTCCTGCCTAGCTGGCTGTCAGTCAGTGCCGCGGTTACAGCAATCGCTCACTGTATACTGAATGGTGATTAAGACACACCTTTACAATTAAAAGTCAGATGTTTGGAGCAATTAACCTAAATTTCCTCATGGCAATGGGGCTCACAGTGCAACAGCCAGGCGTTTTACAAAGCTATTAACCTACAGACTGACGCCATATGTGCAGATTAAGAGCATCTGGATCCCCTCTAAATACCATTTGGCTTTGCTATTTGACATTACAATAATCGTTCGGGGTCCACTTTTCTAAAAGCTGGAGATTAGTTTAAGGGTATGTGCGCACTAGGCGTTTTTTTCACGCTGCGTTTTTGTCTCAAAAACGCACCCGCGGCTAAAAAAAACGCATGCGTTTTTACCGCGATTTGGTGCGTTTTTTGCTGCGTTTTTGCTCACTGCGTTTTTAATCAGTGCACAATGCCATTAAAGATTGTTGATGAAAAAAAAAAAAGCTCTGATGTCATTTCCTTCTTCAAAATGTTCATTGTATGCAGGAGAGCAGACAGCTGCAGAACTAGTGTATGCATGAGAGCAGACAGCAGCTGCAGAACTACAAGGCTCAGCATCCTCCATCCAGGACTGTATGCAGGAGTTTTTTGCCCAAACAGAAAAAAAAAAAATGACATGGGCTTCGCTATATTTTTGAGTCCAGCCAGGTACAACTAGGCAGCTGAGGATTGGAATCCGCAGTGCAGAGTGCCCATGCTTTCTGGGCACCCCCACTGCGAATTGCAGTCCGCAGCCACCCCAGAAAATGGCGCTTTCATAGAAGCGCCATCTTCTGGCACTGTATCCAACTCTTCCAGCTGCCCTGATGCCGGGTGGCTAGCTGGGTAATAATGGAGTTAGGGCTAGCTGTATATTATCAGCTGGCCCTAAGCCCGAAATTCATGATGTCACGCCAATATTAGACATGGCCACCATGAATTTCTAGTAAAGATAAAAAAAAACACAACACACAGAAAAATATTTTTATTATAAATAAAACACAAACACAATTAGTGACTCCATCTTTATTAAAATATAGAACCCCCTCCGCAGTAATCCTGGGTCAAGGGTCCCGCGCCGTCCAATCCGGATCCAATATCATCTGATCGGTTTGCTGGAAGGCAAAGCGATCAGATGTGTCAGGTTCTAGGGGCTGAAGCGCATCACACGTCAGCTGATTGTATAATCGGCTTTTATACAATCAGCTGAAGCATCAGTGCAAAAAAAAATAAAAAATAAATACTCACGTCTGTGCCGATTACCGGCAGCTCCTGCAGCGATCGGATGAGAGTCTGATCCTGTCCCATCGCTGCAGGAGCTGCCGGTAATCAGCTGATGAAGTCTCCTGATGGCAGGATCAGCTGATAGCCGGCCGGGTGACACCGCGAGAATTACGATCAGCTGATGCGTCAGGTGACTGCATCAGGTGATCCACCGCCAGGTCCTGCAAGCTTCGTACGTGCCCCGGGGAGACTGCACACTGCCAGAGCGGCGGGACCGGGACAGGAGCGGGCATGGCACCGGGACCCTGCAGACAGGTGAGTATATATGACATTTTTTTTTCTACTGTTCACTTTTGTTTTCGCCGCTGCCTCCACCTCCCGCCCAGACATGGCGCCGCACGGAGCTGACATGCACAGGGCGGGAGGTGGACGCAGCGGTGACGGTACCGGGAGGATTCCTGCTTCTGTGTTTACCAACAGAAGGAATCCTCTTCCTGTACACGTCACTTTACTGCCCACCCCTTGCGTTTATAGCTGCGTTTTTAGTCATAGAAACGCGGCTATATGCGTTTTTCATTGCGTTTGTTGAACATCTCATTGAACTCAATGGGTGAAAAACGCAGTGAAAAACGCAGATATAATTGACATGCTGCATTTTTGTGGTCACCACAAAAACGCAGCTACAAAAAAACGCTGTGTGAGGACAGCACTTCTGAAAACCCATAGACATTGCTGGGGAAGCAATGTCACTGCGTTTTCAGCACAAAAACGCGGTAAAAAACGCCGCTAAAAACGCAGCAAAAATGCCTAGTGCGCACAAGGCCTAAAGCGGCACTCCAACATTTTTTTTATTGCACTTCTGGACTAGTGTTAACACTAGAAGTCCCAGAGAGGGGTCATTTGACATTTCTACTATTGGAACCCTATGGAGCTCGAAATTCCTGGGACTTCTAGTGTTAAAGGGAACCTGTCACCAGAATTTGCTATTAAACTAAAAGAATCCCCTTCTGCAGCTCCTGGGCTGCATTCTATAAAGGTTTATCTTGCTACTAGCCCCCCTTTCAGACCTACATAACTGTATAAAATATTACCTTTTGCTATGGTAATGAGGTTTGTTGGCCCCGGGGGCGGGCTGTATTTAGTCTGTTATCCCCCCTCCTGCCGCTGTCCCCCAGTGTTCATTTACATAGATGAGGCCGCCGCCCACATCTTCCGCAGTGCTTGGGAGTCTCGCGCATGCGCAGTGGCACCATCGCGGGACTGAGCACTGTTTTCAAAATGCGAGTGCCGGTGAGGTTATTGAGCAGGCGCGAGATTATGGGCGGCGCTGTGAATGTCATCACCAGCGTCATTCAAGTAACAGTCCATAATCTCGTGCCCGCGCTATTACCTCTGCCTCTACAGTTATGCGCTTGCGCTGGCCATTGCTTATTTTTATCATCCTCGTTAGCCATTACCCATCTTTTTTTTTTTAAAACAGTGCTCAGTCCCGCAATAGTGCCACTGCGCATGCGCGAGACTTCCGGAGCACTGCGGAAGATTAGGGCGACGGCCTCATGTATGTAAAAGAACACTGGGGGACGGTGAACAGCGGCAGGAGGGGGGATAACAGACGAAATACAGCCCGCCCATGGGGCCAACAAACCTCATTACCATAGCAAAGGGTAATATTTTATGAAGTTGTTATTTAGGTCTGAAAGGGCGGCCAGTAGCAAGATGAACCTTTCTAGAATGCAGCCCAGGAGCTGCAGAAGGGGATTCTTTTAGTTTAATAGCGAAAATTCTGATGACAGGTTCCCTTTAAATCCAAGTCCTTGGCCCCCTGTCTTATGCTCACATTCTGGCGCCTTCATCTTCTATCATTACTGCCCCTTATCTGTATCCGGTGATTTGTGATCTGCCGGCAGCTCCAGTATTTCATGCAGCTCGCCGTAGGTCACAACTCAATACAAGTCTATAAGAGCCTCATTCTGGCTCTCACAGACTTGTATTGGGAGCTTCTGATGTAACTTCTAACTTTCCGCCAATCATCAGTTACAGTCACAAGATAGCAAAATGGGACCGAGACATAAGTAAAATGTAAAGGGGACTTCGTTAAAGTGTTACTCCAGTGCTGAAGAAAAAAAAAATGCTGGAGTGATGCTTTAAAGAAACAATCAAGCTTGTCACAGTTTCTATAATTTATCTGATAAACATAAAAAAATTAAATGATTAAAAATACTTACATTTTTCACATAGTCTTCCTATAGCTGAAAACAAAAATGAGAAAAAAAGATTAAACATAGGAACTGATAGAATACTGCCATTACTGAGACAATCACACTTTAAAGATTAAACTCACATTAAAAAAGCAACAAAAAACTCCCCAAAAAGGACGGAAGTTTTCTGGTCAGCAGGAAAATAGAAAAAAAAAAACAATTTATAGTGTTAAATGTGTGTGTGCGTACCTGTAATGTAGTGTGTGTTTTACTATACTACTCTAGCGTTGCTTTCTCCAGTGTTCAGCACCAATTGTCCGCTTTTGTCAGTGACATCGCTGCAAAGGAGACCAGCCGCTCATTCTACTGTACACTGTGTGCGCCGGTAGTCTCTTTTACAATTTACGTCTATAGAGCAGTGATGGCGAACCTATGGCTCGCGTGCCACCAGGGGCACGCAGAGCCCATTCTGCTGGCACGTATGCTGTCGCCTGATCCTGCAGCTTTGGTCTGCTAGTGCAGTCGCGCCGGCAGATCAAAACTGTGTTGGAGCGGAGGAGACATTTCTCCTCGCTCTGACACTCCTCCTCCCCCAGGCTGCAGGTGTGTTGCCTAGGAGACGGAGGAGCGTCAGCGAGCGGCGCCGGCGTAATGACGTCTTCTGGCCACGTGGGGACTGAGGACCCAGCGGCGCGCAGCGGGGGAACGTTTCCAGGAAGGTGAGTTGTGTGTTGCTTTTTTTTTTTTATAACGCGTGTGCGGCTGTGCCAAGGTGGGGATGGGGGGCGCAGTGCTAACGTGGGAGAACGCACATGACAGCATGGGGTGGGGGTGGGAGAACGCACATGACACCATGGGGTGGGGGTGGGAGAACGCACATGACACCATGGGGTGGGGGTGGGAGAACGCACATGACACCATGGGGTGGGGACATGCATGCCAGGATGGAGGAAACATGCATGCCAGGATGGAGGAAACATGTATGCCAGGATAGGGTACATTTACCAGAAAGGGGGACATTTACCAGAAAGGGGGACATTTACCAGAAAGGGGGACATTTACCAGAAAGGGGGACATTTACCAGAAAGGGGGACATTTACCAGAAAGGGGGACATTTACCAGAAAGGGGGACATTTACCAGGAATGGGGTACATGCCGGGATGGGGGAACATTTACAAGGATGGGCAATATGTCAGGATGGGGTACATTTACCAGCATGGGGGAACATGCCAGAATAAGGTATATCTACCAGGATGAGGTATATCTACCAGGATGAGGTATATCTACCAGGATGAGGTATATCTACCAGGATGAGGTATATCTACCAGGATGAGGTATATCTACCAGGATGAGGTATATCTACCAGGATGAGGTATATCTACCAGGATGGGGCCAAATATACCTGAATGTAGGAAATATATATCAGGATGGGGGACATGTTTACCAGGAAGAGGCCGAGAAAGAGGGACAGAACTACACAATGAAAGGGGAGGGGAGCCACTCTTACGTCTTTATGGGATTTCAAGATGTTCAGACTTTGAAATGTAGATGTGGATTACAGGGTGACATCTGATTGCATTCGAGGCTAAAATCTCTGTCAAATATGCTGCAATTTTTTCCAGAAAGATCAATAGAACTGCTGTGTCTGGAAAGGGCAGGGGCTCAGCTCCAACGTGTGGTAAGCACGCATGAGCGTGATGCCCCCTGCTGAAGAGAAGAGAAGACGGCAAAGGTAAGGTTAAAATCAATTATTTACATAATAGGATTGGTTGGCACTTTGGAAACAAAAATTGGATTTAGGGCTACAGTTCGGGCACTCGGCCTGTAAAAGGTTCGCCATGACTGCTATAGAGCCTCGTACTGATGCTGAACAGACAGAAATTGTAAAAGTCATTTCTGGCCCATGCAGAGTGGAGCGTGACCCGAAAGAGTCTGGAGAGGGGTAACATGTAGAACAGCACTGGACACCAGAGAGGCAGGGGAGTGTATTCACACAATCACACTACATTACATGCACATACACACATTCAGATAATACAAATGTTAGCAGGCTTCTTTAAAATGAGATATACCAACACAAAGTAGCAAGTATTTGTGAAGTGTAAAGGAAATGATACGTTTTGCAAATATTTTAAAAATATAGATCTGAAAATTGTGACCTGCATTTGTATTCAGCCCTCCTGAATCAATACTTGGTAAGACCACCTTTTGCTGCAATTACTGCTGCGAGTCTTTGGGGGGGGAGGGGGGGGTGTCTCTACCAGCTTTGCTCATTGAGAGGCTGAAGTTTTGCCCATTCTTTAGCTCAATGAGATTGGATGGAGGAGTCTGAAGCAGCAAGTTTCATGTCTAGTCACAGATTCTCCATGACATTACGGTCTGGACTGTGACTGGGCCATTCACACACATGAACATCAATTGTAGCTCTGGCAAGATATTTATGCCACGTGTCTACGTTGAGTTTGAGATTATTCTATTTTTCTAAGGTAAAAAAACAAAACCAAAAAAAACCTACAGAAATTCAACCTGTGCACATGGCGTTAGGATTATTGTCATGCAGTAAGGTAAACCTATGCTCTAGTCTCAAGTCTTTTGCAGCCTCTAACAGGTTTCCCCAACTCTGACCAGCTTCCATGCATTTATGAAGAAATATCTCCCCACAGCGTGTTGCTGCCACCACCATGTAGGACAGTGGGGATGGTGTTTTCAGGCTAATGTGTAGAGTTTAGTTTTCCACCACACATGTTCAGAGATCCTTCTTCCACATGGTAACTGTGTTCCCAACATGGCATGTGGAGGACGATGCTCTGGTCAGATGGCTTATTAGAGAGGATGAACAGTGATGCCCATAAAAACAGGACAGAGCTTTTTTTTTTTTTTTTTTCAATATCAATAAAGATGTTTTGTTAAAGGGAACATAGTGAGGGCATGTTTTAGGTCAGAAGCCAGAAGACTGGCTGCTGTGGGCCCCTTTAAGGCAATTAGAGGTGCTATGGGGTTCACATGCCTTCTTTGGTATTCTATGCTAGTCATTTTTTCCTTATCCAGAGATCTCCTTCAGAAGATCAGAGGGTTGGAGTGCACTCACTACAAAGCCCTGTCGTATATCCCATGGATTGTGATTTTGGCCACCTGGTGAATTCACAGTTCTCATAATGCATAACACAGTGAGCACATAAAGGGGAGCAGAGACCAAGTCATGAATACTGGGAAAGCTAGGATACTGGCTGTATAGATTTCCCAGTTCACAGCTCCTGCTGTGCAAATGGTATTACACTAGACCAGACCTGGGCAAGGGGCGGCCCGCGGGCCACATCCGGCCCGCCTACTCTCTGTGACCGGCCCGCCTGGTTCAGGGCGTCCTTGCTGGCCGGTCACTGATGAGAGCAATCTGACCTGTTGCCGGAGCTCCAGGCTCCGGGAGGCCCGTGTTCAGATTGCCCTCATCACATGCTGCGTGCCGGCAGGGAACAGAGAAGAACAGTTCCTGCAGCGTCGCACAGTCAGTGCAGGCAGCGGAACGCAGGAATCTGTCCTCTGTTCCCTGCCCGGCAGATGCTCTGTGTGACACACGCGCGCCCTGATGTCGTCAGTACGGCGCGCGTGTGTCATTTGAAAAGTTTCCCGCCCGGCAGCAGAAGAAGCTGCAGCAGCCGGGGCCGCACGGAGAGAAGCAGCGGCGGGGGCTCCTAGGAACGCAGCATCGGTGCAGCCTGGCCATGTGAAGGAGAAGCAGCTGAGCGGGGGACACATACAGAGGTGCCTGAGGAGGGACAGTAGAAGGGAGAGGTGAGTGGTTACTAGTAACCTATGGGGGGACGGAGGGGGGGCCGCCCGACTACCTGTCTCATTGGTGTGTGCGGCCACTCCGGCCCTGAAACTCCCTGTCTGCAGTGACAGGAGGCCGGCAGCTACACACACTGTCCTACGGAAGCTGCATTCAGCCTCTGACACGGAGCAGACCTGGGGGCGGGGCCGGAGCTTCACTTCAAAGAAGCCGATTCTGACTTCCTGCACTGTTTCTGCTCTCCGCTGAGGCCGGCTCCACTGCATGGACAGACACTTTTTTTTTTAAGGTAAATATGCATACGTGGTTCTGTGTTTGTGCTTTGTTGGTGTGGGTGTGTATATGTATATATATATATATATATATATATATATATATATATATATATATATATATATATATATATATATATATATATATATATATATATATATATATATATATATATATATATATATATATATATATATATATATATATATATATATATATGTGTGTGTGTGTACATGCATGCTTGTATGTAGGAGGCCCGGCTGTGTGTGCGTGTGTATACACACGCACACATATACATACATACATACATATAATATTAATATATATATACACCGGACAACTATAACTAACTCGGTTCTACATCATTATATATATATATATATATATATATATATATATATATATATATATATATATATATATATATATATATATATATAAATAATGTAGAACCGAGGTAATTATATTAGTCCGGCCCTCTAAAACCATCCCAATTTCTTATGCGGCCCCATGGAAAAAATAGTTGCCCACCCCTGCACTAGACGATAACGGCTGGACAAGCTGACCACTAAGGAGACTTCATAGTTGGCCGTCAGCAGTTCCTCCCAATCACTTTCCTATAGACATGCAAGCCTGACCAAGTGTGCCTAGGGTCTCCAGGTGGCACTGGTCAACCTGACAATCATCTATGGTTTATTGCCACCAAAATTGTACTGACACTTTAGTTCTCCTGTACAATCTGACCACCTGGCGTGATGAGATGCTGCTCAGTACTGGGCAAGAATCTCTCCCCATGCCATGCAAGTGGCCAGACAGAGGAAGACCTCTGCAATGATATGCTAATGGTTTCCTGGCAGAGGAAGCAAGAGACCGCTGAGGCCAATCAGTGACATGTTGGTCACTCCTGCAGCCACTGTCTGACACATGCAGTTCACAAATAACAGGAGACCGACCGGGATAATGCGGATAACAAATGAAGCTGACGACACCTTTTGTGCCTCCCCCATTTCCTCATAGACTGTAGCTTACGAGCAGGGCCCTCACTCCTCTTGGTATCTTAATTTTGTTATTTTGTATTGTCTCATATTGTCTGTACATGTCCACTCTTAATTGTAAAGCGCTGCGGAATATGTTGGCGCTATAGAAATAAAACTTATAATAATAATATAATATAAGTATAAGAGCAGGGGCATGGAACTTGCAGCACCACTCCAGGGGCGGAATTAAAAAAAAAAAAAAAAAAAAAAACCAAAAACAAAAAAAAAACACAAAACGCTGGAGTGGCGCTTTAATGTTTTAGATTTTTGTTTGTTTTTTTTTAAAAAAAAAGTGGTTCTATCTAATATCAGTGTTGGGCTAAAAAAAATAAAATTAAAAAGTGAGTTTTTTTATCTAGCTAAAAAAAAAAAAAAAAAAATGGATAGTTTTGTTCCTTTTTAAATGGAAATTGATATCAGAATGTCCCACATTAAGCTGTAACCAGGGTCCTGTTAATGTAAGAACTGTATAAGATTTATTTTTTGTTCATTATGATTTTGCTCAGAAGTTGCATTATAAATTCATATATAAAATGAGCTTATTTTGTATAAAAAGCCATTGTTCAAGTTATCGGAAACAATGTCTCTGCCGTGAGCAGTAAGGAGGCTGCCGTGTGTACATAACAGGGCGCGGGGTCAGATTAATGTGGGAAATTCTAAAGTCAGTTTCCCTTTAATGGGTCATGCACTGATTATATTTCTACCTTTAGGATTCCAAAATAGTAAAAGGTCTCTCAGAGGTTTATGGCCGTTGCTATAAAGGGGGCTTTACACGCTACAATATCGTTAATGTTTGGTCGTCGGGGTCACGTTGTTAGTGACGCACATCCCGCGTCATTAACGATATCACAGCGTGTAACACTTACCAGTGACCTCAAAAATGGTGAAAATCGTTCACCATGGAGAGGTCGTCCCAAACTCAAAAATCGGTAAGGGTTGTTTTTTGTTGTGGTTCGTCACTCCTGCGGCAGCACACATCGCTGTGTGTGACACTGCAGGAGCGAGGAACGTCTCCTTACCTGCCGCCGGCCACAATGTGGAAGGAAGGAGGTGGGCGGGATGTTTAAATCACGCTCAGGTTCGCCTCTCCGCTTTGATTGGCCGGCCGCTTAGTGACGTTGCGGTGACGTCGCTGTGATGCCGAACGTCTCTCCCCCTTGAGGGAGGGATTGTTCGGCAGTTACAGCGACGACGACGACCAGGTAAGTGCATGTGACGCTGCCGTAGCGATAATGTTCGCTACGGCAGCGATCACAAACAATCGCATGCAAGACAGGGCAGGTGCTTTCGTGCTCGATATCGCTAGAAATTGCTAGTGATATCGCTACTGTGTAAAGCCATCTTTAAACTCAGTCTTCATGAAAGGTGAACTACGTGGCTTCTGAAAGCCAGAGATGAGGAGCGGCACGGGAAGGTAGCACAGCCGCATTGTTTCTGGACTCTACCTCTTACATGGTTTAAAAGCAGTGAAAAAAAATTATATTATATATATATATATATATATATATATATATATATATATATATATATATATATATATATATATATATATATATATATATATATATATATATATATATATATATGGACCCAGAGAGCATCAAAGGCTATGTTTTGAGGGGAAATTGTAACCCCGCGCTTTACAGTTATTCACCAAAAAACCTGCCTCCATTAAAGCGAATGGAGCTGGGAGCCACAGTGCAGCCAGAACTTCAAAAGAATGCGCAGCCACGCCCTTAAATGGAATGTTTGCGTGTCACAATGCAGCCGGGGAAAGAGAGGGACAGACACGGGGAAAGAGAGGGACAGACACGGGGAAAGAGAGGGACAGACACGGGGAAAGAGAGGGACAGACACGGGGAAAGAGAGGGACAGACACGGGGAAAGAGAGGGACAGACACGGGGAAAGAGAGGGACAGACACGGGGAAAGAGAGGGACAGACACGGGGAAAGAGAGGGACAGACACGGGGAAAGAGAGGGACAGACACAGGGAAAGAGAGGGACAGACACAGGGAAAGAGAGGGACAGACACAGGGAAAGAGAGGGACAGACACAGGGAAAGAGAGGGACAGACACAGGGAAAGAGAGGGACAGACACAGGGAAAGAGAGGGACAGACACAGGGAAAGAGAGGGACAGACACAGGGAAAGAGAGGGACAGACACAGGGAAAGAGAGGGACAGACACAGGGAAAGAGAGGGACAGACACAGGGAAAGAGAGGGACAGACACAGGGAAAGAGAGGGACAGACACAGGGAAAGAGAGGGACAGACACAGGGAAAGAGAGGGACAGACACAGGGAAAGAGAGGGACAGACACAGGGAAAGAGAGGGACAGACACAGGGAAAGAGAGGGACAGACACAGGGAAAGAGAGGGACAGACACAGGGAAAGAGAGGGACAGACACAGGGAAAGAGAGGGACAGACACAGGGAAAGAGAGGGACAGACACAGGGAAAGAGAGGGACAGACACAGGGAAAGAGAGGGACAGACACAGGGAAAGAGAGGGACAGACACAGGGAAAGAGAGGGACAGACACAGGGAAAGAGAGGGACAGACACAGGGAAAGAGAGGGACAGACACAGGGAAAGAGAGGGACAGACACAGGGAAAGAGAGGGACAGACACAGGGAAAGAGAGGGACAGACACAGGGAAAGAGAGGGACAGACACAGGGAAAGAGAGGGACAGACACAGGGAAAGAGAGGGACAGACACAGGGAAAGAGAGGGACAGACACAGGGAAAGAGAGGGACAGACACAGGGAAAGAGAGGGACAGACACAGGGAAAGAGAGGGACAGACACAGGGAAAGAGAGGGACAGACACAGGGAAAGAGAGGGACAGACACAGGGAAAGAGAGGGACAGACACAGGGAAAGAGAGGGACAGACACAGGGAAAGAGAGGGACAGACACAGGGAAAGAGAGGGACAGACACAGGGAAAGAGAGGGACAGACACAGGGAAAGAGAGGGACAGACACAGGGAAAGAGAGGGACAGACACAGGGAAAGAGAGGGACAGACACAGGGAAAGAGAGGGACAGACACAGGGAAAGAGAGGGACAGACACAGGGAAAGAGAGGGACAGACACAGGGAAAGAGAGGGACAGACACAGGGAAAGAGAGGGACAGACACAGGGAAAGAGAGGGACAGACACAGGGAAAGAGAGGGACAGACACAGGGAAAGAGAGGGACAGACACAGGGAAAGAGAGGGACAGACACAGGGAAAGAGAGGGACAGACACAGGGAAAGAGAGGGACAGACACAGGGAAAGAGAGGGACAGACACAGGGAAAGAGAGGGACAGACACAGGGAAAGAGAGGGACAGACACAGGGAAAGAGAGGGACAGACACAGGGAAAGAGAGGGACAGACACAGGGAAAGAGAGGGACAGACACAGGGAAAGAGAGGGACAGACACAGGGAAAGAGAGGGACAGACACAGGGAAAGAGAGGGACAGACACAGGGAAAGAGAGGGACAGACACAGGGAAAGAGAGGGACAGACACAGGGAAAGAGAGGGACAGACACAGGGAAAGAGAGGGACAGACACAGGGAAAGAGAGGGACAGACACAGGGAAAGAGAGGGACAGACACAGGGAAAGAGAGGGACAGACACAGGGAAAGAGAGGGACAGACACAGGGAAAGAGAGGGACAGACACAGGGAAAGAGAGGGACAGACACAGGGAAAGAGAGGGACAGACACAGGGAAAGAGAGGGACAGACACAGGGAAAGAGAGGGACAGACACAGGGAAAGAGAGGGACAGACACAGGGAAAGAGAGGGACAGACACAGGGAAAGAGAGGGACAGACACAGGGAAAGAGAGGGACAGACACAGGGAAAGAGAGGGACAGACACAGGGAAAGAGAGGGACAGACACAGGGAAAGAGAGGGACAGACACAGGGAAAGAGAGGGACAGACACAGGGAAAGAGAGGGACAGACACAGGGAAAGAGAGGGACAGACACAGGGAAAGAGAGGGACAGACACAGGGAAAGAGAGGGACAGACACAGGGAAAGAGAGGGACAGACACAGGGAAAGAGAGGGACAGACACAGGGAAAGAGAGGGACAGACACAGGGAAAGAGAGGGACAGACACAGGGAAAGAGAGGGACAGACACAGGGAAAGAGAGGGACAGACACAGGGAAAGAGAGGGACAGACACAGGGAAAGAGAGGGACAGACACAGGGAAAGAGAGGGACAGACACAGGGAAAGAGAGGGACAGACACAGGGAAAGAGAGGGACAGACACAGGGAAAGAGAGGGACAGACACAGGGAAAGAGAGGGACAGACACAGGGAAAGAGAGGGACAGACACAGGGAAAGAGAGGGACAGACACAGGGAAAGAGAGGGACAGACACAGGGAAAGAGAGGGACAGACACAGGGAAAGAGAGGGACAGACACAGGGAAAGAGAGGGACAGACACAGGGAAAGAGAGGGACAGACACAGGGAAAGAGAGGGACAGACACAGGGAAAGAGAGGGACAGACACAGGGAAAGAGAGGGACAGACACAGGGAAAGAGAGGGACAGACACAGGGAAAGAGAGGGACAGACACAGGGAAAGAGAGGGACAGACACAGGGAAAGAGAGGGACAGACACAGGGAAAGAGAGGGACAGACACAGGGAAAGAGAGGGACAGACACAGGGAAAGAGAGGGACAGACACAGGGAAAGAGAGGGACAGACACAGGGAAAGAGAGGGACAGACACAGGGAAAGAGAGGGACAGACACAGGGAAAGAGAGGGACAGACACAGGGAAAGAGAGGGACAGACACAGGGAAAGAGAGGGACAGACACAGGGAAAGAGAGGGACAGACACAGGGAAAGAGAGGGACAGACACAGGGAAAGAGAGGGACAGACACAGGGAAAGAGAGGGACAGACACAGGGAAAGAGAGGGACAGACACAGGGAAAGAGAGGGACAGACACAGGGAAAGAGAGGGACAGACACAGGGAAAGAGAGGGACAGACACAGGGAAAGAGAGGGACAGACACAGGGAAAGAGAGGGACAGACACAGGGAAAGAGAGGGACAGACACAGGGAAAGAGAGGGACAGACACAGGGAAAGAGAGGGACAGACACAGGGAAAGAGAGGGACAGACACAGGGAAAGAGAGGGACAGACACAGGGAAAGAGAGGGACAGACACAGGGAAAGAGAGGGACAGACACAGGGAAAGAGAGGGACAGACACAGGGAAAGAGAGGGACAGACACAGGGAAAGAGAGGGACAGACACAGGGAAAGAGAGGGACAGACACAGGGAAAGAGAGGGACAGACACAGGGAAAGAGAGGGACAGACACAGGGAAAGAGAGGGACAGACACAGGGAAAGAGAGGGACAGACACAGGGAAAGAGAGGGACAGACACAGGGAAAGAGAGGGACAGACACAGGGAAAGAGAGGGACAGACACAGGGAAAGAGAGGGACAGACACAGGGAAAGAGAGGGACAGACACAGGGAAAGAGAGGGACAGACACAGGGAAAGAGAGGGACAGACACAGGGAAAGAGAGGGACAGACACAGGGAAAGAGAGGGACAGACACAGGGAAAGAGAGGGACAGACACAGGGAAAGAGAGGGACAGACACAGGGAAAGAGAGGGACAGACACAGGGAAAGAGAGGGACAGACACAGGGAAAGAGAGGGACAGACACAGGGAAAGAGAGGGACAGACACAGGGAAAGAGAGGGACAGACACAGGGAAAGAGAGGGACAGACACAGGGAAAGAGAGGGACAGACACAGGGAAAGAGAGGGACAGACACAGGGAAAGAGAGGGACAGACACAGGGAAAGAGAGGGACAGACACAGGGAAAGAGAGGGACAGACACAGGGAAAGAGAGGGACAGACACAGGGAAAGAGAGGGACAGACACAGGGAAAGAGAGGGACAGACACAGGGAAAGAGAGGGACAGACACAGGGAAAGAGAGGGACAGACACAGGGAAAGAGAGGGACAGACACAGGGAAAGAGAGGGACAGACACAGGGAAAGAGAGGGACAGACACAGGGAAAGAGAGGGACAGACACAGGGAAAGAGAGGGACAGACACAGGGAAAGAGAGGGACAGACACAGGGAAAGAGAGGGACAGACACAGGGAAAGAGAGGGACAGACACAGGGAAAGAGAGGGACAGACACAGGGAAAGAGAGGGACAGACACAGGGAAAGAGAGAGACAGACACAGGGAAAGAGAGAGACAGACACAGGGAAAGAGAGAGACAGACACAGGGAAAGAGAGAGACAGACACAGGGAAAGAGAGAGACAGACACAGGGAAAGAGAGAGACAGACACAGGGAAAGAGAGAGACAGACACAGGGAAAGAGAGAGACAGACACAGGGAAAGAGAGAGACAGACACAGGGAAAGAGAGAGACAGACACAGGGAAAGAGAGAGACAGACACAGGGAAAGAGAGAGACAGACACAGGGAAAGAGAGAGACAGACACAGGGAAAGAGAGAGACAGACACAGGGAAAGAGAGAGACAGACACAGGGAAAGAGAGAGACAGACACAGGGAAAGAGAGAGACAGACACAGGGAAAGAGAGAGACAGACACAGGGAAAGAGAGAGACAGACACAGGGAAAGAGAGAGACAGACACAGGGAAAGAGAGAGACAGACACAGGGAAAGAGAGAGACAGACACAGGGAAAGAGAGAGACAGACACAGGGAAAGAGAGAGACAGACACAGGGAAAGAGAGAGACAGACACAGGGAAAGAGAGAGACAGACACAGGGAAAGAGAGAGACAGACACAGGGAAAGAGAGAGACAGACACAGGGAAAGAGAGAGACAGACACAGGGAAAGAGAGAGACAGACACAGGGAAAGAGAGAGACAGACACAGGGAAAGAGAGAGACAGACACAGGGAAAGAGAGAGACAGACACAGGGAAAGAGAGAGACAGACACAGGGAAAGAGAGAGACAGACACAGGGAAAGAGAGAGACAGACACAGGGAAAGAGAGAGACAGACACAGGGAAAGAGAGAGACAGACACAGGGAAAGAGAGAGACAGACACAGGGAAAGAGAGAGACAGACACAGGGAAAGAGAGAGACAGACACAGGGAAAGAGAGAGACAGACACAGGGAAAGAGAGAGACAGACACAGGGAAAGAGAGAGACAGACACAGGGAAAGAGAGAGACAGACACAGGGAAAGAGAGAGACAGACACAGGGAAAGAGAGAGACAGACACAGGGAAAGAGAGAGACAGACACAGGGAAAGAGAGAGACAGACACAGGGAAAGAGAGAGACAGACACAGGGAAAGAGAGAGACAGACACAGGGAAAGAGAGAGACAGACACAGGGAAAGAGAGAGACAGACACAGGGAAAGAGAGAGACATTATAATTACATTTCTATCTACTTGTTTTGTGTGCAGAAGACATTTTTGGTAATACATTCTATTATGTTAACAGTGGTTATTAACCCGGGCGAAGCCGGGTAGTACAGCTAAGTAAATTATATATATTATATACACATATATACATATACACACATACATAATCTTGCAGGTATTCAACACTTCCTGGAGAAAACAAGCTCTTATAGCTGTGCTGATGGGAAAATTTAAAAGATGGGGGTGAAAAAAAACTAAAAAAGGAAATAAAATGGAAAAAAAATAAATAAAAAAAAAACAAACAATAAATCACAAAGTGAAAAGATTAAGAAGTAGATGTCTGCTGGCACTAGGGTTTACTCGCACCAGTCTGGCACTGTAAAAAGGGGTTGGCCATCTTTATTTTTTATTCCATGGAGTTTCTATATGTAAAAATTAAAAAAAGTCAGCTATACCTACCCACTGCAGCCCTCAGCTGTTACATCATGACATCACAGGACAAGCCCTGTAAAGCAGGGGTGGGCAATTAATTTTCCCATGGGGCCGCATGAGAAATTGGGATTGGTTTAGAGGGCCGGACTAATATAATTACCTCAGTTCTACCCAATATATTACATCACTACACCCCCTCCATATACTACACCTGTAATAAACTACACCACTACACCCCTATATACTACACCTGTATTATACTACACCCCCCATATACACCTGTATTATACTACACTCCCTCCATATAAATGTAATATACTACACCCCCATATACACCTGTATTATACTACACTCCCTCCATATAAATGTAATATACTACACCCCCATATACACCTGTATTATACTACACCACTATATAATACACCTCCGATATACTACATCATTACACCCCTATATACTACACCTGTAATATACTACATCACTACACCCCATATACTACACCTGTAATATAGTACACCCCCATATAGTACACCTGTAATATACTACACCTCCATATAGCACACCTATAATATACTACATCACTACACCCCATATACTACACCTGTAATATAGTACACCTCCATATAGCACACCTGTAATATACTACAACTCCACATAGTACACCTGTAATATACTACATCACTACACCCCTATATACACCTGTAATATACTACATCACTACACCCCATATACTACACCTGTAATATACTACATCACTACACCCCTATATACACCTGTAATATACACCTCCATATAGCACACCTGTAATATACACCTCCATATAGCACACCTGTAATATACTACACCTCCATATAGTACACCTGTAATATACTACCCCTCCATATAGCACACCTGTAATATACTACACCTCCATATAGTACACCTGTAATATACTACCCCTTCATATAGCACACCTGTAATATACTACACCTCCATATAGTACACCTGTAATATACTACCCCTTCATATAGCACACCTGTAATATACTACACCTCCATATAGTACACCTGTAATATACTACATCACTACACCCCATATACTACACCTGTAATATAGTACACCCCCATATAGCGCACACCTGTAATATACTACAACTCCATATAGTACACCTGTAATATACTACATCACTACACCCCATATACTACACCTGTAATATAGTACACCCCCATATAGCGCACACCTGTAATATACTACAACTCCATATAGTACACCTGTAATATACTACATCACTACACCCCTATATACACCTGTAATATACTACATCACTACACCCCATTTACTACACCTGTAATATACTACACCTCCATATAGCACACCTGTAATATACTACACCTCCAGATAGCACACCTGTAATATACTACATCACTACACCCCTATATAGCACACCTGTAATATACTACACCTCCATATAGCACACCTGTAATATACTACACCTCCATATAGTACACCTGTATTATACTACACCCCCATATGTCACACACCCTGCTCCCCATACAGCCTGCACCCCCATATCACACACACTACACCCCCATATGTCACACACCCTGCCCACATATTTCACCCTGCCTGTACCCCAACTTACCCCTCTCAAACACTCTGCACCCCTTCACATCCTTCTGTCAGTCTGCAGCTCTCATATGCCACTCACCCTGCAACTCCATCTTCCCTCATATGCCACTCACCCTGCAACTCCATCTTCCCACATATGCCACTCACCCTGCAACTCCATCTTCCCACATATGCCACTCACCCTGCAACTCCATCTTCCCACATATGCCACTCACCCTGCAACTCCATCTTCCCACATATGCCACTCACCCTGCAACTCCATCTTCCCACATATGCCACTCACCCTGCAACTCCATCTTCCCACATATGCCACTCACCCTGCAACTCCATCTTCCCACATATGCCACTCACCCTGCAACTCCATCTTCCCACATATGCCACTCACCCTGCAACTCCATCTTCCCACATATGCCACTCACCCTGCAACTCCATCTTCCCACATATGCCACTCACCCTGCAACTCCATCTTCCCACATATGCCACTCACCCTGCAACTCCATCTTCCCACATATGCCACTCACCCTGCAACTCCATCTTCCCTCATATGCCACTCACCCTGCAACTCCATCTTCCCACATATGCCACTCACCCTGCAGCTCCATCTTCCCTCATATGCCACTCACCCTGCAACTCCATCTTCCCTCATATGCCACTCACCCTGCAGCTCCATCTTCCCTCATATGCCCCTCACCCTGCAACTCCATCTTCCCACATATGCCACTCACCCTGCAGCTCCATCTTCCCTCATATGCCCCTCACCCTGCAACTCCATCTTCCCACATATGCCACTCACCCTGCAGCTCCATCTTCCCACATATGCCACTCACCCTGCAGCTCCATCTTCCCTCATATGCCAATCACCCTGCAACTCCATCTTCCCTCATATGCCACTCACCCTGCAACTCCATCTTCCCTCATATGCCACTCACCCTGCAGCTCCATCTTCCCACATATGCACTCATCCTGCAGCTCCATCTTCCCACATATGCACTCACCCTGCAGCTCCATGTTCCCACATATGCCACTCACCCTGCAGCTCCATCTTCCCACATATGCACTCATCCTGCAGCTCCATCTTCCCACATATGCACTCATCCTGCAGCTCCATCTTCCCTCATATGCACTCACCCTGCAGCTCCATCTTCCCACATATGCACTGACCCTGCAGCTCCATGTTCCCACATATGCCAATCACCCTGCAGCTCCATCTTCCCACATATGCACTGACCCTGCAGCTCCATGTTCCCACATATGCCAATCACCCTGCAGCTCCATCTTCCCTCATATGCCACTCACCCTGCAGCTCCATCTTCCCACATATGCACTCACCCTGCAGCTCCATCTTCCCACATATGCACTCACCCTGCAGCTCCATGTTCCCACATATGCCACTCACCCTGCAGCTCCATGTTCCCTCATATGCACTCACCCTGCAGCTCCATCTTCCCTCATATGCACTCACCCTGCAGCTCCATCTTCCCACATTGTTCCCACATATGCACTCACCCTGCAGCTCCATGTTCCCACATATGCCAATCACCCTACAGCCCCCCTCCCCCTCATGTCCCCTCTTTTCTTATTACCAGTCATCATGTGTCCACATCTCATTCAGCATGTCTTGCTTTCTGCTTGGCATCCAGTGTCTCCTCCCACACAGTCACATGGGCGTGACATTATCGCAGGTCCTACAGTGCAGGATGAATTATTCTGTCTGCTGTGCTGCTTCTTCCTCTCCCGGGCGGGAACTTTTGAAATGACACACGCAGCGCAGCACTGACAACGTCAGAGCGCGCGCGTGTGTCACTGACAATTAGTGCCGGCAGGGAACAGAGGAAAGACTCCTGCGTTCCGCTGCCTGCACTGACTGTGCGGAGTGCGGACCTGCACAGGATCTCTCCTTGCTCGGCACGCTGCCGCCCGGCTCCACTGCACCGGCTGAAGACGGGCGGGCCGGTCACAGAGAGCAGGCGGGCCGGATGTGGCCCGCGGGCCGCCCCTTGCCCAGGTCTGCTGTAAAGGTTCATTACTGCAACCCAGTGAGTGTCACTCTGCAGCCGTCACATGACCCTGTGGTGTTATCACTGCGGCAGCCATAGCCACATACTGAGCACAGATGACCGCTGCAGCCAGTCACTAGGCACAGCAGACTCATGCCCTCTAAAGTGGCATTACTATTAAGCACTGTAATTGGCTGCAGCAGTCACATCACATGATCCTGTCATAATATCACTGCTGCAGCCATGTCCACAAATGCAGAGCTCCTGGAATAGCAGGTCCTGAGCACAGATGACCACTGCAGCTAATCACTAGGCTCAGCGGACTCATGCCCTCTAAAGTGGCATTACTGTTCAGCACTGATTGTCTGCAGTGGTCACATGACCCTGTGGTGGTATCGCTGCTGCAGCCATGTCCGCACATACTGAGCTCCTGGAATAGCAGGTCCTGAGCGCGGCTCATAGTGATGGCTCAGCCTATAGCAGCGTGTAATGTCTATTCCTATACCATCTCCCGTCCTGAAGGGCTTAGTGCCGGCTTCAATACTCTGGGGAGTGGTGGGGAAGGGCGCCACATCACACAATGTCTCTGAACGGAAGCGCCGGGACTCTTACCCACGCCGGCCTGTTTCCTGCAGAAGATCAGGTCAGGATGGTGCTTCGCCATGTTCCCCGCTTCCCCGGCCCGGAATCAGCACACAGTCCACACACGTTGGTTCTGCGTTTCTAACCTCGCTCCGAAATCCACAACTCTGCCAGCTGATTGGCCGCCGCACAAACTGACCTATGACCTCCCCTACTTCCTGTTCACGTGATTTGGCGCCCCCAGCTTATTGTCCATCACACGCAGGTCACAGTGCCGACTGCCGAGCTGTAGCTACGCTGCCGGCATCGGGTGAGGTTCATTTCTACTCTCAATGCCCTGGACTGAGGAGGCTCCGCCCCTTCCGGTGACGTCATCACGTCAAGAAATCAACTCCAATCTAGACGCTACCCTGCTTGAAGGTGACACTAGATAAACATATGATAAACTGTGCGGGCGCCGTTCAGTGGTGTTGCCCGGTGCTCCGCTGCTGTGTGCGGTGCCCTCCGGCCCCGGGCACAGTTCTGTATAGCAGGACTATACTTTTAACTTTGATGGTATTCCGTGTGCGTAATCCCTGTGCATAGAAATGATCATTATCCTATAGAGGACGGTCTGCTCATGGCAGCCAATCAGAGCCCATCTCTTATCTGTCAGACACTGTTTGGCAAATGACAGCTGCAGTCTGATTGGTCGCCATTTGAAAGCAGTTATCCTTTTCCGGATCAGGAGCTCTGGTCACAGAGTCACTGGTCTTCTATGCTGGGACACACGGCCCCTCTGGTGACTTAGTATTCCCTGTGTGTAGAGATGAGCGGATCTGACCATGGAAATCTAATCAGAGTGAATTTATTCTTGGCAAATTAAGTGCCCCTTTTATGCTCTGAAATGCTGAGAGACTAACGACCACAAAAAGTGTAACCATCCTCCCCGTTCTCTGTACAGTCCTTGGCCTCTATTCTTATTTAC
The DNA here is from genome assembly GCF_048569485.1 of Anomaloglossus baeobatrachus. NCBI lineage: Eukaryota > Metazoa > Chordata > Amphibia > Anura > Aromobatidae > Anomaloglossus > Anomaloglossus baeobatrachus. The sequence goes on along the minus strand of NC_134360.1, from coordinate 87,064,828 downwards.
GCCACTCAATGAAACCCCAGGTCTTCACTCTAGACTAGGACGTCTGGAAGGTGTCAGAAGGTGACGGCACTCAGGGCAGCGCTGTAACAGTATGATATGCAGAGAGGTCCCAGTCATGTCCTAGTGTGAAGAGGAGGCGAGGACTGTAGGAGGAAGAGCAGCGGAGGCTGGGAGCTGGTTGTTTTATTTTTAACATTGTTGATGACCCTCTACAGTTCAGCAGCATGGTCACAGCTGGCCGCCATATTGATGACATTTTAAGAACACATTACAAAAAAAATTTGGAGAATATGGATTTTTGTAAAATTAAATTCCACTTGAATAAATTCACCCATTTCTAGCTTGTTGTTTTGCAGCCTTTATGTAGAAGGTTCTGCCATTAAGTCACATGATGTTCATCATTACTTGTATTTTATTAATCAATTCCCTGTTGTTTGTATATACCCAAGAGTCCAGTGGGTGGTCCTACTGTGTACATATACCCAAGAGTCCAGTGGGTGGTCCTACTGTGTATATATACCCAAGAGTCCAGTGGGCGGTCCTACTGTGTATATATACCCAAGAGTCCAGTGGGCGGTCCTACTGTGTATATATACATATGAGTCCTGTGGGCGGTCCTACTGTGTATATATACCCAAGAGTCCAGTGGGCGGTCCTACTGTGTATATATACATATGAGTCCTGTGGGCGGTCCTACTGTGTATATATACATGAGTCCAGTGGGCGGTCCTACTATGTATATATACCCAAGAGTCCAGTGGGCGGTCCTACTGTGTATATATACCCAAGAGTCCAGTGGGCGGTCCTACTGTGTATATATACATATGAGTCCAGTGGGCGGTCCTACTGTGTATATATACATGAGTCCAGTGGGCGGTCCTACTATGTATATATACATAAGAGTCCAGTGGGCGGTCCTACTAGTGATTAACAGTCTTCCCTGTAGCTCTGTGCCTGCAGAGATAGCTATCAATCACTAGTAGGACCGCCCACTGGACTCCTATCCATCACCAGGGATTTCAAGGAACAAAGCACAAGTTTCACAGAATTTTTTCCAGTATTCCTACACATTATTCTGCTCAGCTTCTGCACTATGCTGGCCACATATCAATGGGACAGGTGCATTTAATGGAAACCTGTCATGTTGTTTTATGATATTAAACCACCCGCAATGTGTTTTAATTGATGCAATGGTTATCACTAACAGTTTGCAAATAAAAAAAAATTACTTGTATTTTTCTTAAAAAAAAAAAAATAATTATTTGTTAGGTGAGCGCAATAAATATCTTCGGTTTCAGTGTTAGGGGTGGTGGTTTTGCTTGGTTCAGCCATGATCTCTTTTGAGCTTAGTAACTAGAGATGAGCGTACCTTTGGAGGTTCGGTTCACCAGGTACAGTCGAACCTTGTTAAAGTTCGGTTTTTAACCCTGACTTGATCCAAACCTCAATTTACGGTAAGTCAGTAATTGGGCAGTTGGTGGCTCCACCCACATGCTGCCAGCCAAACACAGAACACTTAGAGGGTAGGCAGGGTTTTCAAATTATTATTTTTGTGTGTGCACACTGCATCTGACCACGCTGACTTTACCCCCAGTGTGAGCTGTTCATACACTGCACGCGGCTCGCACAGGGCTGAGCATCACTCATACTTGAGCACAGCGCTGCTCGCTTGAATGGTTTGCACTCGTAACGCACTCGAACTTCAAACCTGAACCTTGTTTTTTGGTAGTCAATTTCTGAACATCCAACAAGTTCACTCTTCTCTTAGGCTACTTTCACACTTGCGTTAGTCGAAATCCATCGCTTTGGAAAACAGCGCAATCCATTAACGGCTTGCGCTATTTCCCATAGACTTGTATAAATGACGGATTGTGACTAATGTGTCTGCGTTGCATCCACCACATGAAGGATCATTCGTGGAACGACTGACCGTCGGGCGGCAGCATGTAGCGTTTTTTGAACGGCTGAATCCTTTTTTTTTTCTCTGCGCATGCTCAGCTCTTATGTTTTATCATTGAAATCAGTGTTTCTCTCTCGGCAGCCGAACTCTCAGCTGATCGGCCGGCGGCGGCTTTTTAAAGCGATCAACTGATCGGCCGGCCGCCGGGTGATTAGCTGATCGTTCACACTAGCCTGCTGCCGGTAAAACAGTATCAGTCACATCAGTTGTGTCACTATCTGCAACGCATCAGTTGCATCAGTCACACAACTGATTGTGACGGATGCAAAACAACGCAAGTGTGAAAGTAGCCTTAGTCACACTCCTTGCATTGTAATTGATTACACCACAGGTCCTTCACAACCACCACTTCTGCAATGCCGAGCTTTGCCCATTTTGGTCACATGGTTGCGATATCACCATAGGGCCTTTACCATCTCTTCGCCAATGCTGAGCTCCGCCTGTTTTGGTCACAGCGCTCTCGAGAAGTGACACTCTAGAGCTGTGACAATGTGACCATAATGGGTAAAGCTCAGCATTGGAGAAGTGGTGGTGAAGGACCTGTGGTGATGTCACAACCATGTAAATGAGCGAAGCTCAGCATTTGCAGAAGGGATGGATGTGAAGGACCTGCGCTGTAATCAATTACAATGCAGATGATGTTCAAAAAAGATCAGTGGCTGAATCTGAAACCAAAGGTCTGTACTGCATTCATCTAAGCATATAGAGCCTTATTTTCAGATAAATATGCGGAATTCTTTGTTTAGAAACCCATGTTAGTGATGCACATTGCATCATTTAAAACACATTGGGGGCGGTTTAATATCACAAAACAACGTGACATTGACCTTTAAGTGAATGTGGAAGCTTTGTGAGCAGCATATTACAAGAAATTCTCATGGGCCGGACGGTTTGTGACTTGTTTCCCAGCATTGTGCTGTTTGCAACGTGACTGCACTCACTTACATTTTGGGGCTTTGTAGTATCATCATGGGGCGATCCTAGGACGGACACACATTGGGGAAGCAGTCAGTGAGGGCCATCATCAGATCGGTATATAAAATGAGACCCGCTTCTATGCGTATATATACATGTGATACATGTGTGTATGTTCTAAGTTGGTTCTTCCTGTGCCGTCTCTTCTAGTCTTCTGCCGGGATGCTGCTGTCAGTCCGACACATCCTGCGCTCCTCCCTCCCGTCCCCAGCGCCTGCTGTTTCCTTAGTCAGGTTGAACTCTACCGCAGCTGATCAGGTAAGTGGCGGACATGTCCAGGTACATCGCAGGGAGTGTCACGCTGGATTGCTGCTTTTTATGGGGGACTCGCATAAGCTGCTTTATATGCAGCAGTATGGAAATGATTTATAGAATTATGTATGGTCTGCCACTGATAGGAGAGGATTTAAGAGACTGGCTCTATTCTATTCAGTCACAGAAGAAGACAAAGTTTGGGCCCCTGAGTGATGAAGATCGTATTTTCACCAATCTGTATGGCCGTCACGATTGGAGGTGAGCCAGGACGGGTTTTCAGTATTGTACACACAATCTACTGTTTGTGTTATGGTCACCACAATCTTCCCTTTTCCTATAGGTTAAAAGGCGCTCAAAGCCGTGGTGACTGGTACAAGACCAAGGAAATTCTTCTGAAAGGAGTGGATTGGATCTTGGGGGAGATCAAAGCGTCAGGCCTGCGTGGAAGAGGGGGTGCTGGTTTCCCAACAGGTCTGAAATGGAGCTTTATGAACAAGCCATCTGACGGGCGGTAAGCCATCTGACGGGCGGTAAGCCGTAGTTCTGCTCAATGATGACCTCCACATTGGTGAATCAAATCTGCGTTTATTCTACGGGAAATGTATGAGCAGGCAATATGGCAGTGACCGTCCAATGTGGGGGTGCATGCCTTGGAGTGCTGATGGTGTGGAGGGATCTCTGTGCAGGGCTTATCCCCCCTACCTCCCATACATGTGGGTGAACACCTCCACAGACATCTTCCATGATAAATTGCTCAGATTTCAGTCTTTATTTTTTCTTTAGCCCCAAGTATCTTGTGGTGAATGCAGATGAGGGGGAACCAGGGACCTGCAAGGATCGCGAGATCATGCGGCACGATCCCCACAAGTTAGTGGAGGGATGTCTGGTGGCTGGTCGCAGCATGGGGGCGCGAGCTGCCTACATCTACATAAGAGGAGAGTTCTACAACGAGGCCTCAAATCTTCAGGTAATGGTCAGCACTGGATGGGGATGACAAAAAAAATGAACTTGCGTCAGTCTTGGTTATATTCCATGATTTTTCTACCATTGTTATATACTGTGGATCCTCTCTGTGTCTGGTATGGCCGACGACCAGATAGTGGAGAGCAGTGGTGATGTTCCTGAGTATTTACATTCACATTGCTAGTTTCTCACAGATTTATAGGTTTTTCTAAGGCTACATGCGCACGCTGCTTTTTTGCTGCTTTTTTGGCTGCAGTTTTGTCAGCAGAACTTTCTGACATCTGACTTCCCAGCAAAATCTATGAGAAGTCAGATTTGTCATGCGCACATTGCAGTTTATTTGTCAGCGTTTTTTTTGTCAAAAGTTTGTGACAAAAAATGTAGCATGTTCATTCTTCCTGCGTTTTTGTCAACATTTGTCACCCATTGAAATCAATGAGGGCATCAAAAACGCAGGAAAAATGCATGCTAATCAAAAGTGGTGCATTTTACCTGCCTTTTACCTGCGTTTTTGGTACCAAAAACGCAGGTGATTTGTCAGGAAGTGAGGTAACAGGCAAGTGGTCCCTTCCCGTCCTCCACGTGTTCCCCGAAGTACCGTTGTCCCCAGGGGAGATGATGTGGGCTATCAGCAGCGGCGGCAGCGAGAGGGAAAAATCAATGTTTTCAGCTGCCAATGTCCATCCCCCTCTCGCTGCCGCCGCTGATAGTCCCTTCCTCCACATCATCTCCCCTGTGCGTGCATGCTGGGGACAGCGGTACTTCGGGGAACACGTGGAGGACGGGACTATCAGCGGCTGCGGCAGCAAGAGGGGGATGGACATTGGCAGCTGAAAACATTGATTTTTCCCTCTCGCTGCCGCCGCCGCTGATAGTCCCGTCCTTCACGTGTTCCCCGAAGTACCGCTGTCCCCAGCGTGCACGCACAGGGGAGATGATAGAGGGGAGCCAGCACGATCTGAAAATGGCATGCATCATATAAAAAGTGCAAATTCACAGATTTATTCCAACTGTACTGTAATATAAATGAGATTTTTAGCAAATAATTGATCAATTCTTTGAGCCACCCCTGCCAACGTCACGGCAAATCTCAATAGGGGGGTCCTAACCTATATTACGTATTTCATGTGCCATGCGGCCTCCTAGATAAAGTTAAAAGCAGAACCATAATGGAGCACACATACCTGTAACCTGTATATAGCCGCTTCCATGTTGCAAAAAAGGCAATTGTGGATAGAGACCAGCCCAGGTCCCAGCATGTGGAGTAAGCTCTACACATACCAGGACTATATCAGAAATGACCCTCCCAGTGCCAGACAGCAACCATTGATAAAGGCGGACCAGATCCAAGTATGGTGCTTAATTAGTATTGCCTGTGGAAAGGGGTGAGGTAACTGAATCTGAACAGCTACCAACAGGAGGAATACATTGGAAACCAAAATCAGGCGTGCATGGTATGGTGATGGTCAGTCACCAGAAATTGAGATAATTTGCTAAAAATCTAATTTTTTTTTATTATAGTACAGTTGGAATAAATCTGTGAATTTTCACTTTTTATATGATGCATGCCAATTTCAGATCGTGCTGGCTCCTTTTTCTCTGTTATGACTTGTTATGACTGTAGTTATGCTACAATTTCTGGTGACTGACCATCACCATACCATGCACGCCTGATTTTGGTTTGCAATGTATTCCTCCTGTTGGTAGCTGTTCAGATTCAGTTACCTCACCCCTTTCCACAGGCAATGCAATTAAGCACCATTCTTGGATATGGTCCGCCTTTATCAGTGGTTGCTGTCTGGCACTGGGAGGGTCAGTTCTGATATAGTACTGGTATGTGTAGAGCTTGCTCCACATGCTGGGACCTGGGCTGGTCTCTATCCACTATTGCCTTTTTCTTTATCGTTCCTTTGGGAGACCCAGACCATGGGTGTTTAGCTTCTGCCTCCGGAGGACACACAAAGTACTACACTTAAAAGTGTAGCTCCTCCCTCTGAGCTTATACACCCCCTGGTAGCCAGTCCTAGCCAGTTTAGTGCTTTGTGTCAGGAGGCATACATCCACACATGCATTCTCATCTGATTTGTTTGACTTTTGGAAAGAGTTTGAAGAAAAGCGGGTCCATGTCTGGACTCCCGGCATGTCCCTTCTCACCCCACTGTGGCGGCGGTGTTGTTAAGGTTGATTTACAAAGCTGCAGCCTTACATGCCGCGCTCCTTCACCATCCCTTCTGGGCTCTGGCTTGAAGTGGGAGCCAGCACGGTCTCCATCCACAGCCCCTTGAGGATTCTGTTGGACCGGAGCACTCATCCCCTGGGACATGGCCCTGCGTCTCAGCAGCTAAGTACCTGAGACGTTTATGTTGGGGGTCCCGGTTCTTTATTGTAAGGGGAGAGTATGCTGTATGTGATTGTTTTAACTTTTCCGGCGGGTTCTCTAGCTTTTGCCTGAGAACCGCACCGATGGTGCTTGCTTGTCGGCCTCGCCGCTTAAATTTAGGCCCTGGCTTCGCCGGAGGCCTAGTTTCATTTTCCTGCCCTCGCATGTCACTCATGCAGAGGGACAGGTTCGGCTCCTCCCGGCGGCCGTTCTACACAGAGGAGGGACACTCCCCACTGCTGAAGCGTCCCTCCTTCCCTGCAGGTCTCTATAGCCCTCCAGTTCCCGCTCTTTTATAGGAACGCCCTCTTCTCAGGCAGAGTTCACTCTGCTCTGGGACATCCTGCATTCTGCATCTCTGCTGAGGTGCTGCGACTGGGGGACCGGGCTTCGGGATCTGGAGGGCACACAACACCGCGCTCAGCGGTCTGGTAAGCCACAGCCGGTCTCCGGTTGTGGACCTCTGTATATTCTCCCTGGGGTTCATTCTCTGCAAAGCCCCCACTCCAGCAGCATGTCTCACACAAGGAGCAAGGCTCCAAAGCTTGATTCGGCATGCACTGCATGTAAGCTCCTGCTGCCTGAGCCGAGCACCTATCCACATTGTGATGTCTGCTCTAACTTGGCGGTGCCACAGCCTGGAGTCTCACCCCCAGTGGTCTCTCAGGCTGCTGCTGCACCTGTGATTGAACCCCCGGCCTGGGTAGAGTCCTTTTCTAGGTCCATATCCCAGTCATTTTCTGAGTCCATGGGGCTTTTGTCCAGGACTTTGATTAATATGCATCAGCCCCCCTCACAGGGTGCCTCTAATACTCTTGACAGAGGACTCCTATCCTCTGACCTCCGTCCATCGGAGCTCACGGAGGATTCATCATCTGATCCCATCGATTTCTCTGAGGGTGACTCAGATCTTAGTGATTTGATTGCTTCTATTAATTCTGTGCTGGATCTCAATCCGCCAGTGTCAGAGGAGCAACTCTCTTTGGCAGAAAAACATCAGTTTACCTCGCCTAAGAGAGTGAAGAGTGTGTTCTTTAACCACTCCAGTTTTCAGACTGCTGTGACCAAACCCAGGGCCTGCCCTGACAAACGCTTTCCAAAGCGTGGTTCTGATGACCGGTTTCCATTTCCACCTGAGGTGGTCAAGGAGTGGTCTCACTCCCCGAAGGTAGACCCTCCGGTGTCTAGGCTATCAGCCCGGACCGTTGTGTCGGTGGCTGACGGCACCTCACTTAAGGATTCCACTGACCGTCAGATTGACCTTCTGGCCAAATCTGTGTATGAAGCTGCGGGGGCCGCGTTTTCCCCGACTTTAGCAGCAGTGTGGGCTCTCAAAGCCATCTCTGCTTCTCTAGAGGAGATGCATTCCCTCACCAAGGAATCTATGCCTGAGATGGTTACCTTAACTGCTCAGGCTTCAGCTTTTTCATCTTATGCCATGTCTGCCATGCTAGAGGCTGCTCACCGCACTGCGGTGGCTTCAGCTAATTCTCCTGTTATCCGCAGGATTTTGTGGCTTCGAGAGTGGAAGGCAGATGCTTCTTCCAAGAAGTTTCTTGCTGGCCTCCGTTTTGCTGGTTCACGGCTGTTTGGTGAACAGCTGGATGAAATCATTAAAGAAGCTACTGGCGGGAAGAGTACATCCATGCCACGAACCAAGACCAGGAAACCCGCCCAGAGTAGGAATCAATCGAGGTTTCGTTCCTCCAACTGGTCATCCTCTAAGCCTTTCGCCTCGTCCGCTAACTCAGCCAAGGATCAGAAATCCAACTGGCGCCCAAAAACGCGTCCGCAGAAGACCGCAGGAGGTTCTGCCACTAAGGCAGCTTCCTCATGACTCTCGGCCCGCTCCAGCCACGTCCTTAGTCGGTGGCAGGCACTCCCACTTTGGCGACGCTTGGTTAAAGCAAGTCTCCGATCAGTGGGTGAGAGACATCATATCTCACGGCTACAGGATAGAATTCTCTTCCAGCCCTCCAAACAGATTTTCTTCGGCGCTCTAGTGGGAGACCCAGACGATTGGGTCACTGCCTCCGGAGGCCACACAAAGCAATTACACTAAAAAGTGTAAGGCCCCTCCCCTTCTGGCTATACACCCCCAGTGGGATCACTGGCTCACCAGTTTTCTGCTTTGTGCGAAGGAGGTCAGACATTCACGCATAGCTCCACTGTTTAGTCAGCAGTAGCTGCTGACTATATCGGATGGAAGAAAAGAGGGCCCATATGGGGCCCCCAGCATGCTCCCTTCTTACCCCACTTGTGGTTTGTAAGATTGAGGTACCCATTGCGGGTACGGAGGCTGGAGCCCACATGCTGTTTTCCTTCCCCATCCCCCTGAAGGGCTCTGAGGAAGTGGGATCTTACCGGCCACCAAGCCCTGAGGCCGGGCTCCATCCACAGACCCATAGAACCTGCTGGATGTGGAGCGGGAGTGCCGTTCAGGGACAAGGCCCTGCAACTTTCAGGTACTCTGTGTCCCCATATGGCAGACCACGCGCACCCCAGGCTTGCTGGGTGTGCTAGTGCGCCGGGGACTGTAGCGCTGTGCGCTGGGCTTATAGTCCCCGCAGATTACTGGGGGACTTTATGTGTGTGGATCGCCGCGCCGACCGCCCCTGGAGCGGCGGCGCAGCTGCGACTTGTAGTGCGCCGGGGTCGCGCCGACCGCGCTTTTACGGCGGCGGCGCTTCTAACTTTAGTCCCCGGCTTTCTGCGGCCTAGCTCCGCTTCGTTAACGCCCCCCACCCTGTCAATCAGGGTAGGGGAGAGACGTTATTCAATCGGCAGCGCCGAGGGCTGGAGCACGATTTACATGCTCCAGCCCTCTCACTGAGCACAGTAGGACACAGGCTTCGCGCTTTTTCTCTGTGCACGCCCTAGGCCCGCCCCCAGGCTTGCAGCTCCCCAGGACGCCGGCAGCCATTATACACATGCAGTCTGGCTGGAGAACGGACGCAGGCTCTGGGGGACCCAGGCTAGGGGTTTCTGGCGACCACACACCCGCGCTAAGCGGGCGGTAAGCAGCACATACGTGCAGCCCCACTAGTGCCACAGTGTTATATTTTTCGCTGTACATAGACACTGCTGTGTCTAGATATATTTAATACTGCACTGTAAGGTCGCTTCTTGGCTGTACACCCTATATTGCTTTGAGGAGACAACAGCATGTCATCCGCAAAACGCAAGGGTGCCAAGGCACGGGCTGTATACACTACTTGTACAGCATGTGGGGCTAATCTACCAGCAGGCTCCAACGACTCTCATTGTGTGCAATGTTCAGTCCCAGTGGCACTTCGTCAGCCAGAGCCTATTGTGGTGGTAGCCCAGGCAGAGACGCCTGTGAACCCTGCCCCGGTGACGGGGACAGAATTTGCAGTCTTTGCTGATAAAATGTCTGTGACTATGACAAAAATCCTGGAAACCTTGCAGTCCAGGCCAGTTGCTCAGACCATAGACACTGCTGTGTCTATGTTCCCCGGTCCCCCTCAGTTGGAACTAATCCGTACTTCAAGGGGGTCCCAGGCATCACAGGCTGAGGGCTCTGACTCCGATGACAGTCCCAGTCCGCCTAAGCGAGCTCGCTGGGAGAGACCCTCCACGTCATCACGCGGATCAGGGTCTCAGCGAGAAGGGTCCCTATATGAGGGTTCAGAGGTGGGTGATCAGGAGTCTTGTCCTGACGCCGCACTCAATTTGGATACGCCAGATGGTGACGCCATGGTAAATGACCTTATAGCGGCCATCAATAGGCTGTTGGATATTTCTCCCCCAGCCCCTTCTGCAGAGGAGGCAGCTGCACAGCAGGAGAAATTCCATTATCTGTATCCCAAGCGTAAATTGAGTACTTTTCTGGACCACTCTGACTTCAGAGAATCCATCCAGAAACATAATACTTATCCGGACAAGCGTTTTTCTAAACGCCTTAAGGATACACGGTATCCTTTTCCCCCTGACGTGGTCAAACGCTGGACCCAGTGTCCAAAAGTGGACCCTCCAATATCCAGGCTTGCAGCTAGATCCATAGTTGCAGTGGAGGATGGGGCTTCACTTAAAGATGCCAATGACAGACAGATGGACCTTTGGTTGAAATCTGTCTATGAAGCTATCGGCGCGTCGTTTGCTCCAGCATTCGCGGCCGTGTGGGCGCTCCAAGCTATTTCAGCTGGTCTGGCACAGGTGGACTCTCTCATACGTCCAGCAGTGCCGCAAGTGGCGTCCCTAACTACGCAAATGTCTGCGTTTGCGACCTACGCTATCAATGCGGTACTGGACTCTACGAGCCGTACCTCAATGGCATCTGCCAACTCTGTAGTTTTGCGCAGAGCCTTGTGGTTAAAGGAATGGAAAGCAGATCCTGCTTCTAAAAAATGTTTAACCAGCTTGCCATTATCTGGAGACAGACTGTTTGGTGAGCAATTGGCGGAAATCATCAAACAGTCCAAAGGTAAGGACTCCTCCTTACCCCAGCCCAGATCAAGCAAACCTCCACAGAGGAAGTGGCAGTCAAAGTTTCGGTCCTTTCGAGGCTCGGGCAAGCCCCAATTCTCCTCGTCCAAAGGGACTCAGAAAGAGCAAAGGAGCTCTGATTCCTGGCGGGCTCACTCACGCCCCAAGAAAGCAACCGGAGGTACCGCTTCCAAGGCGGCTGCCTCATGACTTTCGGCCGCCTCCCTCCGCATCCTCGGTCGGTGGCAGGCTCTCCCGCTTTTGCGACATTTGGCTGCCACAGGTCAAAGACCGGTGGGTAACAGACATTTTGTCTCACGGGTACAGGATAGAGTTCAGTTCTCGTCCTCCGCCTCGGTTCTTCAGAACTTCCCCACATCCCGACCGAGCAGATGCCCTTCTGCAGGCGGTGAATTCTCTAAGAGCAGAAGGAGTGGTGGTCCCTGTTCCTCTTCAGGAACGAGGTCAAGGTTTTTACTCCAATCTCTTTGTGGTGCCAAAAAAGGACGGCTCATTCCGTCCTGTTCTGGACCTAAAACTGCTCAACAAGCATGTGAACGCCAGGCGGTTCCGGATGGAATCCCTCCGCTCAGTCATTGCCTCAATGTCTCAAGGAGATTTCCTAGCATCAATAGACATCAATGATGCTTATCTCCACGTGCCGATTGCTACAGAGCACCAACGCTTTCTACGCTTCGTGATAGGAGACGACCATCTTCAGTTCGTAGCTCTGCCATTTGGTCTAGCGACAGCCCCACGGGTGTTCACCAAGATCATGGCGGCAGTGGTAGCAGTCTTGCACTCTCAGGGACACTCTGTGATCCCTTACTTGGACGATCTACTGGTCAAGGCACCCTCTCAAGAGGCATGCCAACTCAGCTTGACTGTTGCACTGGAGACTCTCCAGACGTTCGGGTGGATCATCAACTTCTCAAAGTCAAATCTGTCACCGACCCAATCACTAACGTATCTTGGCATGGAGTTTCATACTCTCTCAGCGATAGTGAAGCTTCCGCTGGACAAGCAGAGGTCACTACAGACTGGGGTGCAGGCTCTCCTTCAAAGTCAGTCGCACAGTCGGACACCTCCACAGCGGTGGCATACATCAACCACCAAGGGGGGACACGCAGTCGGCAAGCCTTCCAGGAAGTCCGGCGGATTCTGATGTGGGTGGAAGCCACAGCCTCCACCATATCCGCAGTTCACATCCCCGGCGTAGAAAACTGGGAAGCAGACTTCCTCAGTCGCCAGGGCATGGACGCAGGGGAATGGTCCCTTCACCCAGACGTGTTTCAGGAAATCTGTCGCCGCTGGGGGGTGCCGGACGTCGACCTAATGGCGTCACGGCACAACAACAAGGTCCCAACCTTCATGGCACGGTCTCGCGATCAAAGAGCGCTGGCGGCAGACGCCCTAGTGCAAGATTGGTCGCAGTTCCGGCTCCCTTATGTGTTTCCACCTCTGGCACTCTTGCCCAGAGTGCTACGCAAGATCAGATCCGATTGCAGCCGCGTCATACTTGTCGCCCCAGACTGGCCGAGGAGGGCGTGGTATCCGGATCTGTGGCAGCTCACGGTCGGCCAACCGTGGGCACTACCAGACCGACCAGACTTACTGTCCCAAGGGCCGTTTTTCCATCGGAATTCTGCGGCCCTGAACCTGACTGTGTGGCCATTGAGTCCTGGATCCTAGCGTCTTCAGGATTGTCCCAAGGGGTCGTTGCCACCATGAGACAGGCTAGGAAGCCCACGTCCGCTAAGATCTACCACAGAACGTGGAGGATATTCTTATCCTGGTGCTCTGCTCAGGGAGTGTCTCCCTGGCCATTTGCGTTGCCTACCTTTCTTTCTTTCCTGCAATCTGGGTTAGAAAAAGGTTTGTCGCTCGGCTCCCTTAAAGGTCAGGTCTCGGCGCTATCCGTCTTTTTTCAGAGGCGTTTGGCACGCCTTCCTAAGGTGCGCACGTTCCTACAGGGGGTTTGCCATATCGTACCCCCGTACAAGCGGCCGTTAGATCCATGGGATCTGAACAGGGTACTAGTTGCCCTCCAGAAGCCGCCCTTCGAGCCTCTGAGGGAGGTTTCACTTTCTAGACTATCACAGAAAGTGGCTTTTCTGGTAGCGATCACATCTCTTCGGAGAGTGTCTGAGCTGGCAGCACTATCATCCAAGGCTCCCTTCCTGGTCTTCCACCAGGACAAGGTAGTGCTGCGCCCCATTCAGGAGTTTCTCCCGAAGGTGGTATCCTCTTTTCATCTTAATCAGGATATCTCTTTGCCTTCGTTTTGTCCTCATGCAGTTCATCGGTATGAGAAGGATTTACATTTGTTAGATCTGGTGAGAGCACTCAGAATCTACATTTCCCGCACGGCGCCCTTGCGCCGTTCGGATGCACTCTTTGTCCTTGTCGCTGGTAAGCGCAAAGGGTCGCAGGCTTCTAAGGCCACCCTGGCTCGATGGATCAAAGAACCAATTCTTGAAGCCTACCGTTCTGCTGGGCTTCCGGTTCCATCAGGGCTGAAGGCCCATTCTACCAGAGCCGTGGGTGCATCCTGGGCATTACGACACCAGGCTACGGCTCAACAGGTGTGCCAGGCAGCTACCTGGTCGAGTCTGCACACTTTCACCAAACATTATCAGGTGCATACCTATGCTTCGGCGGACGCCAGCCTAGGTAGAAGAGTCCTGCAGGCGGCAGTTGCCTCCCCGTAGGGGAGGGCTGTCTTGCAGCTCTAACATGAGGTATTTCTTTACCCACCCAGGGACAGCTTTTGGACGTCCCAATCGTCTGGGTCTCCCAATAGAGCGCCGAAGAAGAAGGGAATTTTGTTACTTACCGTAAATTCCTTTTCTTCTAGCTCTTATTGGGAGACCCAGCACCCGCCCTGTTGTCCTTCGGGATTTTTGGTTTGTTTGCGGGTACACATGTTGTTCATGTTGAACGGTTTTCAGTTCTCCGATGTTACTCGGAGTGAATTTGTTTAAACCAGTTATTGGCTTTCCTCCTTCTTGCTTTTGCACTAAAACTGGTGAGCCAGTGATCCCACTGGGGGTGTATAGCCAGAAGGGGAGGGGCCTTACACTTTTTAGTGTAATTGCTTTGTGTGGCCTCCGGAGGCAGTGCTATACACCCAATCGTCTGGGTCTCCCAATAAGAGCTAGAAGAAAAGGAATTTACGGTAAGTAACAAAATTCCCTTCTTTTCTCTCAACTCCCCCCTGCTCCAAGGCCGCCGCCTTCTCGCAGGCCGTGGCGTCCTTGCAGGCAAATGGAGTGATTGTCCCAGTTCCCGCTTAGGAATGGTTCAGAGGTTTTTACTCAAATCTCTTCCTAGTTCCAAAAAAGGACGGTACCTTCCGGCCCATCCTGGATCTCAAGCTTCTCAACAAGCATGTCCGGGTGCGGCATTTTCGCATGGAGTCTCTGCGATCAGTCATTGCCTCTATGACCCAAGGGGAGTTCCTGGCGTCCATCGACATCAGAGATGCCTATCTACATGTGCCAATCGCAGTGTCACATCAGCGTTGGTTACGTTTTGCGATAGGAGAGGATCATTTCCAATTCGTGGCTCCCCCTTCGGGTTAGCTATGGCCCCTCGGGTATTCGCCAAGGTCATGGCGGCAGTGATTGCGGTCCTGCACCTCCAGGGGTTAGCAGTGCTTCCTTATCTGGACGACCTTCTGGTCAAGGGTACATCCAGCGCAGACTGTCAGCGGAGTGTTTCGCTCACTCTCGCCACCCTAGCCCAATTCGGGTGGATTGTCAATCTTCCCAAATCCACTCTGACTCCGACCCAGAGTCTCACGTACCTAGGGATGCAGTACGAGACTTTGCCGGCACTTGTGAAGTTGCCCTTAATCAAACAGCAGTCTCTCCGGCTAGCGGTGCGCTCTCTCCTGAGGCCCCGCCGTTATTCCCTCAGGCGCCTGATGTAGGTGCTGGGTCAAATGGTGGCCTCCATGGAGGCGTTTCCCTTTGCCCAGTTCCATCTGCGTCCTCTGCAGCTGGACATTCTCCGCTGTTGGGACAAGCGGCCTTCCTCCTTACAAAGGTTAGTGGCTCTGTCGCCACGGACCAGGAGCTCTCTTCAGTGGTGGCTTCGACCCCTCTCCCTGTCCCAAGGGCGCTCCTTCCTGACTCCGTCCTGGGTGATTCTCAACACGGATGCCAGCCTATCCGGCTGGGGAGCGGTACATCTCCACCACAGAGAACAGGGCACTTGGACTCCGTCCGAGTCAGCCCTTTCAATCAATGTGCTGGAAACCAGAGCTGTGCTTCTAGCTCTCTTAGCCTTTCACCACCTGTTGGCGGGCAGGCACATTCGAGTCCAGTCAGACAACGCGACAGCGGTTGCCTACATCAATCACCAAGGCGGGACAGGCAGCCGCCTGGCAATGTTGGAGGTCCAACGCATTCTTCAATGGGCGGAGGACTCCAAGTCCACCATATCCGCAGTCCACATCCCTGGCGTAGAAAACTGGGGGGCAGATTATCTCAGCCGTCAATCCGTGGACGGTGGCGAGTGGTCCCTGCACCCGGCAGTGTTTCAGTCAATCTGCCGCAAGTGGGGCACTCCGGACGTGGACCTAATGGCATCCCGTCACAACAACAAGGTTCCGGTTTACGTGGCTCGCTCCCACGATCCTCAGGCCTTCGCCGCGGACGCTCTGGTTCAAGACTGGTCCCAGTTTCGTCTGTCCTACGTGTTTCCCCCTCTAGCTCTCTTGCCCAGAGTCCTGCGCAAGATCAGAATGGAGGGCCGTCGAGTCATCCTCATTGCACCGGACTGGCCCAGGCGAGCTTGGTATCCGAACCTGGTCCAACTGTCCGTGGAGATGCCGTGGCGTCTTCCGGACCGTCCAGACCTGCTCTCGCAAGGTCCGTTTTTCCGCCCGAATTCTTCGGCACTCAAATTGACCGCGTGGCTCTTGAGTCCTGGATTTTGACGGCTTCTGGTATTCCTCCTGAAGTCATCTCCACTATGACTCGGGCCCGTAAGTCTTCCTCCGTCAAGATCTATTACAGGACTTGGAAAATTTTCCTGTCCTGGTGTCGCTCTTCCGGCCATTCTCCTTGGCCATTCTCGTTGCCGACCCTTCTGTCTTTTTTACAGTCCGGTCTGCAGCTAGGACTGTCCCTCAACTCTCTCAAGGGACAAGTCTCTGCTCTATCAGTGCTGTTCCAGCGGCGTCTTTCCCGGCTGGCTCAGGTCCGCACCTTCATGCAAGGTGCGTCTCACATCATTCCGCCTTATCGGCGGCCCTTGGATCCCTGGGACCTTAATTTGGTCCTCACGGTATTGCAGAAACCCCCTTTCGAGCCCTTTAGGGAGGTTTCTTTGTATCGTCTTTCTCAAAAGGTGGCCTTTCTAGTTGCCATAACTTCTCTCAGGAGAGTCTCTGATTTGGCTGCGCTCTCCTCGGAGTCACCTTTTTTGGTTTTTCACCAAGACAAGGTAGTTCTCTGTCCGACCCCGGACTTTCTTCCTAAGGTGGTCTCTCCCTTCCACCTTAACCAGGATATTTCCTTGCATTCCTTCTGTCCGGCCCCTGTTCATCGCTTTGAGAAAGCGCTGCATACTCTAGATCTGGTGCGTGCTCTCCGGATCTCTGTGTCTCGCACCGCTGCGCTTAGGTGGTGCACCTCTCTTTTTGTGCTAACCACAGGGCGGCGCAAGGGTCTCTCTGCTTCTAAGCCGACCATGGCCCGTTGGATTAGATCGACCATTTCGGACGCCTAACAGAGTACTCAGGTGCCTCCCCCGCCGGGGATCAAAGCACACTCGACCAGAGCTGTCGTTGCCTCTTGGGCTTTTAGGCACCAGGCTACGGCTCAACAAGTCTGTCAGGCTGCCACTTGGACTAGCCTGCATACCTTTTCGAAGCACTACCAAGTTCATGCTCATGCTTCGGCAGATGCGAGCTTGGGCAGACGCATCCTTCAGGCGGCTGTCGCCCACTTGTGAAGTTAGGCTCCGCCTACTTCTTAGTTTTTTCTGTTTATTCCCACCCAGGGACAGCTTTGGAACGTCCCATGGTCTGGGTCTCCCAAAGGAACGATAAAGAAAAAGAGAATTTTGTTACTTACCGTAAATTCTTTTTCTTATAGTTCCGTATTGGGAGACCCAGCTCCCTCCCTGTTGCCTGTTGGCAATTTTCTTGTTCCGTGTGTTATCACCGGCTGTTGTCGTGGACAGAGTCTCCGGTTGTTCCGGTTCTTACTCTGTTCTACTTGTGGGTGGCTATTCTCCTTCAGCTTTTGCACTAAACTGGCTAGGACTGGCTACCAGGGGGTGTATAAGCTCAGAGGGAGGAGCTACACTTTTAAGTGTAGTACTTTGTGTGTCCTCCGGAGGCAGAAGCTAAACACCCATGGTCTGGGTCTCCCAATACAGAACTATAAGAAAAAGAATTTACTGTAAGTAACAAAATTCTCTTTTTTGCAACATGGAAGCGGCTATATACAGGTTACAGGTATGTGTGCTCCATTATGGTTCTGCTTTTAACTTTATCTAGGAGGCCGCATGGCACATGAAATACGTAATATAGGTTAGGACCCCCCTATTGAAATTTGCCGTGATGTTGGCAGGGGTGGCTCAAAGAATTGATCAATTATTTGCTAAAAATCTCATTTATATTACAGTACAGTTGGAATAAATCTGTGAATTTGCACTTTTTATATGATGCATGCCATTTTCAGATCGTGCTGGCTCCCCTCTCTCTCTCTCTCTGTTTGGTTGTAGTTATGCTACAAATGTCTGGTGGCTGGTCACCACCATGCTATGCACGTCTGATCTTGGTTTGCAATATATTCCTCCTGTTGGTAGCTGTACACATTCAGTTGCCTCACCCTTTCCACAGGCATTGCTAATTAAGCACCATACTTGGATCTGGTCCGCCTTTATCAATGGTTGCTGTCTGGCACTGGGAGGGTCAGTTCTGATATAGTCCTGGTATGTGTAGAGCTTGCTCCACATGCTGGGACCTGGGCTGGCCTCTATCCACAATTGCCTCTTTTGCAACATAGAAGCGGTTATATACAGGTTACAGGTATGTGTGCTCCATTATGGTTCTGCTTTTAACTTTATCTAGGAGGCCGCATGGCACATGAAATACAGAATATAGCGTAGGACCCCCCTATTGAGATTTGCCGTGACGTTGGCAGGGGTGGCTCAAAGAATTGATCAATTATTTGCTAAAAATCTCATTTATATTACAGTACAGTTGGAATAAATCTTTGAATTTTCACTTTCTTTGTCGCTCCATTGGGAGACCCAGACAATTGGGTGTATAGCTTCTGCCTCCGGAGGCCACACAAAGTATTACACTTTAAAAAGTGTAACCCCTGCCCTCTGCCTATACACCCTCCTGTGGATCACGGGCTCCTCGGTTTTTATGCTTTGTGTGCGCGAATGGAAGGCAGACTCGGCCTCCAAGAGGTTCTTAACCGGTTTGCCGTTTTCTGGCGAACGCTTGTTTGGCGAACGATTGGATGAGATTATTAAGGAATCCAAGGGAAAGGACTCCTCCTTACCCCAGTCCAGACCTAAGAGACCTCAACAACAGAAAATACAATCGAGGTTTCGGTCCTTTCGTCCCTCCGCCAAGCCCCAATCCTCTTCGTCCAGCAGGCAGGAGAAAGGCCAGAGGAACTCCTATGCGTGGCGGTCCAAGTCACGCCCCCAAAAGGCCGCAGGAGGCACTGCCTCCAAGGCGGCCTCCTCATGACTCTCGGCATCCCCTAACCGCATCCTCGGTCGGTGGCAGGCTCTCCCGCTTTGGCGACGCCTGGTGGCCACATGTTCTGTCTCACGGTTACAGGATAGAGTTCAGCTCCCGTCCTGCGGCTCGTTTCTTCAGAACCTCTCCGCCCCCCGCTCAGGCCGACGCACTTTTTCAGGCGGTGGACGCTCTGAAGTGAACGTGGTCGCGGCTTTTACTCCAACTTGTTCGTGGTGCCAAAAAAGGACGGATCATTCCGTCCCGTTCTGGACCTCAAACTGCTCAACAGACACGTGAGGACCAGACGGTTTCGGATGGAATCTCTCCGCTCGGTCATCGCCTCGATGTCACAAGGAGACTTCCTAGCATCGATCGACATCAAAGATGCTTATCTCCACGTGCCGATCGCACCCGAACATCAACGCTTCTTGCGTTTCGCCATCAGGGACGAACACCTTCAGTTCGTGGCATTGCCTTTCGGCCTGGCGACAGCCCCACGAGTTTTCACCAAAGTCATGGCATCCGTTGTGGCGGTCCTACACTCTCAGGGCCACTCGGTGATTCCCTACCTAGACGATCTCCTAGTCAGGGCCCCTTCTCGGGCGGCGTGTCAACACAGCCTTACAGTCGCTCTGACGACTCTCCAGCAGTTCGGGTGGATCATCAACTTCCCGAAATCCAAGTTGACACCGACCCAATCACTGACTTACCTCGGGATGGAGTTTCATACACAGTCAGCGGTAGTCAAGCTACCGCGAGACAAACAGCTTTCTCTGCAGGCAGGGGTGCAATCACTTCTTCGGAATCAGTCACACCCCTTAAGGCGCCTCATGCACTTCCTGGGGAAGATGGTGGCAGCGATGGAGGCAGTGCCGTTCGCGCAATTCCATCTACGGCAGCTCCAATGGGACATTCTCCGCAAATGGGACAGGAGGTCGGCTTCCCTCGACAGGACCGTCTCTCTTTCCCTTGCAACCAAGACATCACTTCAGTGGTGGCTCCTTCCCAATTCTCTATCGCAGGGAAAATCCTTCCTACCTCCAACCTGGGCTGTGGTCACCACGGACGCGAGCCTGTCAGGGTGGGGAGCGGTTTTTCTCCACCACAGGGCTCAGGGAACCTGGACTCCGATAGAGTCTTCCCTTCAGATCAATGTTCTGGAAATAAGGGCAGTGTATCTAGCCCTATTGGCTTTTCAGCGGTGGCTGGAGGGCAGGCAGATCCGTATCCAGTCGGACAACGCCACTGCCGTCGCATACATCAACCACCAAGGCGGCACTCACAGTCGTCAAGCCTTCCAGGAAGTCCGGCGGATTCTGCAGTGGGTGGAAGCCACAGCCTCCACCATCTCCGCAGTTCACATCCCGGGCGTAGAAAACTGGGAAGCAGATTTTCTCAGTCGTCAGGGCATGGATGCGGGGGAATGGTCTCTGCACCCAGAAGTGTTTCGAGAGATCTGTCGCCGCTGGGGAACGCCGGACGTCGATCTCATGGCGTCACGGCACAACAACAAAGTCCCGGCATTCATGGCACGGTCTCCGGATCACAGAGCTCTGGCGGCGGACGCGTTAGTTCAGGACTGGTCGCAGTTCCGACTGCCTTATGTGTTTCTTCCTCTGGCGATGCTGCCCAGAGTGTTACGCAAGATCAGGTCCGACTGCCGTCGCGCCATTCTCGTCGCTCCAGACTGGCCGAGGCGGTCGTGGTACCCGGATCGGTGGCATCTCACGGTGGGTCAGCCGTGGGCGCTTCCAGACCGCCCAGACTTGCTGTCACAAGGGCCATTTTCTTTATCGTTCCTTCCATGGGAGACCCAAACCATGGGTGTATAGCTAGCGCCTCCGGAGGACACACAAAGTACTACACTCAAACGTGTAGCTCCTCCCTCCGGGCTATATACACTCCCTGGATGACAATCTATCCAGTTCAATGCTTTGTGTTTCAGGAGGATACACACACTTGCATTCTCTGATATTTTTTTTCTCATTTTTATTTTATTTTAAAGATTTGGAAGAAAAGCGGGTCCAGTCTGGACTCCCGGCATGTCCCTTCACACCCCACTCTGTCGGCGGTGCTGTTAAGGTTGACTTTATAAGGCTGGAGCCTTCACATGCCGCGCTCCTTCACATCCTCTAAGAGGCTCTGGGTTGAAGTGGGAGCCTCCACGGTCCTCTCTGCTTGCAGAAGACCGGTCTCCATCCGCAGCCCTGTCTGGTCCCTGCTGGAAGGAGCATTTACCCCCCTCTCCAGGGACATGGCCCTGCGTCTCAAAGCTAAGTATAGAGACGTTTTTCAGGGGTCCCGGGTACTTTTATTAGGGGGACAGTATGTGTTTTAGCGTTACTGTAAATTCCGGCCGATTCTGGGGATTTCCCCTGAGAACCGCGCCGAAGGTACCTGCTCGTCGGCCGCATTGTTAAATCTAGGCCCCGGCTTCTGTTTGGGCCTAGTTTCGGTTTTGGCTTCTCTGCATGTTTTGCATACAGCGCCGCCCACCGCCCGACCAGCAGAGGGGAGGGCACTCCTCTCTGGGGAGATGTTCCCTCCCCTGTATATCGTCCTGTATCTCTCTGCCCTCCGTTTTTCCCGCTCTTGGGCTTTTACACGCCCCCCTCTTTCTCCCAGCGCCATTTTCTCAGCGTTCTTACGCTGGAGGGCGCTGGATGCTGCAGCTGCATACTATCAGGAAGGCTAACGCTTCACAGGGGAGCGGTGGAATCCGGAGGGCACACAGAGAGCACGGGCTGGTAAGCCACAACCTCTGGTTGTGGACTTTTATTACACTCTCAGGCATTCTATAGGAGTGTATTCTGGCTGCAGAGCCTCCACCTCAGCAGCATGTCTGTCACTAGGAGCAAAGCTGCAAACATGTACGCTATATGCACTGCTTGTAAGCTCATTCTGCCAGAGCCAAGCACATACCCACATTGCGATGCCTGTGCTAACATGGTTGTGTCTCAGCCTGGAGCCTCCGCAGGGGTCCCTCCGGCTGCTTTGGCCCCGGTGGCTGAACCCCCGGCTTGGGTAGCATCCTTTTCACAAGCTATTTCCAAGTCTTTTGCCGACTCCATGGGGCAGCTGTCCCGGACACTGCTGACCATGCATCAGCCCCCTTCTCAGGGTGCTTCGGCTGCTTCTAGCTCTGCAGAGCTCCCAGAGCATGTCCCAGGACCCCGTCCCCCTAAACGGAGACGCAGGGACCCTTCTCCTTCCTCTTCCCACGGCTCTGATTCACGTGCCGAGGTGCAGGGCGAGGAGGACTCGTTTACTGTGGGCTCAGACGCTACCTCTATGTACCCCATTGACTTGTCTCAGGGTGATGCGGATGTTAGTGACTTGATTGCGTCCATTAACTCCGTACTGAACCTCAACCCACCAGAGTCTGAGGAACAAGCCTCTCTGGTAGAGATACACCAGTTTACCTCACCTAAGAAAGCTAAAAGTATGTTTTTTAACCACTCCAGCTTTCAGGCCACTGTTACCAAACCCAGGGCCTGTCCTGACAAACGTTTTCCGAAGCGTAGTTCAGATGACCATTTTCCTTTTCCACCAGAGGTGGTTAAGGAATGTGCTCAGTCCCCAAAGGTAGACCCTCCAGTGTCCAGAATCTCAGCCCGCACAGTCGTGGCTGTGGCTGATGGCACTTCTCTTAAGGATCCCACTGACCGCCAGGTTGACCTTTTGGCCAAGTCTGTATATGAGGCGGCTGGAGCCTCGTTCTCCCCGTCTTTTGCGGCAGTGTAGGCTCTCAAGGCAGTCTCTGCCTCTCTGGAGGAGATGCATTCCCTCACCAGGGACTCTGTGCCTGAGCCGGAGACCTTAACTTCTCAAGCTTCGGCTTTTGCATCCTACGCCATGTCTGCCATCCTGGAGGCTTCTCACCGCACGGCGGTGGCCTCCGCTAACTCCCTCGCGATCCGCAGGATCTTGTGGCTTCGAGAGTGGAAAGCAGACGCTTCCTCAAAAAAGTACCTTGCGAGTCTCCCTTTTGCTGGGTCCCGGCTGTTTGGGGAACAGCTGGATGACATAATCAAGGAGGCTACTGGCGGGAAGAGTACTTCCTTGCCTCAAACTAAGGCCAGGAAACCTGTCCAGGGCAGGATCCAATCGAGGTTTCGTTCCTTTCGTTCCTCTAATTGGTCATCCTCGAAGCCCTCGACCGCGTCCACTACCGCAGCCAAGGATCGTAAATCGAACTGGCGCGCAAAGCCGCGTCCTCAAAAGACCGGAGGAGCCGCTGCCACTAAGGCAGCCTCCTCTTGACTATCTGGCTGCGCCAGCAACGTCCTTGGTCGGTGGCAGGCTCTCCCACTTTGGAGACGTGTGGTTCCAACACGTCACCGATCAGTGGGTGCGGGATATTATCTCCCACGGCTACAGGATAGAATTTTCTTCCAGCCCGCCAAACAGATTTTTTCTGTCCACACCCCCTTGCTCCAAGGCCGCCGCCTTCTCTCAGGCCGTGGCATCCCTGCAGGCCAACGGGGTAATTGTTCCGGTTCCCGCCCGGGAACGGTTCAGCGGTTTCTACTCAAACCTCTTTCTAGTCCCCAAGAAGGACGGTTCCTCCCGGCCCATCCTGGATCTCAAGCTTCTCAACAAGCATGTTCAGGTGCGGCACTTTCGCATGGAATCTCTGAGATCGGTCATTGCCTCAATGACCCAAGGAGATTTTCTGGCATCCATCGACATCAGAGATGCCTATCTGCATGTGCCTATTGCGGTCTCACACCAGCGTTGGCTACGCTTTGCAATCGGAGAGGAACATTTCCAGTTCGTGGCTCTTCCCTTTGGCTTAGCCACGGCCCCTCGAGTTATCACCAAGGTCATGGCAGCAGTGGTTGCGGTCCTGCACCTCCAGGGATTGGCAGTGATTCCTTACCTGGACGACCTTCTAGTCAAGGCCTCATCCAGTGTAGACTGCCAGCGGAGTGTCTCTCTCACTGTCGCCACGCTAGTTCAGTTCGGGTGGCTTGTCAACCTGCCCAAGTCCACTCTGACCCCGACCCAGGTACTTATGTACCTAGGGATGCAATTCGAGACTCTGCCGGCACTTGTCAAGTTGCCCTTAGTCAAACAGCAGTCCCTTCGTCTGGCGGTGCGCTCTCTGCTGAGGCACCGCCGTCATTCCATCAGACACCTCATGCAGGTGCTGGGTCAGATGGTGGCGTCAATGGAAGCGGTTCCCTTTGCCCAGTTCCATCTGCGTCCCTTGCAGCTGGACATTCTCCGCTGTTGGGACAAGCGGATCTCTTCCTTGGACAGGCTGGTGGCTCTGTCATCACAGGCCAGGAACTCCCTTCAGTGGTGGCTTCAGCCCCTCTCCCTGTCACAGGGACGCTCCTTCCTGACTCCGTCCTGGGTGATCCTCACCACGGATGCCAGCCTCTCCGGTTGGGGAGCGGTATTTCTCCATCACCGAGCACAGGGCACTTGGACTCCGTCCGAATCAGCCCTCCCGATCAATGTGCTGGAGATCAGAGCTGTGTTTCTAGCTCTCCTAGACTTTCACCACCTGTTGGCGGGCAAGAACATTCGGGTTCAGTCGGACAACGCGACAGCGGTTGCCTACATCAATCACCAGGGCGGGACTCACAGCCGTCTGGCGATGTTGGAGGTTCAACGAATCCTCCAGTGGACGGAGGACTCCAAGTCCACCATATCTGCAGTCCACATCCCAGGCGTGGAAAACTGGGAGGCCGATTATCTCAGCCGTCAAACCGTGGACGGCGGCGAGTGGGCCCTGCATCCGTCAGTGTTCAGATCGATCTGCCACAAGTGGGGCACTCCGGAAGTGGATCTAATGGCATCCCGGCACAACAACAAGGTTCCGGTTTACGTGGCTCGCTCCCACGATCCTCAGGCCTTCGCAGCAGACGCACTGGTTCAAGATTGGTCTCAGTTCCGTCTGGCCTATGTGTTTCCCCCTCTAGCGCTCTTGCCCAGGGTTCTGCGCAAGATCGGAACGGAGGGCCGTCGAGTCATACTCATTGCTCCGGACTGGCCCAGGCGAGCTTGGTACCCAGACCTGCTCCGCCTGTCCGTAGAGGTGCAGTGGCATCTCCCGGACCGCCCAGACCTTCTCTCTCAAGGTCCGTTCTTCCGCCAGAATTCTGCGGCTCTCAGATTGACGGCGTGGCTCTTGAGTCCTGGATCCTGACGGCTTCAGGCATTCCCTCTGAGGTCATCTCCACCATGACTCAGGCTCGGAAGTCTTCCTCGGCCAAGATTTACCACAGGACTTGGAGAATTTTCCTGTCCTGGTGTCGCTCTTCCGGCCATGCTCCTTGGCCGTTCTCCTTGCCGACCATCCTGTCTTTTCTACAGTCAGGTCTACAGTTAGGTCTGTCCCTCAATTCCCTCAAGGGACAGGTGTCGGCTTTGTCGGTATTGTTCCAGCGGCGTATCGCCCGACTGGCTCAGGTGCGCACCTTCATGCAGGGCGCATCTCACATCATCCCTCCTTAGGCTAAGTTCACACATCCTGTGTTTTCAATCCGTCAGGTCCGTCAGCAACGGATCAGTCATTTTCAAGATGTCAACTGATGCAACTGATGTGTTTTTCACAGGATTCCTTTCACAGGAATCCTGTGAAAAAACGGATCAGTTGCGTCCGTTACATCCGCTGTGCGTCCGTTTTTTGACGGATCAGTCATGATCTGTCTGTGTTTGGGACAGCCCAGTGGGCGTGCCAAGCATGCTGGGCATGCTCAGTAGAGCATGACGGAATCCTGCGCTGGATTCCGTTGTAAGACGGATTGCGACGGAATCCAGCACCATAGACATGCATTACAAGCTTGACGGATGGCGACGGATTCCTGCGCGGCGCGTTAATTTTGACGGCCCGAAAAACGTTACATTCTGCGTTGCTCCCCGCTCGGCGGTCAGTCAAAAACGACGGACCGCGACGCAGCGGATGCAACGCAGGGTCATCAGTCGCAATCCGTCGCTAATAGAAGTCTATGGGGAAATACAGGATTCCTGCAAAATATTTTGAAGGATACCGTAATTCCCCAAGGCGACGGATTGTGACTGATGCAAAACACAGGATGTGTGAACTTAGCCTTACCGGCGGCCCTTGGATCCCTGGGACCTTAATCTGGTCCTCACGGCCTTACAGAAACCCCCTTTTGAGCCTCTCAGGGAGGTTCCTTTGTCTAGACTTTCACAGAAAGTTGTCTTTCTAGTAGCCATAACTTCTCTCAGGAGAGTTTCTGATTTGGCTGCGCTTTCTTCGGAGTCCCCCTTTTTGGTGTTTCACCAAGACCAGGTGGTTCTTCGTCCGACTCCGGACTTTCTCCCTAAGGTGGTGTCTTCCTTCCACCTTAACCAGGACATTTCATGGCCCTCTCTTTGTCCGGCCCCTGTGCATCGCTTTGAGAAGGCGTTGCACACCTTGGATTTGGTGCGGGCGCTCCGAATCTATGTGTCACGCACCGCCGTTTTTCGGCGGTGCAGCTCACTTTTTGTGCTAACCACGGGTCAGCGCAAGGGTCTCTCTGCTTCTAAACCGACCCTAGCTCGTTGGGTTAGGTCGGCTATCGCCGATGCCTACCAGTGTTCTCAGGTGCCTCCCCCGCCGGGGATTAAGGCGCACTCGACCAGAGCTGTCGGTGCCTCCTGGGCTTTCAGACACCAGGCTACGGCTCAGCAGGTGTGTCAGGCTGCCACTTGGTCCAGTCTGCACACTTTTTCGAAGCACTACCAAGTGCATGCTCATGCTTCGGCAGATGCGAGCTTGGGCAGACGCATCCTTCAGGCGGCTGTCACCCATTTGTGAAGTTAGGTTTTGCCTACTTCTCAGTTTGGTTTATTTCCCACCCATGGACTGCTTTGGAACGTCCCATGGTTTGGGTCTCCCATGGAAGGAACGATAAAGAAAAAGAGAATTTTGTTTACTTACCGTAAATTCTTTTTCTTGTAGTTCCGACATGGGAGACCCAGCACCCTCCCTGTTGCCTGTTGGCAGTTTTTTGTTCCGTGTGTTTCACCGGCTGTTGTTAGTAGACAGAGTTCTGGTTTTGCCGAGTTTTACTCTATCTCTACTTATGGGTGGATGTCCTCCTTCAGCTTTTGCACTGAACTGGATAGATTGTCATCCAGGGAGTGTATATAACCCGGAGGGAGGAGCTACACGTTTGAGTGTAGTACTTTGTGTGTCCTCCGGAGGCGCTAGCTATACACCCATGGTTTGGGTCTCCCATGTCGGAACTACAAGAAAAAGAATTTACGGTAAGTAAACAAAATTCTCTTTTTTCCATCTGAATTCTGTGGCCCTCAACCTGACTGTGTGGCCATTGAGTCCTGGCTCCTAGCGTCTTCAGGGTTATCTCAGGATGTCATTGCCACCATGAGACAGGCCAGGAAGCCAACGTCCGCCAAAATCTATTACAGGTCTTGGCAAATCTTCTTATCCTGGTGGTCTGATAACGGTTTCTCTCCATGGCCGTTTGCCTTACCCACTTTTCTTTCATTCCTCCAATCCGGAATGTCAAGGGTTTGTCACTCGGCTCTCTCAAGGGCCAAGTATCGGCGCTCTCCGTATTTTTTCAAAAGCGTCTAGCCAGGCTTCCGCAGGTCCGCGCGTTCCTGCTGGGAGTTTGCCACATAGTCCCACCTTACAAGCGTCCGCTGGAACCCTGGGATCTTAACAGGGTGCTAACGGCTCTTCAGAAACCACCTTTCGAGCCGCTGCGGGATGTCTCTTTATCACGTCTTTCGCAAAAGGTGGCCTTTCTAGTGGCAGTTACATCACTCCGGAGAGTGTCTGAGCTTGCAGCGCTATCATGCAAAGCCCCCTTCCTGGTGTTTCACCAGGATAAGGTGGTTCTGCGTCCGGTTCTGGAATTTCTCCCTAAGGTGGTATCTCCTTTTCATCTCAATCAGGATATCTCCTTACCTTCATTTTGCCCTAATCCAATTCACCAATGTGAAAAGGATTTGCACTCATTAGATCTGGTGAGAGCACTCCGGTTCTACGTGTCTCGCACGGCGCCCCTGCGTCGTTCAGATGCGCTCTTTGTCCTTGTCGCTGGCCAGCGTAAGGGTTCGCAGGCTTCCAAGTCAACCTTGGCTCGGTGGATCAAGGAACCGATTCTCGAAGCCTACCGCTCTTCTGGGCTTCCGCTTCCTTCAGGGCTGAAAGCCCATTCTACCAGAGCCGTGGGTGCGTCCTGGGCATTGCGGCATCGGGCTACGGCTCAGCAGGTGTGTCAGGCAGCGACGTGGTCTAGTCTGCACATTTTCACGAAACACTATCAAGTGCATACCTATGCTTCGGCAGACGCCAGTCTAGGTAGGCGAGTCCTTCAGGCGGCGGTTGCCCACCTGTAAGAGGAGGGCCGTTTCGGCTCTTTTTATTGAGGTATTCTTTTACCCACCCAGGGACTGCTTTTGGACGTCCCAATTGTCTGGGTCTCCCAATGGAGCGACAAAGAAGAAGGGAATTTTGTTTACTTACCGTAAATTCCTTTTCTTCTAGCTCCTATTGGGAGACCCAGCACCCGCCCCTGTTCCCTTCGGGCTGTTTGTTCTTTTGTGTACACATGTTGTTCATGTTGAATTGTTCTTTTGGTTCATGGTTCAGTTCTCCGAACATCCTTCGGATTGAATTTACCCTAGACCAATTCATAAGTCTTCTCCTTCCTGCTTTTGCACCAAAACTGAGGAGCCCGTGATCCATGGGAGGGTGTATATGCAGAGGGGAGGGGTTACACTTTTTAAAGTGTAATACTTTGTGTGGCCTCCGGAGGCAGAAGCTATACACCCAATTGTCTGGGTCTCCCAATAGGAGCTAGAAGAAAAGGAATTTACGGTAAGTAAACAAAATTCCCTTCTTTTATATGATGCATGCCAATTTCAGATCGTGCTGGCTCCTTTTTCACAGGGGAGATGATGTGGAGGACAGGACTATCAGCGGCGGCTGCAGCAGGGAGAGGGAAAAATCAATGTTTTCAGCTGCCAATGTCCATCCCCCTCTCGCTGCCGCCGCTGATAGTCCCGTCCTCCACGTGTTCCCCGAAGTACCGCTATCTCCAGCGTGCACGCACAGGGCAGATGATGGACCCCTCTCGCTGCCACCGCTGATAGTCCCGTCCTCCACACTCCTGTCAGCTCCACGCAGTAGCGCAATCAGCTGAGATGTCACTGAGGTTACTCGTGGCCACCGCTGGATTCATGTGTCTGCTGCTTCTCCGGTCACCTCCATTCAGCAGAGCTGGAAGCGACGTTGGACCATCCTGGATTACGCCGGACATGGAGGGCTTTGTCGGGGTTAATAAATTGGTAATGAGGGAATTTGTTAGTGTTTTTTATTTCTAATAAAGGATTTTTCGGGTGTGTGTGTTTACTGTAACTTACAGATTAATCAAGGAAGGTATCTCGGGGAGACGCCTGACATGATTAATCTAGGACTTATTGGCAGCTATGGGCTGCCAATAACTCCTTATTACCCCGATTTGCCAACGCACCAGGGCAAATCGGGAAGAGCCGGCTACAGTCCCAGAACTGTCACATCTAATGTATGTGGCAATTCTGGGCGGCTGCTGACTGATATTGTTAGGCTGGGGGGCTCCCCATAACGTGGAGCTTCCTATCCTGAGAATACCAGCCTTCAGCCGTATGGCTTTATCTGGCTGGCATTAAAATTGGGGGGGGACCGCACGCCAGTTTTTTTTTAATTATTTATTTCTAATTTTATTTTTTTTTTTTTTTTCAATTCAACAAGCTTTATGGGCTTGTTTGAACTGAAAAATACATGAAACAATTGTTGACAAAACTGCAGCCAAAAAAGCAGCAAAAAAGCACCTACATTTTTTGTGACATTTCCAGGCTCTCTCTGACAAGGTGCAGTTTTGGCTGCAGATTGTGAACACGAAAAAGAAGCAGCATGCGCATGTAGCCTAAGAGGTAGCAGCGTGCCTATGATCTTCACATTGCAATCCGTCCATCAGTCCACACATGTGTTATGTGGGTTTACAGTAATGTCTAACATAGGCTAGGTTCGCACACTGTGTCTTTTTGACGCTGCGTTTTTGTGCGTTTTTGGCCGCTAAAAACGCACCTGCGTCGAAAAAACGCATCAAAAAATGCATGCGTTTTTGCCGCGATTTGGTGCATTTTTGGCTGCGTTTTGCTGCATTTTTGATCTCTGCGTTTTGCTGCGTTTTTCCAATGCATTGCATGGGGGAAAAACGCAGGAAAGAACTGACATGTCCATTTTTTTTTTTTTTTTTTAACTCAAAAACGCAGGTAAAAAAAACATGTTTGCGGACAGCAAAAATGAAAACTCATAGACTTTGCTGGGGAAGCAAAGTCATGCAGTTTTGAGGCCAAAAACGCACCCGAAAAACGCGCAAAAAACGCCGCGAAAAAAAAACACTGTGCGCACATAGCCATACACTCAGTTACCTTTGGCTATAAGGGGCAGGAGTATTTATCACATGTCTATTGGATTGGTGATAAGTGCTGGATTGATGAGGAACCCCACTGATTGCCAGAACTGGAGACTTTCACTCCATCTGTGTCTAGCATATGGTTACCAGTTCTGAGGATCTGCAGGGGGTCCCTGGGATTAGACCCTACTGAGCGAGGCATTTGTCACTTACCAGGGGATAGGTGATTAAAATGTATTTCTCCCAGAAGCATTTATCACCTATGACTTGGATAAGTAGGGAATGCCTAGATCAGTAGGGATGGGGGTGGTCTAATCACAGGGACCCCCACAGATAGTCAGAACAGGGAGCTGTATGCTAGCCCTCTGCAGCTGTGGTCTTTCCACTGGGTGAATCAGATCTTAGGTTCTGGTTATCAGTGGTGGTCCCTGTGCTGAGACCCCCCCATTCATCTAGGCATTTGTTACTAATCCAGTGCATAGCTGACAAATGCTTCAGGCCTAAATACAATGTAATGTTTATGACCAGCATAATATTAACAAGTCCAGAAGAAAGAGTTAAGAGCGTCTCATCTGGCTGCTTACATTTCTTGTTATTTTTTCTGCATTTTATATGTATAGTGCACAGGAGTTAATGGCATGAATAATAATACAAGACTTCTTTAATTCTTGAATTTGCAGGTGGCTATCCGGGAAGCGTACGCTGCTGGTCTTATTGGACGCAATGCCTGTGGCTCAGGCTATGACTTCGATGTGTTTGTGGTGAGAGGAGCCGGTGCCTATATTTGTGGAGAGGAGACAGCTTTGATTGAAAGTATGGAAGGAAAACAAGGAAAACCTCGCCTCAAGCCGCCATTCCCTGCAGATGTTGGTAGGACGCTGTATTGGGGATGCAGTCTTCTCTTCTTTCATAATTAGCGGACTATAGGATTGATGGTACCAGCCCCCATACAGCTCTGCCTCACCATGGCAGGGGACTTCTACTGTGCTCCCTGACCTTAGGGGATAGGATCATTTTGGGCAGTTTTAAATGCTTTGACATTTGTTCTACACAACTAGGAGCATTTACGGAAGGGTCATACCAGGCAAGGTTTGGTTTAATAGTGAAATGATCTGCTTTCTTGAAGGTGTTTTTGGCTGCCCGACAACAGTTGCCAATGTAGAGACCGTGTCCGTGGCCCCCACTATTTGCCGCCGGGGTGGAGCATGGTTTGCTGGTTTTGGTCGGGAAAGAAATTCAGGAACTAAACTGTTCAACATCTCTGGACACGTGAACAATCCGTGCACCGTGGAGGAGGAGATGTCCATCCCTTTAAAAGAGCTTATAGAAAGACATGCAGGTACTTGTGATGAAAGGACGGATTCATGTCCTGTGGTGTATTTGTACCTTATAGATATAGCTTTGGAAATAACGGACTTGCTTATTGAATAAGTGCTCGATGCTACTAAATTTGCTAATTTTTATGTGACCGATTCCTGTAGGTGGTGTGACCGGTGGCTGGGACAACTTGCTTGCTGTAATCCCAGGTGGTTCCTCCACACCTCTCATCCCCCGGTCAGTGTGTGACAATGTTCTCATGGATTTTGATGCTCTGATACAAGCACAGACTGGTCTCGGCACAGCAGCTCTGATCGTAATGGATAAATCAGTGAGTGTCTAAGAAGCTGCTGAATGCTGGATATGCTCACACAATGTATGGACCTCTGGATTTCACCTTTGACTTCTTTTATTGCAGACAGACATTGTTCGAGCTATTGCACGTCTTATAGAATTCTATAAACATGAAAGTTGTGGTCAGTGCACCCCCTGCAGGGAAGGTAAGCGTCCCGTCCCCCTTACTGCTCTGCATATGGAAAGGCCATTGTGACACTTGCAGATGAGTAGTTGTGCAGGAGAAGCCCAATCGTTTCCAGATCATGTTACTCCGGATGGCTTACTTTTCAGGCCACCCCCTGTTTGAAATGTTGGTTGGTGGGCTGTATAGTGATTCAGTTATGTCCAATAGCATAACTATCATATTGAGACCTTTTCTTCTTATAGATAAGGTTCAGTTTAAGCTGCTTTGTACTTAGCGGACATGGAAACAGCACGGCTATCTGCATAGCGTGCAGACGGATAGCTGCCTCTTGGAGCAGGGGTCAGATTCAGAGAGAAAAACGATCTTGCCAGTCTTAGGTGCCGTGGTCAGTAGTGACTGCTGCACCCAGAGGGAAGAAACAATGTGAAATCACACCCCAAATAACAGGGGCGGTTATAAGCACCCCCTGGTTGTTATTAAGAATTATCTAGACAGTCTGTACTTGATATACCTGCAGTCACAACAGCGTGCCCTGCAGAATAAACATGACATGGGTGCAGGGAGAAAAAAAAGGTTACACACTAAAGTGTAATTAGAAAATAGTGATCTGTAGGGTTCTGGATGCTTTATGTCTGACTACACTTTGCTAGTTTGTCAGCGGATTGGATTGTTCATGCAGACTAATAAATCATCGTTGTCGAGAGCACATCACTACACATAAACAAGTATGTGCTGCCGACGACCTGTGTGCTGTACAGGGACCAAGAGAGAGTTCTATCCTCATACAGGCTGCGGCCCGCATGAACAGGCTATGGATGATCTCCATTTAACTGGTATATACTCATACAGCGCTCGTTTAAGGACAGAAATATACTCGTTTAACCTTGGCGATAATGAGACCTCCATTGCTGAGAGTTGTTGAAATTTTTTTGTCCATTCCTAGAAAGGCATTTGATTATTTGCACATTTTCTTGTAAATTGCCGCTAGGTGTCGATTGGATGAACAAAGTAATATGGCGAATGTGTCAAGGAAATGCCCGCTCTGATGAGATCGACATGTTGTGGGAAATCAGCAAGCAGATCGAGGGCCACACTATTTGTGCATTGGGAGATGGAGCGGCTTGGCCTGTGCAGGTAAAATGTCTTGTGCTAAGGTCTGTAACTAATCCTCTACAGACATAGGGATTAGGCCATTACCAGACATGCTCCCCATTTAATGTGCAGTCGATGCACTGAGCTTTGCTCAGATCCCCAAAAACTGTGAGATGTTAGAAAAAAAAACAAAACACAGCAGTTATTATTGTTGAAATACACATTTTGACTATGTAACAATTTTTTTAATACAATGGGCCATATACATGTCCCAAAATAGTATATTTATATTGATGTGCTACACCAAACAAGGGTGCAGGTTGTGCTTCAGATTTACACATACTTGTTGCAGATATTTAACTTCCCTATTTAAAGGGGTTGTCCGGCCTTTGGGTACAGGTCTCTACGCTCATTGGGAGGATTCTCCGGTGCTGAGTGTGGGTGGCCATGTGACCACAAGTAAGTGGATTGGCATACTTCTGACCACAGTCCAACTATTTATATTCGGCTTCACTCAATTCTCTTGCTTTGAGCAAGGCTGTGCATGTCTAGTTGGCATGTGTATGCAAATCTTATACTTACAGTTACACGCCCGCCAGTTCTCGGCACCCGAGATTTCACTGCCTGGATTCACAAGTCTTCAGTCACATAGAGTACTGCAGACTTGTACCCCTTTAACTCTATCTAATATAAACCCAAGACATTAGCATCTCTATATGGGAAGATTCTTTGGTATAGTGACGAGTTTTGCAGCTACTGTAGTCTGCTGATTTTCAGTGTGAACATAACCCAAATGGTGGTGAGTTTGTTACAAGTACTAGTCCTGATATAACTGTATTCGGGCCTCCAAACCGTGGGGATGTGACTGGTATATACAGTGCAAGCAGAGCTGGTCACTTCCCAGGGCACTCCTCACATACCCTGATTACCACTATAACCAGTGACTTATCTCTTGCAGGGCTTGATCCGCCATTTCAGGCCAGAGTTGGAGGAACGTATGAAACAGTTTAATGTAGCGAAGAGACAGCAAGTCAGCAGCTGAGAGGGTGCAAGACTCTCAGCCCCAAAAAAGAACGTTTTATTTATAAGTGGAATAAGCCTCATTACCCGCTGTATGTGTGCTAATAAACAAGAACTATAAGCCGATGTCTGTTGTCTGAAAGTTTCTTTAAATTCCATAGAAAGGAGGTCAAACGATGTAAAAAAACAACTTTATTTTATCTGTTTTTTTACTTAACAGCATTAAGATTTTTTATTTTTTGAAAGACTGTCACTGAATTTGAGAGGCACTTGGGACACTATGATATTGTTACGTCACCGCCGGAGTCTGCTCCAGCGACTTCTGCTCCAATCAGCAGGCGACGCCGTGTTCCTGCCGTGGCTGGTGATGGGAGAGGAGTCGATGCCAGCAGCACCGGTGGGCGCAGGCTCCGATCATCCACTGGGCTGGGTTATCTTGGGATCTGCAGTACCGCTGGCTGACTGTGGGTGGCATGTGTCTTCCAGCTGAAGTTGCCAGCGTTCAGCTACAGCCAATGGGAAGACACCACACCCTTCTTATTCCCCCTCCTGTCACATGACCACTGCCAGAGATAGTTCTGATTTTCCTGGCTCCTGTTACGTCCTATTCTGTTTGGTTATTCCTGTGTGCTGACTTCTGCGTGTTTTCTGACTACCCTTCTGCCTACTGTTTTTGTACCTCGCTGCCAGATCCGGATTTGACCTCTGCTATGTTTGCTGACTACGTCATTGCCTGCCGATTCTGTCCCTGTTCCGCAATTCCTGGTTTGACCCTGCCTGACTACTACTCTCATCGTACTGCAGCCTTCCACAGGTAGTGATCACCAGGGCCCTGTGTAATTCCAAATCCCTGTATAGGGGTTAAAGGGTTTCAGGATTCTGGGGGTCCTGCTTGGTGAGTGGCTTCCCTCTAGCCTCCCCATTACAGCCCATCTGAGTCTGTGGATCCAGGCAGGCGTTACAGATATAAGGACGGGAACAGCAGGGAAAAGGCAGAGTCTGTCATAGTTGCTGTAAGCCCCCATACATTGTATCCTGGGAGCTGGAAGACTGGTAGAGTATGAGTATAGCACCCACGCTGGTGGAACATGTAACCACGAATGGAGCTTGTACACGCAAGTGAAAGTATGCGGCGTGATGCCACCGAAGAGCCAAACAGAAGATCATGAATAGAACGATCTTGGGTGAAGAATACAATGTTGGTGAAATTCTTCTTCAGGGTAGAGTTAAGGCTTTGTGTACACTATGTCTGTTCACCTAGCCTACTACATAAACAGAGAGCTTTTCCTGATGTATACTGTAACGTCATCATAGGCGACCATTCATCAGTCAGAAGCCAAAAGATTGTTCTGCATATCTTTTCACTGTATAGGAGAGCACATCAGACTACACTTTACAATGTATGGTCCATTGGTCCATGTATGGTCCATACAAACAATGGTCCACTGCAAAAAATAACCTTGCAAAAAAAAGAAGAAAAATTGTGGCACTCACACTAAGGTTAAAATTCTTTATTAATTACTGGATCGATGATACAAAAGCAGAAGGAAAGAACAACATTTTTTGTGCTGTCAAGAGCTTTATTCAGGGAGCCTGGGTAAATTGTTTAGCCATGGGGTGAAAGTCCCAGTTTCTTCTATTTTTTTGCTATTTGCAATTTTCTTGAACTGGTTGAGCACCACGTTTGGCTGCAATAGAGCTGACTCCGAATTTAGATAGGATAAGATATATGAACATGTAACTCCTATATACTCTTAAGCTTGCTTCATCTAGTAGTGCCAATCCATTTCCTTATACCATGCAGCATGTTTCTCTACAATGGGCCCCTTGGCATCCTTCCTGACTGTGCCCACTGACTGGCACATACCTCCTGAGCGTATGCACCTGGCAGTGGGCACAGATGCAGTGTGGACCTAGGTTAAGCCAGACCCAAAGATCAGTTGCAAAGTATTTTGCTGATCTCTATGCTCTTTATTCTAGACTTGTGTTTTTCTAGTCCTAGCCTCATGCGCCCACTTTGGCATAATCTACAACGTTACAGGCTTCCCACCTGTCGCCGAGCAGGAATACCTAAAACCCTACTATCGTCAGGAGTGGGGCGGAAAAGCTCACTAGGCCCACCGCTGCACTAATACAACAAGAGGGTGGGTGAGACAAACTGGAGTAACAACCAAAAATGGAGAAAATCAAACTTCAGGACGAATCCTCAGCAGCTCCTTCACAAAGGTGGCCAGCATACAAATGACTTTGGATAATCAGCAAGGCTTGCTGGGAAACCTAGCTATTTAAACCCAAGGGTGTGTGGCTACAGAGCAGCTGCAGCTGACCTTCACTGCAGGAGAGCTGCTAGTAGAAAGACTGACATTAACTGCTTCAGAATCAAAGGAAATGAAACAACATTTAAATGCAGAATCCCAGATAGAGATGAGGGGCTCCAGTCCTAAAGCTGTCACTAGTCTCCAAAAACAGTTAATGACCAGGACTGATATCATCGCAACCTACATCCTCAGATTGCCATAGCGGTGAATACATTGGTGAAGGACGGAGCAGACGGCTGCTTCTTACACCAATCGCCCTGTGTGACTAAAGACAGCTGACGTGATGAAGTCACTTCATCGCATCTGCTGTGTGGAGTCAGTACACCTAACACCGGTGTAGATCACTGGGGGAACAGTAGTGAAGAACGTATGTGTTGTGTTTTTTCCCCCCCCTGTGTGTGTGACAGAATAAAGGGAGGCTTATACTGTATATAGGAGGGTTATGAGGGGGCTCACGCTATATAGGGGATTATGTGAAGGTTCATACTGAATATGAGGCTATATGGGGGCTCATGCTGTATAGGGGACTGTGGCGGCTCACACTGTATATATGGGGCTACTTGTGGGCTTATACGGTGTCTAAGGGGGTGTCCGCATACATAAAGGGTATTCCCATCTCCAAGATCCTATCTCAATATGTAGTAAGTGTAATTATATTAGCAAATATCTCCAATTAGAAATGTAGTATAGTTCTCCTGATATAGCCATGTCTCTTACCTCATGTGCAGGGCTTTGCAGCTTAGGTATGCATGGTTACGTTCACTCATAGTGAGTAGAGGTGAGCGGATCCGTCATGGTTCGGTTCTCCAGCAGCAAATGAGCTTAGCTCCACAGCTCAAGCTTGACCCGAACCCTGGATCCAGTCACTGATTGGCAGTTTGAGTCTCCGCCCACATACAGCCAGCCACAAGCAGATCACGTCCGGGAGAGGGTGGGTGGGCTTTTTCAAACTTTGTTTTTATTTTTTTGTTGTTGCACACTACATCCAAGCACGTTGTTATTACTCCAGTGTGAACTGTTCAAACACTGCGAGCGGCTCGCACAGAGCTGAGCACGGAGTGTACCTGAGCACAGCGCTGCTCGCACACGTTTTGTTCGCACGTAAAGCATGCAAACCCCTAACCTTGATTTTTAAATTTTGTGTTCGGTTCAAAAACCGAATCTCAGGTTCATTTATCTCTAATAGTGAGTTAGTTGCATGTGGTTGTAACCATGGATACCTAGGCTACTGCAATGCCCTGCACATCAGGTAAGAGACATGGCTATAATATATGGAGAACTATATAACACTTCTAATTGGAGGTATTTGCTAATAAAATTATTATTACACCTACTACGTATTGGGATAGGATCTTGAAGATAGGAATAGCCCTTTAATTCTGCTCAATATTAATACAATTAATATGAATATGAAATAATAATGTTAATATTCAGCACATTGATTTCAGTCTACTGGTTCAGCACTCCCCACCAGTCACGGTGTCTCTTGTGGCCCACCTCTGCTCTATGTTATTAGAGTGAACTACTCGTTCAACTCACTAGATTCCTCATGTCTCCTCCACATGTAAGGCTATGTGCGCACAGTGCGTTTTTCGCGGCGTTTTTGCGCGTTTTTCGGGTGCGTTTTTGGCCTCAAAACTGCAGGACTTTGCT
Source organism: Anomaloglossus baeobatrachus (assembly GCF_048569485.1). Classification (NCBI taxonomy): domain Eukaryota; kingdom Metazoa; phylum Chordata; class Amphibia; order Anura; family Aromobatidae; genus Anomaloglossus; species Anomaloglossus baeobatrachus. The sequence continues at coordinate 87,026,855 of NC_134360.1, read as the reverse complement.
TCCCCAGCAAAGTCTATGAGTTTTCATTTTTGCTGTCCGCACACATCTGTTTTTTTTACCTGCGTTTTTGAGTTAAAAAAAAAATGGACATGTCAGTTCTTTCCTGCGTTTTTCTGCGTTTTCCCCCCATGCAATGCATTGGAAAAACGCAGCAAAACGCAGAGATCAAAAACGCAGCAAAACGCAGCCAAAAACGCACCAAATCGCGGCAAAAACGCATGCGTTTTTTGATGCGTTTTTTCGACGCAGGTGCGTTTTTGTGCGTTTTTAGCGGCCAAAAACGCAGCGTCAAAAAGACGCAGTGTGCGAACCTAGCCTTAATCTCCATGTTACCATACCAGTGGAGTATGTACACAGTTGCCACATCACACTGAACATTAGCATGATTGCTAGGTCACCTCAAAATTTACAAATCAGATTGTATAATGGTGCTACTAACATCTTCTGGATTGGGATTTGCTGACAGGTCTTCCAGACATCTGATATGAGCTAAGACTGGCACTGTGACGATGTCTGTCTGCAAGTACAGAGGGAGAGAGGACATAGAGTGGGACAGTGGGAAAAGGAGGTCAGGATTACAAACTGAGAAAATTTTAGAGAGATTCTCTTGATTACTCAACTAACCATGTGTACAAGAGGAGTCACAAGCAGACTAGAGAGCGCCCAAGAACCAGACATACCGCTGCCTCCCAGTCTAGATCCACCTCCCTACAATCCTTGACTTCTGGAGAAGAGGGGACATTCAATGCCTCCGATGGCACACAGGACGTTGAGGATATCGAGGGTGCAAGAATTAAAAATAGTTGAACCCGACTAGAGACCTGCTCCCACCATGGTGATGTCAATAAACGGGACAGGAACAACAAAAATATGTTAAAGGTAATATATCTCTCGTCTCGGGTCCTATTGGCTGCATAACGAGAAGTCTTCTCTAAAGGTTTAATTTTTACTCCCAACAAATTATTTTCATCCTTCTTCAGCAATAAATGACATTAAGCTTTTTGCAAGAAAGGTTCTACTGATAAAAATGTAAACCAAAAACGAATCCTCTGAGGAGATGGATCAGACCCGAGAGGGAGGCCCTGAGGGTTATACAAGAATTACTGGACGAACAAGATCTTTTAGCAGGTGGGTTTCTGTCCTCGCTGTTGCCCAGATCAACGCGGTTCCCCCCCTTGACCCTCTGCCTGGCAGTTGACATATTTACAAGACTCATAATTGATGATTTGAAACAGGTATCAATAGGAGCAGATCTGATAACTTAACCCATCTTCAGGGTGTGGCTCTTACTCAACTGCGAAGTTATGATGATATTGTGATCAAGGCAGCGGACAAGGGGGAGACATTGTGATCTGGCCTACAGATAGGAATGAGAGCGAGGCCTTTAGGCAACTGAGAGATAAAAACACCTACTCTCGCCTATCCTGCAGTCCCCTGACCTCTATTTCTTTAGACCTCAAACAAATTCTCCTGAGGTCCTATGAAAAAGGGCCTCCTTGACAAGAGGATGTTGGATGGCCTGCTTATTAAGTTCCTGTGGCACCCCTGAGGCTTTAGTCGCTACAGGGTACTGCACCTCACTTAAAGTGCGGTACTCATCTCGGGTATTGAGGAGGTCGGTTGTTGTGAATACATTGGAATTAGATTCCAGTTTGGGGCTCCCTCTTGTGGTCAGTGCTGGTAATGCTGCTGACTTGTTGAGTGGGAACTGGACAGCTGAGTAGGATTTGCAATCAGGCCATTTGGTTTGGGCCTATATAACTATGTAGCTTCCTTTTGTTCCTTGCTCAATTGTATTTCCTGTATTCTAAGGACTTCCTGAAACTAGCCCTGTTCTCTGTGTCTACCAGAACTCTTCTCAGATACAGTAAGTTGGTCTTGTACCTTTGCTTATGGTTTTTAACTTTCTTGTGATTTTGCCTGTGTGAAGTTCCTGGTGGAATTGGATTATTCCCCGCTGGGAGTATCTGTGTACCTTGCTCCATGTTCTGTTATGTATTGTGTTTTGTCATGCTTGGTACAATATTCAGTCTCCTCTCTATATCAATGTTTTTCTTGGATCCCAGTAACACCAGAGTACTGATATAGCGGGGGAGAGCCTGTTCAGGCTCAGTATTTTTCCATGTCAGGTGTGCTGGTATTTTATTAGTTTTTTTACGGTTGCAGTCAGTGCTCTTTCCTATTCTTTCCTATGCAGATAGTTTTGGGCCTCATCTTTGCTGACTCTATTCTCTAGCTACGTATTGTGTTTTCCTATATCGCCATAATCTTTACATGGGGGGGCTATCTATATCTTTGGCGACTACTCCAAGGCAGATTAGCTTTTCTACATTTCTCTTTGTTAGAATATTTAGTTCTCCGGCTGTGTCGAGACGACTAGGTCATCGTAGGCTCGTCCCACAGCTACTTCTAGTTGTGTGTCAGTATTAGGTCTAAAGTCTGTTAAGGTTCCAGCCACTCTGGTTATTTTCTGGGTTTCCGAGTTATTGCCCTTTTTCTGATCCTCCTCGGTCACTGGATCACAAAAGTCGGTGCTGGTTCCACATCCAAACATTCCATAAATACACAGCAGGTTGCCCTCCTCACTAAGGATCGGGCTAGGGTCGGGTCTTAAGGCTTGCCACCAAACTCTGGGGCTTCCACCCACTAGTGACAGGAACTCGGGGATGGGAGGGGCAGCCACTGGGGGAGAGGGAGGAGGTCACTTACACAAAGGAGTCGTGCCCTGACTCTGTTTGGGGAAGGAAGCAAGGGAACTTACCGGTGAAAGCTGTGGGACACAGGAGTAAATATGGTCACTAAGGGGAGAGCTTAGTTGCTCCCACTGGACCGGCGTAGTTCAGGGTACGGAACCCTAGGGTGGCGTATATTTCAAGTTGCGCCACCAGAATCCAACGGACAAGTCCCTCTGACCACCACAAGATCCTGGAGCACAGTAGCAACATAGAGGCCGGAATTGTGATCATAGTCAGGCCCCAAAAGGACTCACGCTGCCTGCAGACGGGACAGGAACTTTAACACCGACTGAACAGAGGTCCCCAAGTACTTCAGGTCATGGGGATCCACACAGCGCAAGAAGGAAGGGCCCACAATCCACAACACCGGCGGTGACCTCCGTATTATCCGGGATCGGCTGGGGCCCATCACAGCAGAGACCGGGCACTCTAAGGGTGACAACTGAACAGTGAGTAAAAACCTTGAACCGCAACTACTGAGTCAGCCCTTCATTGCCGGCACCATTGCCCCGTGCTCCGGCGCCAACGGTCACTACCACCCCCATCATCCTCCCTGGGGCCTAGCTCTACCTGTGGGGAGCTGAACCATCCCGACTGCGACACCATCCACCCCAGAGGACAGCACCCACAGCGGCGGCCGATCCCTGGCCGCACACCACAGGTGGCGTCATGAGACAACAACTCCCAACATCCTCAACCCCTTCATCATCATCTCCCCATTATCATCCCATCCTTCATTCCTTCGTGGACACCTCTGGGTCACAAAACTGGGCAGGGCCACCTGTGACATCCCCTGACCCTCACTGGCCCGGTGACGAGTATTACCCCTGCCCATGGTTTGTCCATTCCCATGGGTACCCACTTTCCACTTGTTACCAAAAATCCATAAAGACGCCGTCAACCCTCCGGAGCGTCCGAACATGTACGGCATTGAGGACCTATGCGACCCATCTGCAAATTCATTGACAACTACTTACAACATCTAGTGGAATATCTGCCCTCATATGGCAAGGACACGACGGACATACTCAATAGGATAAATGGTGTCTTTATGAAGCCTGTAATGCTCATGGCCAGTGCGGATGTTGAGGCACTCTATACCTGCATCGGACATGAGGACTGTCTGGAGGCGACCTCAGGTCAACCTGTCTGGATAGTGCCATGACTGTTCTTGTTCTTGAGCTGCTCCGCTTTATCCTGACACACAATTTCTTTGTATTTAGGGAACTTTTTTACCTACAGCGGCACGGCACTGAGATGGGTGCGGCCTGCGCGTCCTCTTACTCCAACCTCTTCCTGGGATACTGGGAAAGGCTGGTGTTCGGTGACAGGGGCGCCTGAGCAAGCGCCCATGTGCAGTGCTGGCTCCACTACATAGATGATATTCTTATTTTTTGGCAGGGAACAGCTGAACAGCTCGATCAGTTTATGGAACAATTGAATAACCATGTATTCAATATTAAATTGACAACAAAATCAGTAAAATGAATATTGCTTTTTTTCGGACATAAACGGATGATAGTGGATAACACTGAGTTCATTCAGACTGATGTGTCCGAAGGGATGCATCGGTCATTTCCCTTCTACATGTGTCATCTGCATATAATCCAACAACTAGTCGTGCCATCCCAACTGGTCAATTCCTGCGGATGAAGCGGATTTGTTCATCCGCTGATAGACTAGAATCCCAGTCGTCTCATCTCCGATACAGGTGTAGAGCACGCGGGTACAGCAATAAGAGTTTTAAGAAAAGCTATTTAAAGGCCAAGCATACTCCAGGGGAACAGTTTCTCAGGTACATACCGCCTTAAACTGACCATGATTTTCAGGTCAGATTAATTAGTACCTACAATGGGACACAATGAGGGACATCCTAAGAAGGCATTGGCCCATGCTTTTCACAGATAACATGCTGGTTCATATTTTGCCCAAGATGCCCCTCATGATGGCTAAGAGAGCAAGGAATCTAAACAATCTTCTTGACAGGAGCCACTATATACCCCCACGGTCCAATCCTTTTGGTACAAGAGGCCTTAATTTGGGATGTTTTCCCTGTGGCCATTGTATGGCCTGCACCAAAGTGTTGCATTGTACTATATTCCAGTCATGTGATGGGAAGAACACCTATCCCATCAAACATTACTTCTCTTGCAGTACTACACACGTGGTGTATTTTGCCACCTGATCTATGTGAGTCTCACTCCGCGTTTGAGTCAGGGAGCACGTCAAGGGATATTGACACAGCTAGGTCAGTGACCCTTCTCAAAACACTTCCATGCCACTTATGGATACATCATGATTGTAACCCTAAGTCCTTTCAACTTAGAGGAATATACCTCATCCAGGGTGGCATTAGGGGGGCAATTTGAGAAAAACCCTTGCACAACAAGAATCCAGGTGGATTATCACTCCCAATACTCTGGTCCAAAAAGGCCTGAATAAGATGGTTAGCTAAGCGCCTTTCCTCTAAAAAATTATTTAACATATTTTTGGTGGACCTATAGGCATACATCCGTGCATGTGGTCTTGTGGGTTTTTTGTTGGTATTAAAGGGGTGGTTCACCTATTTTTTTTATTTTCTGTAGGAGTTCTACTTACCTTTCTAGGCGTTTTCTCCATTGGCTTCTGTTTCCAGTTCTGGCACTGAGCGGCGCTATCCTGCACGCTCATTGCCGGTCACATGAGCCCCTGGAGCTGTGGCCGCCAGCATCCTCTGACGTCCCGGCATTTCCGGGCTCTCAAACAAGACGGGTACGTCAGAGGAGGCTGGCACCACTCACACTGAGTGACAGGGCTGTGGGCGGTGACTACCGCACATCACAGCCCAGTATCGAGGGGAGGATCCGGAGGACGTCAGTGTGGAGCCGGCGTCCTGCAGATGGTGAGGCACGGGGCGCCAGTGTGCAGTACGGGGGGGTGGTTCTTCAGCTGAATCCCCCCCTGCACGTAAATATGTGCTCACACTTTCCACCCGCCCGCTCTGCTGCGATGTCAGGAGATCGGCCGGTGTCGGGCAGTGTGATCATCTGCTCTTCCCAGCAGCAAGACACTGACAGGCATGTCACCGCTGTGCTCTGCCACCTGTCCTACTGCATGGGACCAACTGTCTGCACTCTGTCACCTGCACCACAAGTCACAGAGTGGAGACAGTTGGTGACATGTAGCATGCTCTGCTCTGACACATAGAGTGCTATATGTCACTAACTGTCTCCACTCTGGGACTTGTTGTGCAGGTGACCGGATGCTACATGTCACTAACTGTCTCCACTCTGGGACTTGTTGTGCAGGTGACCGGATGATACATGTCACTAACTGCCCCACTCTGTGACTTCTGCTGCATAGTACCAACTGTATACACTCTCACCTGCACAACAAGTCCCAGAGTGGAGACAGTTAGTCACATGTAGCATCCGGTCACCTGCACAACAAGTCCCAGAGTGGAGACAGTGACATGCTCTGCTCTGACACATAGTGTGCTGCATGTCACTATCTTTCTCCACTCTGGGACTTGTTGTGCAGGTGACCGGATGCTACATGTCACTAACTGTCTCCACTCTGGGACTTGTTGTGCAGGTGAGAGTGTATACAGTTGGTACTATGCAGCAGAAATCACAGAGTGGGGCAGTTAGTGACATGTATCATCCGGTCACCTGCACAACAAGTCCCAGAGTGGAGACAGTGACATGTATCATCCGGTCACCTGCACAACAAGTCCCAGAGTGGAGACAGTGACATGCTCTGCTCTGACACATAGTGTGCTGCATGTCACTATCTGTCTCCACTCTGGGACTTGTTGTGCAGGTGACCGGATGATACATGTCAATAACTGCCCCACTCTGAGACTTGTTCAGGTGAGAGTGAATACAGTTGGAACAATGCAGCAGAAGTCACAGAGTGGAGCAAGTTAGTGACATGTATCATCCGGTCACCTGCACAACAAGTCCCAGAGTGGATACAGTGACATGCAGCACACTATGTGTCAGAGCAGAGCATGTCACCAACTTGCTCTGCTCTG